>NC_083718.1:193258832-193560120 GCF_028564815.1 Eubalaena glacialis | reverse complement strand
GCCCCTGGCCACGCGTCTCGTGCAATATTTGGAGCATTCTCAGGCTAAAAGTTACTCGTTGCTCATCTAAAATCTAAACATAACTGTGCACCCTGTGTTTTTCTTTGCTAAATCTGGCTCCCCTACCTGTAAAGCCAGTGTCCGGGCCCCTCGCTCCCAGCACTGGTCCAACCCCACGATGCAGATCACGGTCTGAGGGAGTGAGGGCTGGGACCCAGAAACCGCTGGGACGGGCAAGGCCGGCACCAGCCTCACTTGGGAGGCGGTGAAGCCCTTTATCCGGGAGGAACAGTAGCTGGAAAAGGAAAGAGTTGGCTTCTGAAGGTCCATCCTTGACCACCCCTCACCAAAACACACACACACCCCCCCCCCCCGACAGGAGCACGAGTGGGCACACGTCTCAGCCTGTGGACTTACCTCGTGTGCACACAGGGATCGGGGAGATCCCGGGGGGTCTCAGGGGCGCTCATGAGTTGCTCTGAGGCCCTAAGGAGATGTGGGATTTTGGATGGTTGATGAGGGAACTGAGGGCCAGGACGGCCTCTGGTTACTGTTTAGGGAAACACAGGGAGCCCAGGCTTTCAGCTCAAAAGGCAGAGACCTGGCGGAGAGCTGGGGGGGATAACGGTTGGGCTTGGCCTCCGGATGGTCCTCAGGGAACCCCAACCTGGCCTAGATCGGGGGGCAATTAAGAGGCTGGACCTCCCCCCACCCCGTGTGGGACCACAGTTGGATGGGGCAGCCGAGGCCTGTGGGTCAGGGTCCCGACAGCCGCGTTGTAAGTGGACACGTGTGCCAGTGGATCCCGGGGGCTGCGGCTGCCCCCTCCCCAGCTTGGCAGGTTGGGCGGTGTCAGTGCCAGAACGGTTTTGAGCCGAAAACCCTCCGATTTATTAACTTTGCTCCAGAAGCCAGTGCGTCTGTTATTTATGCTACTTTGATCTAAAAAGCTGTTTGTTTACATTTTATTGCGTTATAAATCCCGGGTAAGCAGGCATGATATTTTTATGATGCCCAATAAGGACTCTCTTGTGAGCACATCCAGGGTGGGAGAGCCTTTATGGCTCTGCTGTTAAGGTCTTCCCTCCCGGGGTCCTGTTTCTGCAGATCATCTGGTCACATGCGGCCCACAGATGTGTCTCCACAGAACATCTGGGCTGGGGGGGCGCTGGCTGCGGAGTGCGGGGCAGGATTGCCGTGCACAGGAGCCCTGCGGGTCACGGGCAGCCCTGCGCCGGCCTGGCCGGAGCACCGGTCACCCCCAGGGCGGCTCCTGTACTGCCCGGGCAGGGGCCTTGTGTGGCCATTCAGCCTCGGTGTGGCCCGGGGTGCGGCCGTCCTTCTGGCTCTTGGGCCGGCGTGGAGCAGGGAAATGCGTCTGTCGGCCCCAGCTCAAGGCGATCCATCCCTTAAAGCAGAGACGGGCAGCAGAGCAGCCCAGGCAGCCGGCCTGGGGCCCACGGGGCAGGAGGCAGCCGTACTCACCCTCCGAGTGGACCCTGATCGCGTGCCTACTGCAGCTAGAGCGGCGGATGCAGTGCTTTCTTCAGCTTGCAGACCAGCGTAGGAGGCATGGAGCAGGCCAGGGAACGCCGATGCCGAATTGGGGCCCAGAGAGGGCTGCAGAGAGGGGATGCAGGGCCAGGCTTGGGAGAGTGAGTGGGCTTCCGTCGGGCAGAGGGCAGGTGTGGGCAGACATGGCCGGGTGTGAAGGGCGTGGAGGGTTTGGGAAGGTATGGGGCCCCCTGGGGCTGGGATTCCCCCCCTCCACAACGGGGGAGTGTGAGAGAGGTGGGCAGGTCCCTCCTGGTCTTTTTCTTTTTTTTTTTAAGGGCTCAGATTTTGGATAAATTTCCCTTTACTCTGGAAGTTCGTGGTCCAGGAGCCAAGGCTGTGGCAGGGCTGGCGAGTCTGAGGTTGGGGTCTCGGCTCTCCCCGCACCTGTGATTTCTCACGGCATGGTGGCTTTGTTGCCGGATTATGCATCCCCTGAAAACAGGGACTCTGTCTTGTCCAGTCCCGAGTACTTCGCAGCCAGACCTGCTTATGGGGACACATTTATTCAATAGTAAAAAATTGCTGAATGAATGAACGTATGAAAAGAAGAGCCAATTGGTTGGTTAACCCGTCAGGCAGGGTGAACATCCTTTCCAAGCCAGGCAAGTAACATAAATGTGTAAAGTGTCTCACATCAGGCAAGAGGAGTTCATGGGAATTATTGCAACCAATGGTGTGTGCAGACTAAAGGCATTCAAATCCCGATTTTGTAAAACCACCGATCAAGTGAGGGGAATTGCTTGGGGGGCCTTCGTGGGAATTGCTTGACATGGCTGCACGTCAGTGACCTCTACCCTGGAGACTGCTGCTTCCTCCAGAGCCCACGGTGGCTCCAGAGTCTAAACATCTGATCTTCTTGTTGGCAGGGTCAATCGTCCCGGTCCCTGGATCCCAAGCTTTGCCTTGGGCTGGCTTGGCCTCTACTAGCTCCGCCCCCCTGCTCCATTCCAAGTGTGTGCTTCTCAAATCTAGGTCTTCCTGATTTTCTGAACAGAATATCAAGACCCAAGACCTGGGAAACATGACTGAGCAGCCCTGGAGGCTCCAAGTCTGAGATCAGGTGTGGGCAGGGCTGGTTCCTCCTGAGGCGTCTCTCCTCAGCATGTAGACGGCTGTCTTCTCCTTGTGTCCCCACACGGTCATCCCACTGTGCATGTCCCTCCTGGTCTTGAGGGACGGTCTGGACTTTACTCTCCACCATGGCCAGGTGGGGTGGGGTAGCATCTCAGAAGAGGGGCTGGAGGACACATAGCAGGACATGGAGACCCAGGACAGGACATTGGGACATAGACCAGGGGCTGGAGACACAGGACAGGACATGGGGACCCAGGACAGGACATGGGGATGCAGGACAGGACATGGGGACCCAGGACAGGGACTGGAGACGCAGGACAGGACATGGGGATGCAGGACAGGACACGGGGACATAGGACAGGGGCTGGAGACACAGGACAGGACATGGGACCCAGGACAGGACATGGGACCCAGGACAGGACATGGGGACATAGCACAGGGGCTGGAGACACAGGACAGGACATGGGGACCCAGGACAGGACATGGGGACATAGGACAGGGGCTGGAGACACAGGACAGGACATGGGACCCAGGACAGGACATGGGGACATAGGACAGGGGCTGGAGACACAGGACAGGACATGGGGACCCAGGAGAGGAGTGGGCAATGCTTGGAGAGGGGGGACACCAGTGTGGCCCGTGGGACTCCAGGCCGGGGGGACACATGTCAACCAGCTGCTCCTGTGGGTCTGTTGCTTCATTCCATCCCCAACCCCAGGTGGAGGGCAGTGTGGGGGGCCTGGCTGGCTGTGCAGGGCCCTGGGTCACCTCTCAGCAAGGGAAGGGCCTCTGCAGGGCCCAGGACTGCTCGGGGGGCATGAGAGACTCGTGTGGAGGCTGAGGCCGGGGTCTTGGAGGAGGTGGGCGGGTCCGGATGCCGTTGGACAGCAGAGCCCATGGTTTCCGGCAGATCCGCTGTGAGTAGGGCTGCCGGGGCCCCCAGGCTTCGGTCTGAGGCTCCCCAACGGCAGCTTCTCTCTCTTCCTCTGTCTGGTTCTGCTACCTCGACTGCGTGCTTCTGGGGGCGGGGCAGGAGCCTCTCTACTTGCCTTAAAAAACTTAGTAGACGCTATATTTCAGAGCAGTCTCCGATTTACAGACTATCGAGCAGGTAGTGCAGGGGTCTGTCCACCTCCCCCCACTGCTAGCATCCTGCCTCAGGAGCGACATTTGTCACAATGCTGACGCGTTGTCATTGATTAAGTGAGGTTCACACGCTCCCTGGGCGTGGACAAAGGTTTCAGGCCGTGAATCCACTATTTCGGGATCACGTGGGATAACCTTGCCCCCAGAAGCGCCTGTGCTGCATGGATGTGTCCTTACCTGCCTTCTCACCCCTGCTGCCCTCTCTCTGAGCCCCCGGCTCGGCATCTCGGCTCCCAGACTGGGAAGGAGCCCCACCCGTAGCACGCCCGCCCCCAGCAAACCCACCTGGGACCCACTCCTGCCCGCCCGCCCGCCCGCCGTGTCCCACGGCCGCCCCTGCCCTCCGGGAACTCGGGGTGCAGTAGAAGCAGCAGGGGGCATTTGGGGGCCGGCGACCGGGTGTAGGGGCTGCTCTGCACAAGCCACTTCCCTTCCCCGGACCCGGTGACCTTCGTCCACTGGCGGCTCACAGGGCTCTGAGGACACAGGGTGAGGGACACAGTAGGTGCACAGAGAAGGCCAGTTCTCTTCCTCTTCCTCCCCCGTCCCCCGGTCTCTGTTCTCAGACATCCGTCACTTCGGTGGCGCCACAAGCTGGCGGTGTTTGCTTGCTAGAAACGGGGCGCCTGCCCTTCTGGGCTCCGGGGCCCCTGATCTGCAGCAGAGCCCCTTCCTGAGGGCCTTCGTTCCGGAGCCCGTCGGGAAGGTGACGGACACCAAGGCAGAGAAAGTTTGAGGCCACTTAGAGCAGAGACGAAGCAGGTGCGGCACCCTCCGCTGGGAGCAGAAGCTGGCCTGGCCGCCGTGTCTGGATCCTGTGTGTGGGGACGTGGGGCGGGGCTTCTGTTCTGCCCTTGACCTCTGGAGTGAGGTGAAGCCACAGCGGGCCCCAGGAGGACGCTCTCTTCATCTTTTATGCTGGAAGCTTTTCAGGTAGAAAAGACAGATAAACCCAACCCGATGGGTAATGAAAAAAAATGACGGCCCGGGCGACACGTGTGTGTCTGTGATCCCGGCCGGAGCCGCGTACACGCTCATTACGCGCGGGGCGACCGCCAGCCCTGGGCTCCAACGTGTCATCGGCTTTCAGGAAACTGGAACCTCAGAGTAGGTATCGGGTAAGCCGCTAATGTTGGAAAAAAAGCGGAAAGCATGCTCAGGGTCTCTGTTTTACGGCCCTCTTGAAGTCAGAAGTTGTGATTGTAACCCAACCCACCTCATCAGAAGTGTTTCCAGAATTGTCGGGGTGATTGAAAGCCCAGGCAAATTTGGCCGCTGGGGCCGCGAGCAGCCCTAATGGGGGGAGTGGCTGAGCCATCCAGGCGGGCTATGCGGTGTGTGCCACTTCCAGCCTCTGCCTGAAGCAGCCGGGGTCCTGTGCCCCTGGGGTCTTGGGGACCAGGCCGCCCACAGAGGCTCCCTCGCTGCAGCTTTGGTGCAAAACCCTTGTGACACCCTGGGTGGGTCCGGCTCTGTCACCGGGACCTTTTGAAGGGGAGCTGGGCCTGGGTTTACTCCTTCCATGGAGGCCCTTCAGTGGGGGCAGGGCCTCCGGTGCACTGGGGACCTCCTCGGCGTCTGCTGTGGGCTGAATTGCGCTCCCCAGTTTCCACCTTGAAGTCTGAAGTACCTCAGAATGTGACCTTATTTGGAAATAGGGGCTTTGCCAAAGAGCGAGTGAAAACGAGGTCTTAGGGGGGCCCTAGCCCAGTAGGACTTGTAAAGGAGGAAATGTGGACGTAGATGTGTACAGGGAGAGGCCGTGTGAGGATGAAGCTGAGCTGGGTGATGTGTCCATAAGCTGAGGAGCCCCAAGGATCGCCAGCAGACCACTGGAGTCCAGGGCAGGGGCCGGGGCCCTGTGACGCCTCCAGACAGGGAAAGAGGGCTCCCTGCCGTCTGAGCCCGGCCATGGTGCTGTGCGACGCGGCCCCAGGACACGCCCCACACGGTGGCCGGGCGCTCAGAGCCTTCGTCACTCCTCAGGGCCATCGCACAAGGTCCGGGGAGCCGGCTCCGGCCCGGTGGACACTTAGGGTAACGTGTTGGGCCCGTTAGGAGTGCCCAGCTTAGGGTAGCAGGTTCTCTGCTTGGTTCGATGCCTTCCTTGGCTTTGCGAGGCATGGCCCTGCCCTGGTGGTCCAGAGGGTGCCGACCCCACCCCAAGGTCAGACTTCGGCCTCCAGTCACGTGGTCAACAGCTCAACCCCCCTTGTTATGGCCGCCACCTCTGCAGAATGAGAACTGCTTTGAGAAGATGGATGGGGGGCTCGTGGCCCCCGGCTCCGCCTGCCTGTCTCTACCTGCTTCGCACCCCGGGGCCGGAGGTGGGTGGGGTGGGCGGCCCGGAAGCCTGGCCGTGGAGGCGACCCCTGGGCTCCCGGCTCTGCCTCTGGCTGGGTTCGGCCAGGGGGTGGCACTGCGGGTCTCCCTGTGTCCCTTTCCCACGCCGCCCTCCCGGCCAGGCCCAGTAACTGCCAGCTGCCCGTCCCCTGCAGGGGCCCCCGTGCTAAGAGCCCTGGGGGTATAATCGATGCCCCCTCCTCCCCCAGCCCTGCCCGCATCTTGTACAAGACCCCCCGGCTAGCCTTCCTCGGCTTACCCTGCGGAGTGAGCCACTTGCGTCCTGCTGGGCCCCCGCCGCACCCCAGTCTCCACCCTCCGGGCTGCGAACCCGGCGATCGCGTGATCTCACCTCCTCTCAGCCCAGACTTCGCTCCACGGACACAGATGTGTCAATGGGATCGGGGGTGACATCATGACGGGTTAACTGATGGGGACTCCGCCACCCCCCGTCTTCTTCCCCAGCTGGGGGGCCGGACGTGAACTCAGGGCCAAGGAGATGTACCGGGTGAGGCCAGAGAATCAAGCTGCACTGAGGCAGTAAATTCTTGGCCTTTCTGTTTGCGGAGGATTTGGGGAAATGTGTGACTGGACCCCTTGGTGCTGGCCCGTCCCTCTACTCCTGACGAGGTGGACCTGGGGGTGCAGGGCTCGCTGGGAGGCAGGCCCCCGAGTTCAGCCCCGACCCTCCCCTGCCAGGCTGCCCTGCACCCGGGTCACGGCGGCCCCTGTCTTGGAGGGGTGGCCTGAGCCCCCAGCCCGGGCAGGCAGGTGGCAGAGGAGGCAGGAGCTGAGCGTGCCCGGGGCCACCCCGAAGTCCTGAAAGCCTGCAGTGACCAGGGACAGTCGTGCAATGGCAGCAAAGAGGGTCAAGCTAGCAGATGGGTGGGGGCATCACCGCAGGCCAGGGGTGAACCTCATCGCCAAGGGGTCGGAGGAGCCAAGGCATCCACAGGTACCAGCCTGGAGCCCGAGATGCCCAGGACCCACCCGATGTCTGGGACCACCCTGGTCTCCGGACGTCCCGGGGGTGTGGGAGAGGGGGAAGCCCTGAACTAAATCACCTTAACCCTGAAATGACCGAATCCTTCAGAAGTGGAGATTAAACGAGACTCAGTTATTGTTGAAAGACATATTTACCGCTTTGCCCACTTGCCGTTCCCTTGGCCTGATTCTTGTACCCAGTGATCCAAGTGCACCTTCTGACGGGGGCGGGGCGCGAGGGGCCATAACCACAGCCTCGGAATCGGAGCAAAACCATCGCTGTGTTGACCCAGGCGGAAGATTAAGTGGCCGGGAGCGTGTTTGGGAGGGGATAGAGCCCCCTCCCCTTTCTGGCCCTGCTCTTCGTGCTGGCATTTCCCGTGCGCTTGAATTCATTACCCAGGAAAAGTGCCATGCGGTGGGCGGGGTGGGCTGCCCCAGTCACACGTTTTTGCAATTAACTGTTCTCTGTACACCTGGGCCAGGGCTTCCAGAGAGGCCGAGAGGCCAGGAGAGGGTGGGGGTCCTGTGAGGTGACCATGAACCCTCTTATTTGGGTAAGAAAGTGGGGGAGGGCAGGAAGAGGGAAAATCCCTTTGGAACAACGGGCCAAAGGCGAGTCCACGTGTGTGTGTCCCCCAGTCTCCATCCCCCAGCCTCCCTGCCCCCAGCCTCTGTTCCCCCAGCCGCTGGGGGTAAATCCTGTTCGGGCAGGTCCGCAGGGCTGGCTCTGGCGTGAATCGGACCTTTATGAGCACAGCAGTGCTCAAGGGGAGATTCATGGGCCCGGCGCCTTCGACTCTGGGTTATGAATGGGGGCCCTCAGCCATTTCCTTCTCATTTAATTTATCATTTGTGCCGTCTTTCAACACCAGGCCCAGGCTAGCGATATTGGAATGTGGGCCTGCACAGAAATGCTCCTGCAGCAGGCGTCGAGGAAAGGAAGCTCAGCGCCAGCTTCCTCCCTGGGCTGGGTGCAGCATGGGCCCCTCCAGGCCCGCAGGACAGGGCAGAGCCCGGCTCCGGGGCATGAGGATGAGGGGGCAGCCGGGAGCAGAGGCGTCTGGAGACCCTGAGCCCTCGCCCCGCCGGGCTCGCTCAGCTGCTCGGGTCTCAGAGCAAAGACCCACAGACGCCAGCTTCGCGAGTGACATTAGTGTCTTCCTGGCTCGTGCTGGGTCACAGGATGGGTGTCTCCGGGGCTTTGCTCGTGACCCCTGGGTTTGAGTGTTTCTGTTGTTTTTGCTTTAAGAAGGTGGGAATTCCCGCTGTCATGAGACGTGGATGAGGAAGAAAGGGCCCGCTTGGCTAGATGGCCACGTTTGGTTGGGGGCAGGACCTCTGCCTCTGGGGGAGACGCCCGTGCAGAGACCCTCCGAGGAGCCTCACGGACTCAGGTAGGCCCAGGTTCGCCCCCTAGTTTCGGCGGACGTCAGTGATCTGCTGAGGGCGAGAAGGAATATCAGCCCTCTGTATTTTCATTTCACCATTTCTGCCCCGTTTCCTGACCCTTCAGTTAACACCTTTGGGGGCACTGCACACACATGGGCACGCACTTGCATGAAGGTATGCGCATGGGTGCACACACACGCTCGCACACACACATACGCGTTACACACACGTGTGCGCGTGCACACACGCACACACACACACACCCCCTTCAGCAGGGGGGCCTGGTCACTCCTGCAGAGAAGCCTGTTGCTAAGCAAGGTGAGAAATCGATGCTGGCCCTGGGACCGGGAGAGGCGGAGACACTTTGGGGCCAGTGGTCCTGTCCCCCAGTGCTGTCAGGAGGGGCCTTGTGCACACCAGGCCCAAAGGCTCAGCTGGGAGCCCACCCTCGGTCCCCAGAGCCCAGCCTCACCGAGAGCCTGCCCGAAGTCAGCACGATGCGGGGTTCCGACACAGCCCCTCTCGGCTCGGCCCCCTTCTCAGGGAGCCCAAGCCCTGCTGCAGGTGACGGCTGTACAGCCCCTTCCCAGGGGACACCAGAGGGAGAATTTTGCAAAGGGAAGAGCACGTTGCGGAAACGTTTGCTGTGCCCGATCTGCAGGGTCGGTGACAAGTGTTCCTGTCCGTCCCCACTTGTCCTGGGCCATCCACGGATGTGCAGACGGGCACACGGCAGGGCCACGCCATCCATCCTGCTGTGGGCACGAGCTGGGGGCTTCCAGGAAAGGTGGAAAGAGGGCAGGCTGGGCAGCCCCATGTCCTGGGAAGAGTATCACGGTCCACTCTTTCCCCTGGAGTTTACAACGGACCTGGAACCGACACCAATTCAGCGACACGTGGAGGGGCGTGAGGCTGCGGAGGGGGGAGGGGGGTGGGGAGAGGTAATACAGCACTGAAATCTGAAATCCGCCATTTGCCTCTTCTCAGCGCGGTAGAAGGTGGGCCTTGGAGGCGCAGGTGTGTCTCACCTTGCAGCCCAGCTATGTTCCCTGGAGGCCAGCCTTCAGGGTGCTGTTTGGATATTCTGTCTGGCTCCCCGCCATGGCCTGGCCTGGATTCCCACCTTTGACTTCTTGTCGAGAGGGGTCTGTCAGCAGCAGCAACTCCCCACACTGTGGCTGGAAATCCTTTTACCTTCTGGCATCTCTGTGTTTCTGAGGACGAGACCTCAGCTGGGTGGGGACAGCTGTGAGGGCCACTAGAGCATCATGACCCAGAAGGAAATGCTCAGAGGCCCACACACCAGGGGGACCTCCAGACGGCCCTGAAGTGAAGCACGCCCCTGTGGTCTTGCACTTTCTTCCTTTTTTCTGTTGCTTTATTTTGTAACTGAATTACACATGGAAATATTTTGTCAAAATTATACACTTACATAGTATAAGGCTAATAAGGAGAGTGGATGACCTCCCACTTCTCATCAGCCTTCTGATTTCTGCCGCCCGAAAACAGCCATTTCAGCTCCCTCAGAGTTTTGCTTTTTTTAAAAAAATATTTATTTATTTGTCTGCGTCGGGTCTTAGCTGCGGCACGTGAGATCTTCATTGCTGTGTGAGGGATCTTTTAGTTGCGGCATGCGGAATTTTTTTAGTTGTGGCATGCGGGACCTTTAGTTGCGGCATGCGAGATCTTTAGTTGCGACATGCGAACTCTTAGTTGCGGCACGTGGGATCTAGTTCCCTGACCAGGGATTGAACCTGGGCCCCCTGCACTGGGAGTGTGGAGTCTTAGCCACTGGACCACCAGGGAAGTCCTCCTCAGAGTTTTATCTGAATTTATCTTTATGTTTTGAAATGACATGTTTATACCTTACATCACATAACTAATTGTAACAACATCCTGTTGCCTTTGTGCTGTCGGAGGATTTAACCATCTTCACATACAACTGTCAGTTTAGTCTCCCCACAATTTTTTATTACATCAGTTTTCAGGGTTTACTTTCTTATGAAAGTGTGGATAATATTCTCAGCTAAGCCATGGAAAGAACTATGATTTCATTTCCTTTCTTAAGCAACTTTTAAATTTGCCTGTATTAACAATTGCCTTATATTTTCATTTGCATACATTTCTATGCAGCTGTTACTAATTAAAGAGCTGTAACATTTCTCTAAAAGTGGCCAAATATATCCACATTCTGTGAGTTTCACTTATTTATTTTCTTGGAGCTGACCTCTCGGATCCTCCTTTTTTTCCCTTCATGCTGTTTTGGTTGCTCATTAGTTATTACTTTACTTGGGACACATTTGGGAAGGAAAGGAGGTGCTATTAACCATTTTTCTCACCTCATCTTGAGGTCACCAGTGCAGTGGTTGTCTTGGGACTTGCTTTCACCATCACCCTGGGCATTTCTCTGCTTCTCTCTGGTTTTGGATTCCCTATTTCCTGAGTCCCATTGGATCTACTTTTTGGGTTATGCCTTTGATTTACTGGAGTACATCCTCAAGTAGCTTTCTGAGAAAAGGCTCATGCAAAGTAAATTTTTGAAGCCTTTGGATCTTTGAAATTGTTTCTATTCTACCAACACTCTTGATTGTGTGTTTGCCTGGATACTGGATCCTAGACTGGAAATTACTTCCTTCAGAATTTTGAAACTGTTTCCTCATTGTCTGGTGCCATTTTATTCCTGATAATTTGTATATGACCTGCTCCCCCCACCCCAGCCCTCGAAACTTCTAAGGGCATCTTTCCCCAATATTATGACAATTCATGATGCTATGTCTTGGGCAGGTACATTCTCCTTCCTGAGTCTCTCCAGCTTCCTTTGTTTGCCCTCCTGGTGAGCAGTTGCATTCCTGAGTCGGGCTTCCAATTTTTAATCCTGTCTCCCTTCTTTCAGAGAAGAAGGAGGGCTGGCTCCTGGTTTGATTCCAGGTCTGCCACTGACTTAGTTGTATAACCTTTGGCAGGTCCCTTAAACCCCTTGAGCCTCAGTTTCCTCATCTGTAAAATGGGCTTAGTTGATAGGGTTTCCCTCATAGAGTTCTTGGGGGTTAAATGGAGCTGATCTATAATGATGATGATTTAAAATGGGTTTCCTCTAAAGCAGACCCCTCAGAGGCATTTGGATTTTAAGGAGGGAAGCTCTGGGTTGGGGGCAGGGCAGGTGGGCCTCACTCTCATGTGTTGCTGTGTCACTGCCGGTGGTGGGGCCCCTGCAGGACGCCAGCCTTCCCAGTGATGCCACCTGGCCACGCGCCGGTGACACTCCTGGGCGTGCTCTGTCCCGGCTCCCTGGGTGGGGCCATGTGCCCACGTGTCTCGGGCAGAGTCAGGGGCTGCGTTCTGTCCTGGGGCCGCCCAGTGACTTTGGCAAGTCACCTCCCTGCTGGCCTCAGTTTCCCCATTCAGAACCGGAAAGGCCTGCCTTGCTGACCCCTGAGGGCCCCCTCACCTCTGCCCTCTGGATCGGGCACCCTGGGAGCTGTGTTCACAGCCAAGGGTCCCTCCAAACCCAGTAGCCCCTCGGTGTGGCCCTTCCTTTCACCGAGGGCACATTCCTTCTGTATAAACTTCCAGCCCCGGGCTGACCACAAAGACTTGTTGGAGACAAAGCTCATCTATTTCTCCCCCGTCCCGCCACCTCTGGCCTCCGAGTCACCCTGGATGCGGGGCCGCGGCGCTGCCATTGTCCTAGCCCCTCTCTTCGCCTTGGCAGGGCGCCAGTCTTGAAAGTTCCTGATTTATTGTCTTTGAAATGACCCGCAGATGTGGCTGCGTCTGCTGGCTGTTGCCAATTAAAGTGCCGGGGGGCACTGGCCCTCCTAGCCCAGCCCGGCCTTCCTCGTGGGGTTTGGGGCTGGGTCAGCCGTGGGCGCGGGGTCGGTCCTGCAGGGGCTCCTGGGGACACTGAGCCATGGAGGCCATCAACGGGACCACAAGGAAGGGATGACCAATCACTTCATGGACACGGCCTCTGATGTACCCCCCTCACTCCGGACACCCACTTTCACAGGCCCTCAGGGCACCAATGTGGGAACCACTGATTTCCATTTGGGTGCATGATTCCAACCCTGGAAAGGAAATGCACTGAATGGTGAGAGAGAGACAGAGACAGGGAAACACAGCTACCATGAGAGACCTACATGTAGCTACCGTGAAATCACTAGCCACTCTCTGCCTTGGTTATCCCACGCCACACCCCACGATGCAGCATCTCAGGGCCAATGCTGGGCCAAGACCACCCATTACAGACATGCCTCGGACCTCCCCCCACCGTCTGATATTCACGCAACCTTTAAAAATAAAGGTGACCCATTAAATAAATAAATGCTTGTTATTAACACATCTATGGGACTTTTCGTATTAATAAACCCACCCACGGGGAACCCTGTTCGTGCCAGGGCTGGGTCCCCTTTGGTTGACCATCAGCCCCTGTCTGGAGAAACCCTGGGGGGCGGGTGGAATTGGCCTCCAGAGCAGGGGCACCTGAACCGCTGGGCTGTCCGCTCCCACCTTGATGTCCTTCTCTCTGTCACTCCTACTACAGAGCCAAGGCCTCCCAGGGGCCCTGCATGGGGCGGGGGGGCTGGGGGGCTCAGGACCCTGCCAGCAGGGGCCTTTCACAGGCGGAATCAGAGCCGAGCACAGCCCTTAGCCTTCAGAACAGGAGGACGGAACTCGGCTGATTTAAAAGTTCTCTTCAGTGTCTCCCAAACAAGGGTGAGTGTGAGTGTGCCAGTGTGTGTGTGTCAGTGTGTCAGTGCGTGAACGTGTGTGTCAGTGTTGTCGGGGTGTGTGTGTGTGCACGCGCGTCAGTCTGTGTTCATGTGTGCGTGCGTGTGAGCATGTGTGTGTGCATGTCAGTGTGTGGGTGGCACTTGGCTTTCCTCCGGGGACCCCTCTTGGCACAGACTGGCCTGGGGGGCATCCCCGAGTGCCCTTTGCCAGGACAGAGGAGCGGGGTTTTATCTTAGAGGTGATCTGGAGTAAAAGCGTTTATACAGATGTCTGACATCTGATAACCTGACTTGGCTGATACCTTAATAACCACATAAAAGACTTACATTTTTCTCTTAAGATTTAGCAAGTATTTTGTTATGAAAATGAACATGTGCAATTCCATAAATGTGCAGAAGGGTTTAGCCTGGAAGGCGGGCTGTGAGCCTACAGCTTCTGGGAGCGTGTGGTCAGGATGGGCCTGGGGAGGGAGGGGGTCCAGGGGCTGGGAGTGACCGGCCTCCCTGCAGCCCATGAGAAGCTGCTGCCCTGGAGCTCTGGGCCCTTGACGGGCATCGGGGTTGGCGCGCTCAGCCCACTCGACGGAAACCGTCCATCCCTCTCAGACATGCAGTCCCCTTGGCAAAGCACCAGAGGCCACCATCCTCGGGGCTGGGAGCACCAGCCGTGCCTCCCTCCAGATGAAAAGCTGCATTCACGGGTCAGTCGGTGCTATTTCAACCACCTGTGTCTGTCCCAGAACATCCGCTGGCACCACCCCCCGACCCCCCCACCATGTCTAGGTGAGAAATGCATTCCCCACCTGGCCGGGTACCCAGACCCTAGCTCCTGTGGGCGGCACTTCCAGATTTCACACTGACTTTTGACCCTCGGCCCCCTTCTGGCCTGGCTCTGTGTCGGGGAGCAGCCCATGTGGGTGGGGCAGGCAGTCACCCCAGGCGGGTCACCTACTTGGTCACCACTGGAGGGCCAGAAGCAGGAGGAGTCTTCTGGAACCAGCGGAGAATCACGTCATGGGGCTGGCGCGTTGGAGCCCGTGTCTTGTGGAGACAACTGTCCTGTCGGTCTGTCTGTGACCACAAAGCCGCCCACCTGTCTGTGTTGTTAGATATTTTAAATATTCATTAAGATTTTGTCTACACGTACAAGCAAAAAGGCCCCCAAACAACCAAAATGAAATCAAATTAAGGTGCCTGCGGTGTGATCTAAGATTTATTTCCCTGGCCGTGACAAAGAAGAAATTCTTGGGCACTGGGAACCGGTCAGTTCCCGGTGGGTCTGCGGCCTCAGGAACCTCAGTCCCCTCCGGCTCCCTCACCCTTGGGGGTTAAAGCAAGCGACTCCCCATCAGGACAGCGGCTGCCCTGCTGCCCACCGTCTGTGGTCTTCGCCCGGCCCCAGAACCAGCCGTGGGCAAGGAGGGGACCCAGGTCCCAGCCACCCTGGCCACTCCGGCCACGCCGGCCGCCCCGCCCGGCTCTAAGCACCGTGGGCCACTGCTCATGGGGCTTGAATAACACAGGAGGTGGAGGTGCGGGGCGGCTGCAGCTTCTGTTTCTGATGGAGCCCTGGGCACCACGATTTAATGGATTAGTCAAAATGACGTGAAAAAATGGATCTCTGATTTATGACCTGCAATGTTTTGCTGACTGCGGCGTGTTTTTCCAAGCCCTGCGTTTTACAGTCTTGGGCACATAAGGCCTTTGCTGCTTCCCTGATTTTGCCCTCAGGGCTCATCCCTGGACCCTTTGCCCAAGGCCCCTCCAGACCTTTAAAACAGCAAGTTTAATTTTATAGAATTAAAAAAGAGAAAATGGTACTTAATTATCTGGCTGAGAAACAGCACTGCCCTTTCTTAACTTTAGTAGCTGATAAAAGGCCGCTCCTGGAGGTAACCACTTCTGGTCCAAACGCCCTACAATTTGGGCTATTTGGGTAGAATGTTTTATGAACTGTTATATATGGCACTACGGTTTTTAAGCTCTGCTATGACATATTTCTCTCAAGATTTATTAGGAATTTTTATTTAAAACAATATATTAAATAGGGGAGAAAAAGTAATCTTAGGTAAAAGTCAAATATTAGCCAAACATAACATGGCCCAAAACCTCTTTTATTTGAAGTTGTCCCCCTTCTACCCCCCACCCCACTGCTGCTATAAAAAACATTCGGAGAAAAACGGCTGTTGGCTGCATCATTAATTCAACGTGGCTTCCAACCGGCTCTAATCAGGGATCAATTTCAAGGCCAGTTGCCACTTAAGTGATTTTATGGAAACAGAACAATGAACCGTGCCCGCCAAGACCCCTGGCGCCTTCCTGGTTTCCACTAGACCCTGAGGATGTCCATACAGGCCTGTGCCCCAGGATCCTCGAGGTCCACCACCCAGAGGCTCACCCCTCCGCCTTCCGCCCCCAGAGGCCAGGAACTTGAGGACCACCTGCCCCGTGTGTCCTGAGCCGCAGCCCCACAGGGAGCCTTCCGTGTCGTTTGGGGACATGTCTTCTCTCCCCCGAGCAACTATTCCTCATCCACAGAGGCTCCGAAGACCAAGCTTGGTGAAATTCAGCCTTGGTGGTGGGGAGGGGGACTGGGCAGAACCGGGGCACCGGGGCCAGGGGGCTGAGACCCCTCGGGGAGTGAGCCCCCATCATCCCATTGGACCGCACTAATTCAGCACAAAGTCAAGGCAGTGTGTAAGATGGTGAAAACAGAGTCCCAAGTGTGGCCCTTCTGAGCCCGGGGCCTGCAGGTCTCACCCCTGACGCCCGCCTTGCGTGGGGTGGGTGCCTTTGGGAGGGGACCACGTGGAGGCTTAGAGCAGAGCCTGGGGCGTGGCAGGCTCAGCCCAGAGCGGACAGCCGTGGGAGGGCAAAGCAGCTTCTCACTCCCCTGGGGCCCCGGCGTGGGTGGGGCCCCCCCCCAGGCCCCTTGCCTGGGCCCTCTGCTCTGCCAGCAGCTGTCCACTCAGCACCAGCCACGTGCTCGGGGGTGAGGGCCAGCCAGGGAATGGGGCTGGATGAGCCCCCGCCCCCGTGGGCTGGACAAAAAGCCCGATATTTACAGCTTGTGGTGAAATGTGAGGAAGAGAACAAACAGGGCAGAGAGAGGGGGGTCCGCAAGGGGGCCCTTGACCGGAGGTCTGGGAATGCCTCGGACGAGCCAGCCTTTCTGCTGAGACCCCAAGGGTCGGCCCAGGCGGGAGATGTCCAGGCCGTGGGGAGACCTGGGGGTGGAAGAGGCCAGGAGGCAGATGTCTGCCAGGGACGGGGGGACAGTGAGTGGGCCTTGGGGGGGCACTGGGGAGCTGGGTTGGGACCTTTCTCTGGGATCACGGCCTCAGCACCACTCCCGGGACGCTGGGATAACCTCCAGGGCAGCTGTGCCCGGTAACACCTCCTCTCGGCTGGGCCCTTCCTGGGGAAGGCAGCCTTGTTTGCAGACGGGCCGTCCTGGAGAGCACCTGTCGCTCTCCACGGTCGCTGGGCGATGGGGCGGGTGCGGGGTTGCTGCCCAAGCCGCCTGAGCGCAGGCAATTGAAAGGATATCATCCTCATCAATTACAGCGGTCCGCGCTTCCGAGAAGGCCTCCTCCCCAGCTGTGTGCCTACCAGTTAGCCGTGTGTAGTTAGCTAATTTGTGGGCATTCAGGAGTTGAGCGAATATCAATCTTCTGAGCCTTTTAGGGCCCCTCGAATCTGTCTGTGGGCGTCACTGGGCTCTCACCTGGCCCGCTCAGGGTCAGCGCGGTGTTACGTGTTTAATCAACACCCCCGAGGCCATCTTTGTACATTGGGGGGGTTGGCACTGGCTCGGAAGTGGTCCCGGCTGCAGGGCTGGGCTGACTCCAGGGGGGCTGGTGCTGGTGGGCACAGGAGTGAGTCTCATGTGCTGTCCATGCAGGGCTGGCTTCTGTTGCCGTACTAACCTCTCCGCCTGGATGGCCGGGAATGCCAGGAGCCCAGAGGGAGGAGGGATGCCCTAGTTCCATGTCCCTGCCAGGCATACTCAGCTGGTGACCCCATTGCCTGTGAGCCTGGCAGCCCCTCCCCCTGCACCCACAGTGTAAGGACAGCCCTGCTCTGGGAAGGGGTCTAGTGGTGATAGCCAGGGCACTGCTTCTAGGTCCCGCTGGCGCAGGCAGGGAATGTTGGTGTACACTGTGGGGCTGGGGACTGGCTGACATCCACGAGCCGATGGCTCCTGTCCTGGGGTGAACATGGTCTCCCCCAAATTCATGTCTACCCAGAAACTCAGCATGTGACCTTATTTGATTTGGAAATCAGGGCTCTGCAGATTTAATTAGTTAGGATGAGGTCCTGTTGGATTGGGGGCCCCTAATCCACGTGAGAGGCCATGTGACAAGGATGCAGGGTCAGAGTGATGCGGCCACAAGCCCAGGAGTGCCCCGGCTTGCAGGCGGCCTCCCAAAGCTGGAGAGAGCCAAGGAAGGGGCCTCCCCTTGGGCCTCCGGAGGGAGCGCAGCCCTGCCCACACCTTGACTGGGGGATCCTGGCTTTCAGGGCTGAGAGAGAATCCATTTCTGTTGTTTTTGGTCACAAGGTTCGCAGCACTTTGTCACGGCAGCTCCAGGAAACGATTACAGCTCCAAACAGATGCCTTCAGTAGCTTCCCTTCCTAGCTCACACGTTCTTGTGATTTTTGAAATCTACCCAATCGTATATCTGTTTCACTGCAAAAGAGGAGAGAGTGATTCCACGGGCCGTCAAGCAGGAACGTTGCTGGGTCTGTCCTGTGAGTCACTGCCCCCCTGGCCTGCCGCCCCACGCTCCAGGGTTGCCCCAAGCTGTAGGGCAGTAGTGATCAGCAGAGAATCTGCTACCAGCCAGGCTGGGCTCAAATCCCTGCCCCATTGCTTTCCACCTGGGGCAGTGCCCCTGGAGCTTCATGGGGGCTGGCCTTGTCAGCAGCGGGAGGGTGTGAGCTTGTCTTCGGGGAAGAAACAGGTCTTGCAGGGAGAGAGTGGGGAGGCAGAGCGGGAGCCTAGGCCTGGGGGGACATCTGCAGGGTGTGGGGGAGGCAGGTGGGTGGCAGAGGGCAAGTCTGGGCTCTCGGGGTCCCTGGCTTCCTGCTGGGCCCACAGCACCCAGGCTGGGAGAGCCAGCACGGGCAGCTCCTGCGTGGCCCACCTGAGAGGGTTCCCCGCCCAGAGAGCCCGGGCTTCCGTTCCCTCCTAAGAGCTCAGGCATGCACACCCGCGAGCCCGAGGGATTCCCCCCAAATCTCAGCAAATGCTCGGCGTTGTTTGGGGCAGTGACCGAGGTTGGCTTTGATTTCACTCAAACCAGCCCTGCATCTTCACTTTGCCTAAGTGGAGCCTTCGTGGATCTGTTTTGGGTAAAACCTGAGCTGAAACATACTTGTGGGATGAGACAAGCCTCTGGGTCACGCATTCGATGCCATCTTCAAAGGCGAACTCAGAATGGAAACCGGATCCACAACCTTGGGCAGGGTGGGCAGGAGGGGCAGGTTCGGTGCCATCGGAGGCCCTTAGCGAGGAGGCGGGGGATGGATTCAAGCAACTGCGTGGGTGGAATTCCGGCACGTGGAAACGCGGAGGGTCCAGAAGTGTCATCCAGGATTAGAGACTTGCCCAGAAAATCACGGGCAGCCGTGGAGACAGCGAGTTCGGCTGGCCCTCGCCCGCTACTCAGAGCTGCCGGCTGCCTGCCTCCACCAAGATCAAACCTGCGTGGGTGGGAGGCGGGTGGCAGGACAGGTGGGTGGGGAGCCGACCTTCCTTGATCTGGTGGCTTCGAGATGTGGGGAACCAGCGTCTGAGTGGGGGCTGTTCATAGCCTTGAGCTGCAGACACCCACCAGGAGGAAGAGCTTCTGCCCCCACCCCCTCCAGGACCCGCCCACTCCCCCCTCACCCCCTGCCCCGCATCAGGAATGTGCCTCCCCATCCAGAGTCAAAAGTAGCTGAGAAGTGGGGGTGAGTTGCAGCTGAGATGGCAGCCTTGTCAACCCCATATGGAGATCATTATGGCCCCGGGGAAGCTTGTTTGGGGCCTGAGTGTCCAAGGTGACAGACAGCCTGTGCCCATCAGGGTATGGAGGATGGTGAGGGGGAGGGACGGCGAGGGGGAGGGTCCTGCAGGAAGTGGCGAGGTCGCTCAGGACCTCGCCACTGAGGTGAGGCAGAGGCAGAGACCCGGGCTCAGATGAGACGGGGTTTTCATCCGAGCTCCTAGGCTGCAACGCCGGAGTCCAAGAAGCTGGGGTGATGTGAACAGGAAGAAAGGAGAGGGGGTTGGAAATGGGGAGGCATGGAGGTGGGGGGCAGGCCCTGTCCGAGGGCGGGGGGAACAAAAGTGGCCTTTCTTCATCTCTCGGCCACTCTTCCTCCGGCCTCTCCTTTCTCTGCCCAGGCCTCTCCCAACTCTGTGCTTCTCGGTCTCCTGGCTCTGCTTCCCCGGCCCAAACATCTCCTCTCCACCCTCCACATCTGTGTCTCTACCCATTCCCTCCCTCTTTCCCTCTCTCTCACTCCACCTTTCCCTCACCTCTCTCTCTCCTCTCAGCCATGAGACTCAGAGGTTTGGTCTGATGGTGTCTGAGCTGGGTGACCAGGGACCATGGGCAGGCGGCCGTGGTCAGCCAGCGATGCTGCAGCTGGCCACCAGCAGGCCAGGCGGGATGGAGCACAAGCTTCTGAGGGGCAGATGTGAGGGATTCTTGTGTTTACCATTTCTTGCCATGAGAATCCTTACACCCAAACTCACAGCTGAATTCTACTCTGCTGTGGTCCCCTGGCTACACTGGCCCTTCCCAGTGGTGCTCAGTGCCCAGACCTATTGGGAAGATCTCCTTCACCATCCAGTTTCCCCTCTGGCCTCAGTCAATGCCTCGGGCCTCACAGCTTAGTGCCTGTGCCTCAGAAAGTGAACTGTGGACGAGAGAAAGACTTTTGTGAACAGTAAAAGCAAATAGATAATTCAGACCAGCCCTCCCACTGAAGACAGACAAAACCAGCTTGAATCAGAGTCCAGAAAGCAGTGGAGAATTAGAGGAACATAATGCAGGAGACAGTCAAGGGGCGCTCAGTGTTTGGGGCTGCCTCTCCCCTCATGGCATCTCGCTGGGAGACTGAGAGTCTGCAAATCATCTTGTTGCCTGAAGTTGGACTAAGGTGGTCCTGGGTTAGAGTGGCTCCTTCTGCTTGTCAGAAACAAACATATGTCCTCTCGTGAGGAAGATATTAATAACATAATTCTAAGCCTCAGATTATTTTTAGTTATTTAAAAAATATAATGTTTGGCACTCAACAAAAAATAACTAGATATATGAGGAGATAAGACAATATAAATGAAAACCAAGAAAACAATAGGAAATATAAACAGACTTGCAGGAGCTCCAAATATTGGATTATCAGACACAAACATTAAATGAGTTAGAATTTTATCAGAAAGCTAAAAACTACAAAAAAGAACCAAATGAAAATCAAGAACCTAAAAATATAATAATAAACATTAAGTCAATGGATACATTGGACAACAAATTAGACACAGATGGAGAGAGAATTAAAGAACTGGAAGACTGATAGGAGAAAAAACGATCTGCAGCAGGAAGAAAGAAAACTATGGAAAATACAGATGAGAATTTAAGACTCACAGGGGATAAAGTGAACAATGCTACAGACTTCTAATTGGATCTAAGGGGAAGGAGAGAGAGAGAGAGAACAGAAAGAAGCAATATTTGCCTAGATAATGGATGAAAATTTTCTAAAATTGACAAAATACATCCAAACACAGATTCAAGAAGTCCTACAAAGCCCAAACAGGTCTATGAAAGTTCAGGTTACAGATGTGAGGAGGGCTATGAAAAGACGGTGGAGGAATCATCGTGGTGAAGAACCATCGCCCATCCACCTTCACTGGGAAGATATTGCAACAATAATGAACCAATATGTCTGTCTATCTAGAATTATACAGACAGCAAAAGTGTATTTCAAGAAAGAAAGCAAATAAAGAAATTTCTAGACAAACAAAATCTGAGAACTTGTCACCAGTGGATGCTCACTAAAGGAAACAGTGAAATGTTCAAAAACAGCACTGCAAACTGTAAACATATGGTTTAATCTATATGAAAATTGACTGTATAAACAAAAATTAACAATGTCTGGGGTTTTACATATGTATATGGTTAAGACGCATAATATAAAAACATGTAAGTTGGGGAGAATAAAACGGAATTAAACTATTTTAATGTCTTTGCATTGTCCTTTGACCTTGACTTCAAGGATGGATGCTATAATCTCTAGAGTAACTGCTAAGTGAATAGAAATATATGTATAAATAATGAGATAATGGGAGATGAGTTAATTTTAAAAGCTGAAACAATCCCCCCCACCAAAAAAAATCAAGAAAGGAGAAGAAAAGGAGCATAGATCATTCAGGCCAGATAGAAAGTAAATGAAAAGATATATTTAACCACAAATATATCATTACTTTCATTAAATGCAAATAAAGTGCTCTAATTAAAAGACAAAACTGTCATGCTCAATAAAAACAACATCCAAATACATTTTGTTTATAAAAATCTACATAAGCAAAATCCAAGTATAAATTATTTATAAAAGCTACAATCTAAATATAAGGATAAAAGCAAGTTGACATAAAAAGTTAAAAAAAAAATGTGCTAGGAAGGACTTACATTAGAAAACTGCAGCAGTTGCACTGAGACCAGATAAAGTAGACTTCAAGGCAAAGAGCATTACCAGAGAGAAAGGTGAACATTTTGTTGATAAAATGTTCAATTCACTGTGAAGATGTATGGATTCTAAACGCAAAGCCACCTGATAACATAGTCTCAAATAAATAGTAATAGTAATAAATAAAGCAAGAATTGATAGAATTAAAAGAAGAAACTGACAGATTCAGAGTGGATCCTGACACAAATCTCTCAGCAATAAATTGAACAAGTAGACAAAATATCATGAAGGATACAGAAGATTTAAACAACATGATCAGCAGCTTAACCTCATGGACATGGATATGCCATGCACCTCCAAATGCTAATATATATATTATATACATATAAAATAAAAGTTTTAAAACATTTCAGAGGATCAGAATCATGTGGAATTAAACTAGAAATAAAAAACAAACAGATAACAATAATAAAAACCTTGAAATTTTGGGAATTAAGAAAGATATTCTAAAATAACTCACAAGTCAAAGAAAACAATCCCTTTGGAAATAAAAATATTTTGACTTTAATGACAACCAAAAATATGTTACACCATAATGTGTGGTATGAAGCCAAAGTATTTTTTGAAGGTAAATTTATACCATTAAGTGCATTAAAAAAGAAGAAAAAAAAAAAAAGGAAATCAATTATATAAACAATCATCTCAAGAAGTAATAAAAAAAAACTCCAAAAAAAGGAAAAAGAAGAAAATGATAAAGAGAAGATATTGATGAAATAGAAAATGAAGGTAAGAAAATGAAGCCCAAAATAGATCCTTTGCAAGACTAATAAAATTAATAAGCCTGAGAGAGAGAGAGAGAGAGAGAGAGAGAGGGAACAAAAGAGTGCAAATAGCCAATGTTAGGAAGGAATAAGGGAAAAATCACTACAGATTTGGAAAGTATTTTTAAAAGATTTTATGCTAATGAAATAAATTTCTTGAAAAATAAAAGTTAAAACCATCATAAGAAGAAACTGAAAATCTAAACAATTGTATAACTGTTAAAGAAATTGTCTCTGTAATTAAAACCCTTCCCCCAAAGAAAACTCTAGGTACAAATTAACTTGCCTGTTTAATTCTATCAACATTTAAGAAATTATGCCAGTCTTATACAAACTGTTGTATTGAGAGTCACTTTCAACTGAAAGTGAAAAAAGGTCACTCTCCTCAACTAGGTTTACAAACCCAGCATAATCTTGATACCAAAGAGGGACAAAGACATCACAAGAAATGTCACACAGAGCAATTGTTCATCACTTCTGAATTTGGATTCAAAGATCCTAAACAAACATTAATCAACTCAGAATCATCCGTATATAAAAATAATATAACTTTGGATAAACAGCAAGCTCCTCATGTATAGCACAGGGAGCTGCACTCGGTTTATCCTGTGATAAACCATAATGGAAAAAAATATAAAAAAAGAATATATATATGTGTCTAAGTCACTTTGCTGTACAGCAGAGATTGACACAACATTGTAAATCAACTATACTTCAATAACAAAAAGAAAAAAGAAAAAAAATAATATAATTTGACTAGGTTAGATTTTTTTCTAGGAATGAAAAATTGGGTTAAAATTCTTAAAATTAATCAATGTAATTAAGCACATAAATGGAATAGGGTGAAAATCACATGATAATCTCAATAAATTAAGCAAAAGCATATGAGAAAATTCAATATCCATTCACGATTTAAAAAAATCAGCAAACTAGGAATTTAAGGCAGATTCCTTAACCTGACAAAGTAAATATGCAAAACCTACAGCAAATATCACACATGATGGTGAATTGTTGAAAGTTCTCCAAGCTTGGGAACAAGACAAGAATGCCTGCTACTACAAGTTCTGTTAAATTCTAGACTAGTGATTCTAGCTAGTGCAATAATGCAAGAAAAAGTAATAAAAGCTATAACTATTAGAAAGGAAGATATACTGTTGTCAAAATTTATAGGTGATATGATTATGTAAATAAACATTTAAAAGAGTCTATAGATTCATTATGAATGTTAATAAGTACGTTTAGCAAACATTTCTATATATTTTAGCAACCAAGAGAAAATAAAAATTTTTTGAAGTTACCATTTATAATAGTATCAAAAATATCAAATGCTGTGATGAATCTAGTGAAAGATATGCAAACTTTATCACAGGAAACTATAAATCATCAGAAAAACTAAGGAAAGCATGAATTAATTAAGGGGTATATCATATTCATAGATTGGAAAACTCAGGCGAAGAAGTCAACTGCTACAGATCAATCTGCAGAATCAATGCAACCACGATAAAAATCCCATCCATTTCTCTGTGGAAACTTATAGCCTAATGTTTAAATTTATATGGAAAATCAGTGAATTTAGAAGAGCCAAATCACTTGTGAAGAACAAAGAGGGAGTTCTGGCCCCACAGATAAAGCAGTCTTATAAAGCTGCAGTACTTAAGCAATGTGATGTAGTTACAAGGACAAAGAGACAACTGTCAGAGTAGAGATACAGAGCCACCCGTATAGGGACACCGTCCATATATGGTGTATGGCACAGTCCTAGCACCCTGGGCCCCGGTCAGGAGAGAGGCCCTGCTCTGTCAGCACTGCATGGGGCGGGGCAGAACCCGTGTCCCCAGGACCTCATCTGATGGGCAGCAGAGTGGGGGATGGGACTGGACACAGCACTGCTTCCTCATGTTGACCCCTGGGCAACCTCATGGGCTGGAGCCCAGTGGAGGGAACCTGTCCTTCCCCAGAATGCCCACGAGCAACAGAATCTTCATCCCATGGTGGGGGGTATCTGCAGAGTTAGAAGACACGTGACTGCTGTCGGCTGGAAGCATTGCAATAAACAGGCATGTCTCCGATGACAAGGATGTGTGTGGCACCCCCGGGGTTGTGCCCTGGCCGGGGCGGGTGGGCGAACAGTCCACTCCTCCTCCCCAGGAGCTCAGGGCATCCAGATGAAGTAGCCAGGCCGGCCTGCACACGCCCTCCTGGGCCACCCTCTGCTCTATTCAAGGTGTAACTGTCACCATCCCAGCCAAGCGCGGTTGCCATGGGGATCGCCGGGGCGGGGGAAGGTTGCTGGTCCTGGGGACTGAAGTGGATGGGGGGCAGGCAGTGGTGGTTAGAGAGTCCTGAAAGGCCAGATCGTCATGGCAGGATCCCCGGGTTAGCAAGAAGGGCCCATATGTGCTGATTTCTTGCACCCAGCCAAGGGGGCAGGGCTGAAGGACTGACCAGCTGGTTGACAGCGAAAATAAATTATAGAAGAAATTCACTTTAGAAATCTCAAGGCAGCCTGTTGTCACTGCACTTTCTCTTTCTGCTTTAATTAGAGATAAGAAGAGATGCCAGTAAAGAGGAGATGCAAATGTCAGTTAGTGAGAAGTTCCAAAAAAGTCAGAAGAGGTGGGACAGCTTTATTCTCCTGCTAGGAGGATCAAAAGACAGAGGGAAGCCCCCGCGGGACCCCCATGCATGTTTGCTGTGTGTTCCGCCTGCCCCGTTGCCCAGCGGAGCCCTGGGATCTCCATCCTGGTTGAGACGCACAGGGCAGGTGAGACCAGCCACCCAAGGACACCAAACTGGATGGGCCCCGAAAGGCTCAAAAGGGAGAGACGGACATCGTACCTGGGTGTTTTCATTCTTCTGGATTTTTCTCTAAGTTATAATTTATTAGATATCATTAAGCCAAAACATATTTAGTTAACCAAAGTGTTCAGTTAAAAACATGGAGGAAAGTGATAACATTTTAAAACTACAGCTGTTAAGGAGGGGAATCATGCCTTCCTTGACCCAGCCTTAGGGGAGTTGGTATGATTCCCCCAGGCCGGCCCAGGCGGCCGGAGCTCACACAGGGCGTTGCCACGGCCTCACCTGGTAACCGCGTCTTTGGCCGGTCGTCTGTGATGGAGACGGCCTCTGAGCATCAGCACGTGGGAGAGGCTTGCTCATGGATTCCTGCAGGATTCTCCCCACTCTAGGGAAGCTTTCACAGGGAGTCAGGGCAGGCCGGTATCACCGTCAGCCCTTGGATGGACCCTGGCCTGCCCTCCCCCGGGGCACCCGGGGAGGGGGGAGGGAGGGATATCTGCCTTCTGGAATTGTTGCAGGTGACAGGGCTGGCCTGTGGCTAAGCCTTTGACAGTTGGGCCAAATAAACATTGCCTCCCCAACCTTCTCACTGGCCGCCCCACCCTGCCCAGTGGGACCCGGCAGGTCCCAGAGGACAGATGGTCCGGAGTGGACACAGCGAGGACCTCGAAAGGACCCTCGGCACGTGGGCTGAGCAGGCTTGCATCCCAGGCTGTCCTTTCCTCATGGAATTCTCCTCTGCGGCAGGTGCTAGTGTTGGCAATGGACTTGCGGCTGCCCGTGAGGTCTCCAGGGTCTGAGCACAGCTGGGGGATGCTCGGACACCAGCTTCCTCACCCTCGGCTCTTTGTGACAGACTCAGGTGGAGGGAACAGCAGGATGGGCCAGGAAGCCCCGGGGGGCTGGGGCGCTAGGGCCGCCCGCCACCTGTCTCGTGGGGGCCTGCGATCACCCACCTGCGAGCCCTCCTCGGGGCATAAATGAAGGTGTAAAGGAGGTTCCCAGAGAGATCTGACTTCTCCTAACCCCTTTCCAAACGTAAGCCCCATTTTACATCAAGTAGAATGAAACAGGCCTCATCAGCACACGCCTAACGCCCGCCTGTGGGAGTGTTCCCGCGGGGGGCTGTCCCTTCTCGTGGGGCGTTGGCCTCTGGTTTGGGCCCTGAGTGTCCTGTGAACGTGTTCCCTCCCGGTCCCTGCTTCTCAGCAAGACCCCCGCTCCAGGGCTGGGGTGCCGGAGCCCACCTCTGCTAAGCGTTTCTCTAAGAATCTCAAATTGCCGTCAAGGAGTCTGAGCTGGGAAGGCCGGGCTTGCAGCCTTGGTGTGTGCGTGTGTGGTCATGACCGCCAAGTAACTGCGCTGGCCGAGAAATGTAAGTCCTCAATCCAGGGAAGACGACCGGCATTTTAGAGACAAGATACTAGTGCGACCGGCGAACAAGCAGCCGGGCTCTGGCTCCCTCTGTGTCTCACCAGACATCCGTGTGGGCACGTTTCTTCCACCGGCTCAAGGGCCTGACAGACCCGTGGGCGGCTGTGGGGTGCTAGAGGCCTGGCTGGGTTCTAATCCTCAGAGCCCCCCCAACTCTGTTTTGGAGGACAGAGCCCACCTCTTCAGCAAGTTCCCGTGTTACGGGCTGAACTGTGTCCCCGCCCCTCACAATTTATAGGTTGAAGCCCTAATGCTCAGGACCTCTGAACGTGACTGTACTTGGAGATGGGGTCTTTACAGAGGGGTTTAAGGTAAAATGAGGTCTTATGGGTGGGTCCTAATTCAAGGATGGGTGTCCTTATAGGAAGAGGAAATCAGGACACAGACACAAAGATGAACAAGTGAGGACACGGGGAGAAGACGGCCGTCTACACGCCAGGGAGAGAAGCCTGGGGAGGAACCAGCCCTACCCACACCTGGATCTGGCATTCCCGCCTCCAGTACTGGGAGAGGATAAATGTCTTTGTTGAAGCCCCCAATCCGTGGTGCTTTGTTGGGGCAGCTGAGCGGCCTGCCAGGGCTGGACTGACAGGAAGGCATCTTGAGGCTGGGGCGTCTCCTGCCCACTCCTCCAGCGCAGCTGCTGCAAGGATGCCGGGGAGAAAGAGGGGCAATAATGCCATGTGGGTGGGAGAACAGACATCTGGGTGTCGCTCTCGCCAAACAAATATTTGCTCAGTGCTTTCTGGAGGCGAGCAGTGCGGACACAGCTCCGGGCATGCAGGGCCCACAGGCTATTAATGGAATTAATAGTCACTTAGAGAAACTAACAAGAACATATGTGACAGTTTGGCTTGTTGCTCAGCAAATACTCACCCCTCCTCTTCAGGGTGGGCGGGGTGGCCCCCACTGTGAACTTTGTGCCGGGCCCTGTGACTTCTCCGGATGGAGGTGTGATCTGAGCAGAGGTCTCCCGCCCACCTGCTGGGCACACACCCTGACGAGAGTGGGCCCGGGGCTCACGTGTCCTGCAGTCCAGGCCCCAGAAGGCACACAGCACAGCATCCCGGCCCCAGCCCTGGGCAGAGCTGCCCAGCCGGGCCCAGCGTCTCTCGGCCAGACCACACCGGCCTGCTGACCACGGGTGTGATGATTGGTGCCTGCAGCTGGGAGACACTGCTTTGGGGAGCTTTGTTACATGGCGTGACTGTGGCAGTTGCTGACCAAACACCATATGTAGGTGGTTTTTACTTTGGTCGGGAAAGGGGCAATGTGGGAGGGAATCTGCCTGTGGTCTATCAAATCCCGATAGATTTGATAGATTCCTGATTTATCGAATGAGCACACGCATATTCACCAAACTATAGAATATTAGGGAAAAAAGGAAGTGCCCTGCTTCTAGGCTAGAGGTTGGCAAATGACAGCCGATAGACCTAATCTAGCCTGCCGTCTGTTCTGGAATGGACCATGATCTAAGAGAGGTTTTTACATTTTTAAAAGGCTGAAAAGAATGAAGAATAACATTTCATGACACATGAACTTCATATGAAATTCAAGCTTGTGTCCATTAAGTTTTATTGGGACACAGCCATGCCAGCTGGTCCAGTGTTACCCATGGCTGCTTTCACTACACGACAGCAGAGTCAAGTCCTTCAGGCCCACAAAGCCTAAGCTATCACTTTCTGGCCCTTTATGGGAAAACTGTCTGACCCTGAAGAAGAGGAAGTCTTAGGGCAAAAACCAAAAAGTGTCACCTTACCTAGTGGGGAGAGCAGCTGCATTGTGACCCCGGAGCAAAGTGAAAACAGGCTTCAGGGCATCTTGCACAAATATGCTCAGGCAGCCAGCGCCTGAGGCTGCTACGTGCTATGCTCTGTGAAAGCACGCCTGCTCCAGCCCCAGGAGGTGGAGCGGAATCTCGATGCCCCGTGATTGTTTCTGTTACCTTGATGTGAGGGTCCAAACCTTCTTACTTACCCACTGTGTTCCTTCCTTCTTTCTGTGCCTTCCATCACCCTCTGCTTCCTGAACACCTTCCACGTGCAGTGGTCTGTGCTGGACCTGAAGAGGCAACACTGAGTAAGGCAGTTGTCCGCTCACTCACCCATCCATCCAACCATCCATCCATCCATCCATCCATCCAACCATCCATCCATCCATCCATCCATCTGTTTACTCATTCATCCATTCATCTATTCATTCACCCAACCATCCACTCACTCACTAACCCACCCATGTGTCCATCTACCCATCCACCCACCCATTCACCCATCCATCCATCCACCCATCTACCCATCCAACCACCTAACCATCCATTCACCCATTCAGTCATCCATCCGTCTGCCCATCCATCCAACCATCCATCCATCCATCCATCCATCTACCCATCCAACCACCTAACCATCCATTCACCCATTCAGTCATCCATCCGTCTGCCCATCCATCCAACCATCCATCCATCCATCCATCCAACCATCCATCCATCTGTTTACTCATTCATCCATTCATCTATTCATTCACCCAACCATCCACTCACTCACTAACCCACCCATGTGTCCATCTACCCATCCACCCACCCATTCACCCATCCATCCATCCACCCATCTACCCATCCAACCACCTAACCATCCATTCACCCATTCAGTCATCCATCCGTCTGCCCATCCATCCATCCATCCATCCATCCATCCATCCATCCATCCTTCCACACCTTCATTCAATGACTATTTCCCAAGTGGTCATTTATCAAGCACCATGTTGGCTCAGGGATATGATGGTGAACAAGGAGATAAGTCTGTGCCTTAGTGGAGCTCACGTCTCACAGGAACAAAAATAACCTAATCTATCATTACAAATTATGATGTAGGGACTAGCGAAAAGGAGCAGACAGTTCTGGGGATGCAATGGGAGGAGGCCTTTCCGAGGAGGGGGAATCAGGCCAAGACTTGCCGTTGAGGAGCAAAAGGACGAGAGGTCTGAGGTTGGACTAAACGGCCCCTGGGAGCTTGGGGAGCATCAAAGCCAGGGAGGAGCCCTGGAGGGGGCCTGCAGCACAGACAGATCACCCCAGTGCCTGTGCTCAGAGCCCCCACTGTGGGACAGAACCAGCGCTTTTGGGGAATGGAGGGTGGAGGGGGTCAGTCTCTAGGGAGACTTGGTTGACCCCCTGTAATGGATTGAACAGTGTCTCCCAAATTCGTGTCCACCAGCACCTGCGAAGGTGGGCTTATTTGGAAATAAGATCTTTGCAGATGTGATCAAGTTAAGATGAGGTTGTTAGGGTGGACCCTGATCAAATGACGGCCGTCCTTATGAGAAGAGGGAGATTCGGACCCACAGAGGAGACGCATACAGTGGGTGGATGGCCACGCGAGGACAGAGGGATCTTCCCCAGAGGCTTTGGAGGGAGCATGGCCCTGGCCCTGAGAACTGTGAGAGAATAAACTTTTAGCTTATAGTAATTTGTTATGGCAGCCCCACGACACAAATGCACTCGTCCCCCCACCAGGACCAGCCTATCTACACTCTTACCTTCCAATTTTCTAAGAAAATCTGTCCCTCAGGGCCAGGGACCCCCCCCCAAACCATCCCCCATCTTGAACCTGCTCCTAACCTCATGGCCCAGCCTGGGCCTGACCAGCCAGTGGGGTCAGATGAGGAATCTCCCTGGAAAAGAAGCTCACCCACTTAGGAGCTGAGACTTGGGTAGAATTCGGTTCCCACTCAAGGGGAAATGATTTATAAGACATTTGGAGGCCAAAGAGGTCGCCTTGAAAGCAGGCATGAGACAAAATAATTTATCAGAAAATTCTAAGTGGCTGCCTGTGATGGTTAGAATGCCCTGCGGTCTTTCCCAGCCTGGGAACTTCCTGGCCAGACCCCACCCGGCCGCTACCTGGTCCCGGTTTGGCTAAGGGCCGAGCGGATGGGCGGACAGTGGTCTGGTCATTGTCACAGAGCCGTCCTTTCCTCTGCTGCTGGGAAGGGGGCCCCAAGCAGACACCTGATGTTCTGGGTGGGTGTCTGGCTTGTGGTCCCGACTCTCAGGGCCCAGAGCACTGTGGGCCCCCTCATGGCCACGGCGTGAGAAGAACCAGGGTTATGGATGGAGCAAGTCCCCCAAGCCCCCCTGGGTGCTCAGGGAAGCCTGGAGTTTGGGAGAGTCATGGTCGCATCTCTGTGGGGCAGCAGGTGACTGCTGGGCTGGCCTTGGCCGAGCCCTTGGTGAATGCCCAGGTGGAGCCAGCCCCTCCCTCCGGACGCACTTGCTGAGCGGTCACTCAGTGACCAGCCGTGCAGCTGAGAGGCAGAAGGGCACAGGGTCCTGGGGTCCCGCCGCCTGCCGTGACCGTCTCAGGGTTCAGGAGCCGCTGCCTTGCTGTGGGGGTCCCTCCTCCTGCCCGTCCTCGTGTGAACTGAGCCAGAGCACATCTGCACTCAGTACAAGACTTAGTGCGGCTTTAGAGCCCTGGGGTGTCCAGGCCACTCTCGGGTTTAGGAATAAAGTTCGGATGAGTGCGGGCTGTCCAGCACGGGCTGCCCTGACGGGGCTGCACCCCTGGAACCCGGGAGGGTCCACAACAAAAGGGGGTGACCCAGGGTGGACAGGAGCATCTACGCAGCCCAGGGTGGGCGCCGACAGGGCTCGGATGCGCTGCAGGGTCCTGGCCGGATCCCGTGACACTGGGCCGCCTGGAGTTTGTGCTGCTACTGTTTGGAGGGCAGCGTGCTTGACCTCAGGGCAGAAGTAATTTAATACATCATTCACGTCACACTCGATATTCCGAAATGGACGCCGATTTGGAAACCACTCCCCCAGATCCTCATATGCCAGGTGAAAGTTTCAATTTGGAAAAGAGCATTTTTTTTTTTCTTTGAGTGAGTCACTTTCTCAGATCGTGGAGAGATGGCCCGCCAGCCCTTATCTTTGAACTCCATGTACTTAACGCTTATTAAAATCAATACCGTCCATTAGCCAGCCACGTTTCCATTTTTAATCATCTATTGATATACGGCCTGTGCTTTTATAGGACTAAACAAATTTCCGCTCTCCGTGCCCCTTTGCAGCCCGGGGGCAGGCGGGTGTGCGCGGCCGCGGGACATAAATGTTTATTTACTGCCTGCTTCCTGATTGAGAACATGCCTGGTCCACGGGCCTCAGATGGCTTTTACACGGGAGACTGACGGCCACTTCCTGTTTTCCAGACACAGCACACCGTTTTCAAGGAGCGTAATGAATGCGAGGTATTGTGGGCGCGACCGCCGGGCCATGCCCAACCTGATCAGGAGGCAGTGCCGGAGCGGCAGGCATTATTATTGATTTAGCCCTTCACTGCTTTCTGGGGGGCGGGGGGAGCTTGTCACAGCTGCGCTGGGTCCCCCGCTCTCTCCTGGCTTCGGCAGATTCCTGTCCCACGGGCTTTTGTCTGGGGAAGGGAGGGAAGACCAGGTGACCTCAGGGAAGGTGTCCATACGCGGGGATCCTTCCAGAATAAGGGGCGAAATGGTTGCTGCCTCTGTCCAGCACGTCTCTTCGCCCTGGAGGCCCAGAGGCAGCAGGGACCCGGGGGACGCCCCACCCCCTCCTCTCTGCACACCTGCCGTGCACACAGCAGCCTCGGCCCTCGCCCCGGCCCCACCACTGAGTTCTTAAGAGCCACTTATTCCCCAGCATCTTCAGAACCAGCACTGCGCTAGGTGCAGGGCGACTGACGAGCCCTGCTCCGGCCCCTTGTCGTCGTGGTGTGGACACGGCTCACAGAGTCCAGATAATGGGATCCACGTTCGGTGGCTGCCCAGGATCCCTGGCCACATGGAGGGGTCTCTGGGCACCCGGAGGCCACTACCACCCAGGCCTGGGGGCCAATCTGGACTGTTGTCAGGGCCCGAGGGGACTCCGGCTCTGGAACTGGAAGGACCAGGGGCGCCCTGTTCACCCAGCTCCTTCCCACTGTCATCTGGCTTCTCTGGAACCTTCTTGGCAGGAAATAACCTCGGCTACAAGCTGCCTTGCCTCCAGCTGCCCCTCAGGGAGGTGACATTCCCCATTTGTAAACAGAGGCTCATCCGGGCGGTGCCCACGGTGGCCCGAGCTCGGAGCGGAGGGCTCAGAAGACACACTGAAGGGGGTGAGACTCGCTTGTTGGAAGCTGGAGCTCAGCCTTTGGCATTAGCTACTCCTCCTGCAGCCGTCCCCAGGCCCTGACCTGTCCCCGGGCCCTGGAGCTGGGGGGCCCTGCAGGCTGGCAGGGCCCCCGTGCCCGAGGCTGGCTGTCAGGGTGGGGCTGCAGTGCCCGAGGCTCAAGTCATAGAGCTGGGGGCACCCACAGGCCTCGGACCCAATGGCTTCCGTCTGTGTTCCGAACCCCCCCCAGGGATTTGGGGGGCTCCAAGTCCTCCCGGGGTGGGTACAGGGTGGCCAAGTTTTGCTTCTACAGAATCTGCTTCATTTCTGCCTTCGTTTTGTTTTTACGCTATTTGGTGGTTTGTGGGAAACAGGATGCCCGCCGCTCAAACAAGTTGAAAGTCATTTGTCTGCTTATCCTCACTCCCGGGGAAGCTGAGCCTCAGAGCGGAGGCCCGGGCTCGTCTGGGATCACATAGCCGAGGGAATGGCTATGGCAGACTGCCATCTGGGGTCTGTCCCGACTCTTGCCCCCCTCACCCCGCCGGGGGCGTCAGGGAGGGGCAGGGTCCGGGCGCAGAGACCCTCTCCTGGCACACGGGATGGGCAGAGAGACCCGCGGGCCCTCGCCGGCCACCCAATGCACGACACCATGCCCGCGAGCCCCGGCAGTGTGTTGGCCGAGGATCTGTGATCGGTGGCTTCATAAAATGCCTTCTAATGAAAGTAACACGCGGCAGAGGAGAGGGCAGCCTGCAGGCGGGGCCGCATGGCAGGGCAATGTGCATGTTAAAATGGGTAATGAGAGACATAACAAATCCCCAGTATTGGGCAAAGCTGTCGTTAAATCCCTTAATGATAGCGGTAGTTTCTCTGGTGCACCGCACAGGTCTTTGTAAACCCATTTGGCGTGGCGGGAGGGGGCAGAGGGGTCTGGAAAGGGCCTTTCCTGGAAGCTGAGACCCCAGAGCCGCCGGCGCTGGCGGCTTTGTCTGAGCCACGAACCCTGGAAGGCAGAAGTGCAGCCGTGGGGCCGGTCTGTCTGCCTGACGCTGGTTCGCCTTGCAGTTTCTGTCACTTGCAATTGAGAGTCCTAACGAACACTCTCTGAGTCTCAGTTTCTCATCTCTCAGGGGGAAAGGTCTTCCCTCCGGCCTTCCCGAGCAGAGACGGCACCAGTGGGCAAGCCCAGCTGAGCCTCAAGCCTTCCTGGGGGTGAAACCCCTGCCCTGTTGGCCTTGACCTCACCGAGACCAGGTCTGGGGTCACACAAGCTCCCCCGCAAAAGCGGCCCCCAAAGTCCCTGCATCCCTGGGACGTCCCCAAGCCCTGGTGGGCCAAGATTTTGAGTGACGGTCTGGGGGGTGGTCCCTGGCCTCCTTGGAAGCTAGCCTGGCCCCCAGCTTAGGGCTGAATCCTGGTTACGCCCCTCCCAGGTGTGTGACCTTGAGTACCTCCCTAGTGGGCTCTGTGTTCTATCTCCAGGGTCCGAGTGAGTATGAAGGTCCCCAAACAATGTTCAACGCCCAATGTCCCCTCAGGGGCCCGGGACCAGGCTCGGGGTGCAGTGGTGGTGGTGGGGGAAAACGTGACCCCTGAGCCCACCACACCATGCCCAATCTCGAGGGCGCCTGGGACTCCCTCTCCTGCCCTTTCCCCTCCCCCCAAAATGCTGATCTGCTTTCTCACCAAAACATGTGTGTGCCTATGTGATGCCATGCGCTGTATGCACCCACACACGGATGCACACAGGGACGCATGGACATGCAGGCACATGGGCACACATCCTACGTGAGGCCATGCCCCCCACTCTCCCTGGATACACACGTCCACCCGCCCCTGAAGCTGTGCTCTCCACCACCCAGCACTAGTGTTCTCCAGTGGTTTTTGGTTTTGGGGGGAGGGGGCTAAGGGCTGAGAGGTGGGAGGGTCCCGGGCCAGCCTGGACCACGAGTATCCGAATATCCGTCACTCCCACCACACAGAGGTGACTGAACTTGACCTTGGAGGACAGTGGCCACCTGCTGTGAGCCTGGGGAGGTGCCACCTCTGGCTGCCAGAAGTCTTCTCCTCCCCTGAGCAGCCCAGCACTGAGGCCTTGGGGCCGGCAGAGAAGCATCTGCCCCCCAAGTCATGGGGGCACATCTTCTTGTCCCTTGGATGCCTGGAAACCAAGGCTCCCATGAGGCCCCTGAAGACTCGGCACAATGCTCACGGGCGGCCCGATGGGAAGGGGTCTCTCCTGGGGTCACGACCCATGGCTGGTGCTGTCGGGGGCGCCCACCTGGCTGTGTGGGGTTGGAATCCTGGGTTACCGGGCCTCCCATTCCCGCTGGGTGCAGACGTCCAGGTGAGCCCGGGATACTTTGCTGCTTGTGGCCCCAGAGACGATCCAGGACATGGACTCCTCCTGATGGGCAGCCGGAAAGGCCCCCGGCCGAGGGGCCAGGGCAGGATCTCTCACGGGCCCAGGGGCCCCTGAGGACGGGACCCCCCGCCCCACCAGAGGCTGAGGCTGAGCTGGAGGGAGGAGAGCAAGCAGGCAGCGTGACACGGGTGACAGGACCCAGGTGTGGAGGATTTAACAGTCTGTGACCCGCCATCCACTCTCGGCTGGGTGTTAATGACCAAATGTTTTGCAAGTAAATTACCAGAAAGAATTTTTCCTGAGAAGTAGAGGTTTGCGGGGAGGTGTGAGGGAACTGGACAAATGGCAACGTTTCTCCCCACCTGCCACCCCTCCCGGCAGGCCTGCTCCTGGGACTTGGGCGGGGAGGGGTTGGTCCCCCCTCGGACCCCACCCCGGGAGCTGCTCCCTCCGAGGAGGGACTGGAGCGAGGGGCAGGATGGCCCAGAGCTCTCCGACGTCCTCCCTCAGGGGTGCTGGGCAGAACCGCCCCTCCGGGCTTCCCTCAAGGTGGTCCAGGCACAGCCAGGGTGTGGGGACCTCTGGACTGCCAGCCTTGCCCCAGCATGTGCTCTGACTGCATCTTAGGAATTGTGTGAAGGAGCATGTCTGTACTCACCCCCTCCCCCCGCCAGAAGATCAGGGGCTGCTGGGCAGTCCAGACATGGCCCGAGGGCCTCAGGAAAGCCCAGGGATGCTGTGTGAATGGAATGGCTCTCCCGGGGCCCCCAGGATCCCCTGTTCTTGGCGGTGGTCTACACTGTCGACTCTACAAACTTTGTCCCCGGCCAAAGCGGAGGATACACCTGCCCCGGGCTCTCAGCAGTGATGGCAACAACGCTTACCTGGCCAGGTGCCCCACATGGAGGCTCCTGGACGGCACGGGGCCTGACGCAAACTCGGCACAATGTGTATCTGTTGACTGAGTTCCTGGCACCGTGACCCTGGGGACGGCTGGTGGGTGGATCACATGAGCTACTCCCCACAGGCCGTCCAGGGAGTGTGAACCAGCCCCGGACCGGGCTGCCACTGTGGCAGGGAGGCCCCTCCTGGTTGTCCAACCTGCCCCCTCCATTCCCGCCTCTCCAGGTCACCAGTGTTCATATTTCCTGCCTGGGCTCAGCAGTGAGTTCTAACTCCACGGCCTGCACTCTGTCCTTGGAGCTAGAGACCCGGTGAGAAGGCCGAGACCCATTGCCAGCCCAAACTTGGAGAGGGTGGGACAAGGGGGCCACAGACGGAGCCCTGGCTGGGCTCTGCGGACACGGCTTCCTGGGTCCTGGGCCCCTCTTGGCAGTTCTGAGCCTCCTTGAGCCTTGCAGTTTCAGTCTGTGAAATGGGATGGGCCCCCCTCCGGGTTTCGTGAGCAGCAAATGAAATCTGAAGAGAGAGCTTCGCCGGGCGTTATACAAGGTCAAGTGTGAGCATAGCGCCAGGGGTGGATCCCCGAGGGGCTGCCCCCAAAGGCCAGGTCCCAGAGCCCACCTTGTAGTTCTCTAGGGCTGGGCCCCTCCTGGGGAGACTCGCACCCTCCCTGGGCCTGGACGGGCAGCATTGCCGCTGCGCTTAGCGGACACGGCGCTGTGGCCGATGGGGTACCTGGAGCTCACCAGGCGATGCCCGGCCCCTTGGTTGGGGACGGGGCCCTCTGTGTGCCCAGGAGAGAGGCCTGGGACCCTGCAGGAGAAGGCACGCGGCTGACAGACCCCGAGAGCCCTGAGGCTGCTCTGCACAGGCTTTCCCCAGACCCTGTGCCCTCCGCGAAGGCCTCTCCTGCGTCTTTAAGACGCTAATGGGCCCTCTTAAAAAAAAATGACAGTTTGCTTGCACACTAACAGGTTCTCGTCTGACATCAGCAGGGAATCAAAGATATTTTATTATTTGGAAACTCCATATAGGGAAGGCAGCCTTGAAAGTCTGTCATTGCTCCAAAACCCACACCTCCCCTGGGAGTTAATTATTTTCTTAAAATGCAACTTGTACTGTTAGTTTAAAACATTCCAACTGTGTTCACACTCTTTAAATCTTCAGTAAACCTTAGAGTTTAAATCACTTGCAGATAAGAGTAATTCTATTAGGGAGAGAGGGGACGGATGCTCAGAGGAGGTGAAATCAAATGGAATAGGAAGGCCATTGGCTGTGGGCTCCACCACCACCGCCAGCCTTCACCCCTCGGGTCGGGCTGGCCATGGACTGTAGCCCCCCAGGGCCCAGCTGCCCAGTACCCTGGCCCGAGCTGCCCACCTTCTTCCTGAGAGGGCGGACATGGGCCCTTGGGGCTGGACCAAGGTCAACTTCCTGATGGCCGAGGCAGGGCCACTTTTGGGGTGACCTGGGACACTTGCTTTGGTAGGGAGGAACCCCTGGGTCTCTGGGCTGCAGGGCTCCTGGGGCCTGTGTGGGACCAGCCAACTGCGGTGGGCAGCCTGGAGGGTGTGCTCTGGTTCCCTGTCCTCACCCACCAACACCCTCTGGTCGGAGGAAGCCCCAGGGCCAAGGGGAGCCGTTTGGATTATCACTTGGGGGCTGGTTCTCCTTCCAAAGGGCCTGTTTTATCTCAGACAGACGACAACAAACCCGGAAGCCGGCCTGCCCACAAGCCCACAAGCGTGACGGGCTTGTCCTCTGCTCTGGAGGCCTCCAGATTTTGGAGGGGTTTCAGGGACCCCTGGGCTCTTGCTGCCGTTCCGTCCTCCCAAGCCAGACCCCGCATCCCGCTCAGGGGCTGCCCGTTGCCCTGTGCTACCCACCAGCCTGGAGCGTGCTGAAGGGCTGGCTGGTACTTGCTGCCCAGACTAAGTTACCAACCCCTCCCCTCCTCCCGCTGTCCTTTCCTCTCCGCCAGGCCCCGCCCCACGTGGATTCGGGGCCCTGTCCCTCCCTGTCCCAGCACTGGCCATACGGGACTATTACTGCTGGGCCACCGGTCACCTCCCCACCGGACTGAGGCCCTACCCCCAGGCAGGGCCAAGCCGGTTTGTCCTCAGGTCCCCAGGCCCTGCACAAGCCAGGCCCCGAGCTGGGCCAGGAGGGCACCCGGGAGCTGGAGGGGACCTTGGGCTGAGGAGCGAGGACAGGTGTCCTCCACACGCCCCCGAGTCCCCCTGCGCTGGGCCGACAGGTCCACACTTGCCCCAGGGGAGGTTGCAGCCACCTGTCAGAGCCCTGCCTCCCCCTCGACAGAGCACCCCAGGTGGCCTCTGAGCACGCCCACCCACCCCTGCGAAGTCTTCAGAGTCACTGGGCAGCAGTGGGGAGGGCGGGGGTCCAGGGAAGCCGACTCTGGGATCCTTGGGGGTAGGGGTGGGGTGGTCAGGGTCTTCCCTGCTCCCTGGAACCTGCATGGCAGCCCCGGCTGGACCTCCTGCCTGGGAAAGAGCTGGGGGGTGCAGAACCAGCCCTGAGACGCCCCTGCCTAGTCCTCATGGGTGGGGGGCTCTTCCACCCAGCATCTCCCCTCACCCCCTCTTTGCTCCCCAGTGTCAAGGAGGACAAAGAAGAGAAGGCAGGATAGCCCAGGACTGGACACTGAGTGACCAAAAGGCTCTGAGAGGGGAGGGGGCTGGACCCTTCAGGAGGTGGTGCCCCCCCCCCCAGTTGCATACTTGGCCGAGCTGGTGGCGTGGAGGACAGCCGGGGGAGGCGGGGCCAGGGGACCTCAGCGTGAGTGCATCACGAGGGTGTGAAGTGTCTGAGTGGGAGTGTGTGTGTGTGTGTGTGTGTGGGGGGGGGGGTGTGCGTGCATGAGTGGGGAGCCCAGCAGTGCCTGCTCCTACCTGTACCCCATCCCCACTGGGGTGTCGGGGTGTCCATCCAGGCCAGGGGGAGGAGAGACAGGGCCGTGCCCAGAAGACAGGGGGCTCCCCTGTCCTCCTACCGCTCACCAGGACTCTGCTGGGCCTGGGGTCTGGCTGCCCGGCCCTTCTCACCCCCGACATCGCAAACCGTGCCGGGACGCCTGGATTCTCAGACCTGTCAGCTCCTTGGCCGCCCTGCTCTGCTCTGCCCGGGGCTACCCCGTGCTTCGCTTGCTAACGCTTTGCACCGCATTTCCAGCAGCTTTGCAGCTACTTCAGGGCAGAGGTGTGTTGGTGCCCAGCTGTCTTGGGTCCCTCTCTCGGACACTCACGGGTGTCCCCTGCCCTCTGGCTGGGGGCAATGCTCCTGCTGTCTCCTTCCCATCCTGGCATGACCGCTGGACCTCTCCCGGCAGAAGGAAGGTCAGCAGGGCCGAATTCTCACAAGCTGTGGACAGCGTGTTCCATGGATGGACGCTGTGTTCTGGACACACGGCTGCCCAGCATTCCTGGCCGTCGTGGACAGCAGAGATGTCCACCCACCGGGCTCGGCCTCCTGGACTCTGAGGTCAGGCTTATGCCGGGCCTCTGTGGACACCACTTCCCTCCTTCCTGGGGACGCCTTCTGTCTCAAGGGGGCCGTCGGGTGGGCAAGAAGCACAGCCTCCACGTCCCCCTCTGTGTCCTTGGACCACCTGGCCTCAGAGCTGGGGGCTGGACCAAACTTGGGCTGAACCTGGGGTGCAGGATCCAGGTTCTAAGATTCCCCAGAAGCTCGATGGAAGGGGGGGTCATGCTGGCTGGGGAGGGCCACCCCCTCTACGCCCCTGCGGGACCTTTCCCCGGCCCCTCAGGGCAGGAGGCAACTCCGCTGAGGGAAACACCATCTCGGCCCCGTGTGTCCTTCCAGGGTGGACCCGGCTGTTTGGCAAGCCCTGTGCAGCCCTCGGACCTCAACTCCGGAGAAACCCTTGCTCTGGTCTCACTCTTACCAAATAGCATTTTGATGAGTTAAGTGTGAGAGAATTAAAAACAACCCGATTAAATTTCCTTTATAAATACACAGGGGTTTGGAAATCAAGGGGAAAAGCGGCTTTGGGCTAATAAAATGCTGCGTGCGTTTTCCCCGCAAGTGTTAGGGAAGGCGACTGACAAGTCCTCAGAGCCCGGACGGCCCAGGCCCAGAGTCCAAGGCGAGCTCTAAGCCTGCTCCCTGGCCTGGGAGGCAGCGCAGAGGCTGGGGCTGGTGGGGGGAGGCCCCCGGATCTCCCCTCACCCCCACGACACCTGTGGGCACTGCTCCCCTCCTGACCATCTCATCCAACAGCAGCAGCCACGGTAAGGGGCACACAGGAGAGTAAACCAAGGCAGGGAGAGTGAGGTACAGAGGGGGCCCTCAGGCTCTGGGCACACGGCGCGGGAGGGGGGGTCTGGGGCGGTGGAACATTTGAGGTCATTGGAAAGGAAAACAGAATCATTAACAGCTCCAAAAATAACCCAGCAAGAGTGAGGTTCCCAGGGGGCTCCTCCAAGCAGTGGAGTTGGGATAAGGGCACACCTCTACTGGAGTGCCCTGGGGGCGGGCCAGACCCCAGCCACTGGCCCTCAGCCTGCCTGGGCTCCATCTGCGAAATGGGCCCACACAAGAGCTAGTGGAGGGTGAGCTCATTCATTCACTTATTCACCCCCATCGTAAATGGTTTGGGGCAACGCCAGCATTTACGGGCTGTGTACTGTCACATGTCAGGCACTGTCCTGTGTTCTTTTATAACAGCTTTAGGGGGGTCTTTATTGGGGTATAGTAGACATACAGGAAGCTTCACTATTTAAAGCATGTGACTGTAAGTTTTGACATAGGTATACGCCTGTGAAACCATCACCATAATAAAGACTGACCATACCCATCACCCCAAAGTCCCCCTGTGTCCCACTGTCACCTCCCCTCCTCGCCAGCCCACCCCTGACCCCGGGCAAGCGCTGGTCTGCGTCCTACCGCTACAGCTTGGTTTGTGTTTCCTCGAGTTTTGTTCAAATGGAATCACTCAGGATGCACTCTCCTTGACTCAGAGGGATCCCTTTGAGATTCATCCTGTTGTCAAGTTTGTCAGCTGTTCAATCCCTTTAATGTTGCTGGTGGTGTGAGTTATAGCCAGTGATGAATTCATTCAGCTTTTGTTTGTCCGAAAAGGCCTTTGTTTCGCTTTTGCATTGGAAAGCTGTCCTCACTGGGTGTGGACTTCTGAGCTCGTGGGATTTTTCCTTCCAGGACTTTCCCCACTGTCTTCCTCACAGGGCCTCTGCTGTCCTCCTTATGTTCGTGTTTCTGTAGGCAACGCACCTTTTCCAAACGTCTCTTCCTTTGCTGCTTTTCAAAGGCCCCGGGTCCCCTGGTTTGAGCCACTCGATCATGAACATATTCTCTTTATATGTGTTCAATGGTCGAACTTTACAACCACCCTTTCAAATGAAAAGTAAGTAGATAATCAGAGGTGAAGGGCCTCTAGGTACCTGTTCCAGGCGGGCAGGCGACACAGACACAACCTGGGCCACGTCCACCTGGTTCCAGCACCTGAGTCCCAGCTGGTGCCAGGCCCGGCCTCAGTGTGTGGGTCCATGGGGCCTCCAGGGTCATCCCCCTGTGGGGCAGCAAGGCCCCTGGACCAGTGTTCCCGTGGCCCTCGTTGCAGACGAAGAGGCTTGCTGGCGTCCTCCACCAACTGTGCGGCAAGTCCGTGCAGACGCTTTTTAGTTTCTACGATGAGGTTTTCTCCCCTCCAGAGTCCTTTCCTGGCTGCCATCCGCTCGGGCTGAGCTGGGTGGCAGCTACTGGTGCAGCCGCCATGACGGCTGCATTTGGACAATCAGAGCAAGCCTGGCGTCCCGCACCAGCCCACGTGGCCGCTGCAGACTACCTTCCTCTGCTCCTTCCCGGCCTCCTTTGGGCCAACGGGCTGGAGAGACGAGGGCAGAGCGTCCGGGCCCTCTCCCTGCAGAACACCCTGGGGCCCACACAGGGGGACCGCAGTGAACAGACCCCGAAGAGAGAGGCCACAGAGTCTGGATGCTGCCAGCATGCAGGTGAAGTCATGGACTCCCTTACCAGGGGCTTCGGAAGGCCAGCCCCATCTGGGGGATACGTGGGGTCCTGGCCCTGAGGGGGGGTCCAGGGAGCCTGGGAGAAGACTCCCTGCAGAAAGGGGGCACTGTACCAGCATCTCTCCACACACGGTCGGACAGGGTGGGAGCAAGCGCCTGGGGGCCCGGGGGTGAGATGCTCTAAGCCCGCCGAGGGGCAGCTCCCAGGCCTGATGGAGTCCTGGCCCCGGCTCGCCCTTTCTCACTGAAGCATCGCCCACCTCGACCAATCAGCTCCAGGCTCTGGAGAGCCCGGCTCCTGCCAACCTCAACTGGCAGCCTCTGTGCGAGCGCAGAGAAGCCTTTTTTTGGGCTGAATTGACTCGGTTTTCCCCTCCCTGCTGGGTCTGTTCCAGGGACGTCTAGTATATGAAGTTGCAAGTGAAGAGGCATCTTTGTTTCGTTAATTTTGCCCGTTGGAAAACTCCGGTATTAATATTTATGAGAAATGACCTAATATCCACACCGCCTGCCGTGTGTTTTCTTAACATATTTAACGTGATTTGGGGGCTGTGTTTACTTTTTAACTGCCTTGGTGAGGGGGGCCTGACCCGTCTCCCCCCACCACGGAGGGAAGGCAACATTGCCTTCTAGGCCTCCAAAGTTCACCTTTCAACAGCTTTGGAAAGGCATCCTGGGGACCCCCGCTTGCCCCGGCCCTTGGGAGGGGGCCCTGCTGGGACAGCTGGTGCCAGGTGGGGGTCTGGTGGGCTCTGCAGACGTGCGCCCTCCCAGCCCGAGCCCGGCACACACGGGGCAGAGAGAAGGTGGATTTCTCCAGGAAAAGAAGAAAAAACATTGAACAGTGTCTGAAAATAGCTCCTTGGGCAGTTATAAGACAGCAATTTAAATAAGTGCTCTCTCCCCGTTTCTCTTGAACATAAAGGTAATTGTCTTTGCCCTGAACTAGATGCCAGTTTTATCATAAATTGATTTTTTTCTTTAACATTTTTTGTGCACTGCATTAGTTAATATGGTGCGGGGGCCAGCCCCACAGGGGGGGCAGGGACCGTGGGCCCGTCCTGGGCCTTTCGACCTGATGCCAGGGGGAGGTGTCTGGGGGAGACAACAGCCCTGCTCAGCTCCAGTCCTGGCTCTGCTGCTTAAAAGCTGTGTGACTTTGGACAGATTGCTTCACCTCTCTGAGCCCCACGTCCCCCTGGTGGGAGCGAGATCCAGAACGATTTCTGGCCCTAGGAGTTGTCGTGAGGGTTCGAAACCTGGTCCAGGCTTGGCCCTTCTGCCAGGTGGTCGGACCCGCTTCCAGGTGGGTGTGGGGACTCGGTCCCAGTGTCTAGCAGAGTTGCTCAAAAAACACCGAAGGGTATTCACAGGGGCCGGGCAGGCCCTCCATCCTCCCTGGCAAGCCTGGAAGATGCATCAAAGCAGAGGCTGACTCCTGGGTTCTTCCAGCCAGTCGCCTTGGAGACCCTGAGGTGGATGAAGGGGGGCTCTGGGCAGTGAGGGGCCCTCGCCAGGCCCAGGTGTCGCCCCCTAGGGCCTGGCCCCAGCACTTCCGAGATTACAGAGGATGCACTTGCCAGCTTCAGGCATGTGGGCGTCTCTACAACGAGGGATTCCAGGGTATCCTAGCTGGGAGACCCACGTCCTGAGCGCTCGCCTGATAAAAAGCAACAGGGGGCCTCAGGAGAGACCCCTCCCACGTCATGAGGGGCCCGTTTCCTGGGCATGAGTCTCGCCCGCTGGGGGCACAGAAACGATACTGGAGTGGGGGGAAGGGAGGGTGTCCCACGCAGCCTTCCTGCTGGGGGTTTTCCGTCCCAGGGGTGGGATAGCCACGTGATCCCCGAAACCCACCAGAGATGGGAGCTCTGAGTCCTGTCCCAGGGGGCCAGACAGGACCCCTGGCCCGTCCCTTCCTGTCCAGGCGTGGAGCTGAGCTCTCATGCTGTTCCTACACCACCCTCCGGGGCAGACGGCGGTTCTATTTTACAGCCTCAGCACCGAGGCGTCGAGGAGTAACCCTGATCGAAGCCACACTCCCAGGCCTCGCAAAGGCACCTGCTCCTCATGTGGCCTCAGACAGAAAGCAGACAGGACAGCTGTGTCCATTCCAGCGTGTGGCTGAGGCTGCCTGGGCCCTGTCCGCCTCCTGACCCCGCCGTCCAGCCCCGGCTGCCCTGACGCCTCAGCCAGCCTCCCGCAGCTGCCCCACCATCCGTCTTGTCTTGTCCAGAGAAGAAGCAGCAACTTCAGCCCACCCAGGGGGCTGGGCTGAGAGGGGCCGGGGGCGACCCCAGCAGGGATGTGCCCTGATGCCAGCCCTGGCCCGTCTGATGCCAGCCCTGGCTCGTCTGATGCCAGCCCTGGCTCGTCTGATGCCAGCCCTGGCTCGTCTGAAACGTGACCATCCCAGGCTCATTGGCACAGTTCTGCCCATGGGGTGAAGATTCAGCTCTCAGCCTGAGCACAGCTGAGAGACACGGCCAGCTGCCCATCGGACCTGCCCCGAGGCCTCCTGGGAGAGGACACCAGCACGCGTGATCAATCAGTCCCAACGCTTCCTGACACGCTTCTCAAGTTACACGCCACAGGGATGATGTCATAGCAGCCGCCAGCCGAGCCAGAGGAGAGAGAGGCCCCTCTGTTTCAAAACCAAGTGCGAGGACAGGACAGCTTCTTGGTGCATCAGAATTCTTCCCCCCTTGGTCTCTGGAATGAGAGGACTAGTGCTGGAATCTCTGTCTATGTCAGATTATGGAAGTAATGTGTGTTTGCTATAGAGAATGTGGAGAGTCTAGAAAGTGAGAGGAAGAAATAGGAAATAATCAGAATCCCACTCCATTATATTGGCTTCTAGTATCTTCCATCACATAGCTCTACTTACCTACCTAGCTACTCCTCATCCATCCATCCGTCCATCCATCCATTCATCCACCACACATACATACACACACACATAGGTTCATCACATCCATCCATCCAGCTATGCATAATCCTTTCTTCCATCCACCCATCCATCCATTCATCCATCCATCCATCCATCCATCCTTCTGTCCATCCATCCACCCATCTATTCATCCACCCACCCATCCACCCATCCATCCATGCATCCATCCATCCATCCATCCATCCATCCATCCATCCATCCACCCATTCACCCACCCACCCATCCACTCACCCATCCACCCATCCACTCACCCATCCATCCATCCATCCATCCACCCATCCATTCTTCCTTCCATCCAACCACCCATCTAACCATCCATCCACCCACCCATCCATCCATCCATCCATCCATCCATCCATCCACCCATCCATCCATTCTTCCTTCCATCCAACCACCCATCTAACCATCCATCCATCCACCCACCCACCCATCTATCCATCCATCCACCCATCCACCCATCCACCCACCTATCCATCCATCCATCCATCCATCCATCCATCCATCTCTTCAAACACCCTTTCTTCTTGACTGGACCCCTCAATTTGCCCAGACATGTTTCCTAGGTTTGGCATTTAAGCAGAAAAAAAGCCAATCATAAGATAATGTGCTGGTCACAGTGGGTGGGAGTGGGGATGGTGTGGCACTTGCAGTTTCGAATGCGTGAGTAAGAGTGTGTGTGTGTGTGTACATGTGAGTGTGTGTGTATGTGCCTGTGAAAGCCTGTGAATGAGACTGTGAGAGTGTGTGTGAATGTGTGTATGCTCATGTGTCACCGGGGGAGGGAGGGGCTCGTGCGAGGCTGGCAGACACGGACGTGAACTCTGCCCGGGTCTCCCGTGAGAACTCTGGGTCGCACCATCTGCCCAGACACCCGTCTGTCAGGCCCCACGGGAGGCTGCCCGCTCCCTGCTCCGGCCGCCTTGGTCGGGCACAGGGCACACCAGCGTCAAGACGGCTAAGTCTGTGCTTGTCGCAGAGCCCGCCCTGCCACACATGGTCCACGTTAGCTGTCCCCCCACCTGTGTCCACGAGGCGCCTGGCCCTGGTGGTCAATCCCCGCTCCCACCCCCGCCAGCCCACCTCCACTTCTAATTGGGCCGCCAAGCTGTTTAATGGTGTCTGCGCGGCTGCAGCGCTGCTCGGGGCAGACAATGAGCTATTCATGTCCAAACAGAACACGAGTGATCAGGCTAATATCTTTAAGCTGAAAAGCGAGGCTTAATTGGAACAGATGCTGCAAATTCCAGTGCAAAAGGCCAGTTCCTCTGTGATCGAAACCAGGTATGTGCCAGGGGTTCATTTTAATAGTGGCTTTTATTTTTTTATTGGCATATACAGAGCTCACCAATACGCTGCACAGAGACGGCGACGGCCTCTTAGCAAACCTCCAAGGGCGAGAGGCCGTTGCTGCAGTCAAGACGCCCCACCACTCGGCCGACTGTGTCCCAGTGGACACTGCTCTTGCCTCTCCCCTGGGCTGAGGTTTCAGGCCCTTCCAGACCTCGGGATCCACGCCCTTCCTGGACATCCGCCCGGCCTGCTCCAAGACCGAGGGTCCCAGAGACGTGGCCTCCCCTTAGTTAGGCAGCCTCCCCATCCAGACACCACTTGTGTCCCCGCCGATGCTCTGTTGCCTCGCAAACTCCTGCGTTTGCTCTTCCAAGAGTGCTCCTGCTTTTCATATCTTAGCTGTCTTCCCATCCCAAAGAAGCGTCCTGAGCCATGGCTGACGGTGGTTACACACAGTTTCCAGTCCATTGCTGAGCAGAGTGGGCTTTGTCATGCCTTCCACTTTTTCAGAGAAAGATGCCAGTCCCGAGGCTCCCAGCTCCTCTCGGGACTTGGGAAGAGCCTATCTCCTTGCTGTCCTAAGGTGCCCCTCACCCGCCTGCCCCATCCTGCCAGGGTGGGCGTCAGAACGCGGCTGAGAGGGAGCCTGACGGGCCCTGAAGCCGCCCAGCCCGTCCGAAGCACCCCTGATCTGGCTGATCAAGGTCTGGAAGCTGCCTCAGGTCCTTACAGTGTTGTTTCTGTCATAAAAGCTAAATCACGTATGGCTTCCTGGCCAGCGAGGACGCCGGTTTGCTAGCACTCCTGAGAGCCTGGGGGAGTGGTTGGTAGGATTTATCTAAGCAAGTGTCTCAGGAGGAAAACTTGGCTTCAGGTAGAACCCAACCCTTCCATCCATCCATCCAACCACCCACTCATCCACCCATCCATCCATCCATCCATCCATCCACCCATCCATCCACTCACCCACCCATCCATCCATCATCCATCCACCTATCCATCCATCCATCAACAATCCATCCACCCACATCCATCCACCCATCCACCCATCCAGCTATCTATCCATCCTTCCATCCATCCATCCTTCCATCCATCCATCCATCCACCCATCATCCATCCACCCATCCATCCACTCACCCACCCATCCATCCATCATCCATCCACCCATCCATCCATCCATCCATCAGTCCATCCATCCACCCACTCACCCACCCATCCATCCATCATCCATCCACCTATCCATCCATCCATCAACAATCCATCCACCCACATCCATCCACCCATCCACCCCATCCATCCATTCATCCACCCATCCATCCATCCATCCACCCTTTCATCCATCCATCCATCCACCCATCCATCCACCCACACACAAGTCCATCCATCGATTCACATGTCTATCCATTCAGTTAGTACTTACTCAGCTCCTACTAAGTGTCCAGCTGGTGCATGAACTCCCTCCCTTCTGAGGTGCACATGGGACAGTCTCTTGGGCTGGTGCATGGGCTATGGGGTGGCTGGGCGACCTGTGCTGGTGGCTGGTGGCCCAATGGAGGCCAGAAGGACCAGGAAGTCAGTGAATCCACTTTGCATGTTCACAGAGGCGAGATGAAGAACAGGTCCTCTGTCTGGGGCTGGGGGCCGGCACCTGGAGGCCCTTCCTGCAGGAAAGGCTCTCCCCGTCCAAACCAAATCCCCCAAGAAATCCCTTCTCAGGCTCAGGGCTCTGGAAAACCTCCAGATAATTAGTGGGCAGAGGGGAGGGGGGCTTAACACCTGAGGAAGTGAGAGTCAGGGGCCATTAACTTGGGGTTGGCCAGCCTTCCTCTCCTGCCCTCTAAGAGCCCCAGGCCAGGGAAATGCAGGTCAAGCAGGGTGGTGGCCCTCCTTTGACCCCTGCGCAAGGTCCCTGCTGTGGGAACCCGGGCCCAGCATTCTGCGAGCTTCAGGGTCCTGCTGCCAGGCCTTCCTTTGTCCGGACAGCAGAGGACTTGCCCAGGGTCACGAGGATGGTCAGTGTCACCATGACCATGGCCCAGGTAGCTGTACTCTGAATCTGGCTGAATGACGGCCCTTCAGCCCATCACCCCTCTGGTGGTGGCAGAGCCTTCCCGGACCAGCACGCACTCTGCCTGCCTCACTGCGGGGGTCCTCCGGGTGCGGGCAGTGGGAGGGGCCCAGGAAGTCACCACAGGCTGGGGATCTGGTGACCTGGGGAGCTGGGGTCAGAACTCAGGTCTGTTCCCCTCGGGAACCGAAACGCCCCTTTAGGAAGCTACCCCACGACACACATCCCCTGGGGGAGATGAGCAAACCGTGTCCCAGAGACCGGCTGTGGCTGTGGCCCCAGGTATGAAATCTGCAAGGGGACTGGAGGACGGGTCTGCCCGGGGAGGTGCCGTCTCCATCAGGCTGAGAAGGGTGGACGATGGGGCAGGGAGGCTCCCCAGGGAGAAGGGAGTCGAGGCACTTTCTGAGGCCACCACCGTTCTCATTTCTGTGGTTTCTTCAAAGGACTGTTCAGAAGCATGGAATCTTTCCAGCATAGAAAGAAGTACGGAGGATAACATGCCACCCCCATCCCCACTCACACTGACACCGCCTTTGTCACAGTGGTCACACAGATGGCCCTCGATCCCGTTCTGTGTCCCCCAGCATCTCTCGGTGTGGCATTGGCCGTCCCCAGGCCTGGATTGCATCCTCCTGTCGGGGTCACACACTCAGTTCTGCTTCGCGTGTTGGTTGAAGGGCATATGCTGGTGTCGGCTTCCCCGAGGGATGACCGGGGCCGCGGCCGCGCTCCTGTGTGACGATGCCGGTCGGTGGGTGCTCGCCCCCTCTCCTGGGGATGGCATCCCGGGCCCTTCCCAGGTTTGCTATTGTGAATGATGCTAAGATGGACCTTCTTGCAAAGGTTCCTTGACACCCACAAGTGAGCTTCTTAAGAGCGGAATTGCCAGGCAGGCGTGTCTTCACCTGCGAAACTTGCCAGGTCGCTTGGGGGCGCTGCGTCAACACGGGTGCCTCCAGCTGCTGGCGATGTGACAGAGGTCTCCAGCACTGGCGTCAGCAGACCTCTTCCGGTGCCCGGCTGGGATCTGGGGGCCTGTCACTCCTGCTTTGATGAGCAGCTCCCTCAGGGCTGGTGAGTTTGAGCATCTCTGCCAGGAGTTCAGGCATTCGTGTTACCGCCCCTGTAAAAGCCCCTGATCGCTTTTACCCAATTTTCTACTGGAATCCTTTGTCATTTTGCTTTCTCTTGTGTTTCTTTAAATGAACATTTTATTAAAAGACAACATACACACACACACACAAAAATGCAAAACGCGTAAATGTGCAATTGGATGAATTTTCACAAAGTGGGCACACCCGTGTATTCAACACCCAGACCTAGAAACAGAACATTCTGGAACCCCACAAACCCCCTCAGGTCCTTCCCATCACGACCCCACCTTTGGCACCAAAGGTAGTGACTATCCTGACATGACACCGTGGATTCGTTCTGTGTTTCTGAACTTCAGGCAGGAGGGACCACGTGGCATGTTCTCTGGGTGAGTCTTGTGGTTTCCTGCAGGGTGTAAGTGCTGGTGGGTCTCTGTCTCCCTGAAGCATTCTCTTGTTTAAATGAATTATTTATCCATCCATTCTACTACCGAGCTGTCTCCAGTTTTATGATATTTTGATGAAGGGTCTTATCCACAATCCTGTGGATGCCTGTGGATACAACTGTGTGCCGCTGCTTTTGGGCATGAACTTGCGGTGGGCCCCTCTGGCCACGCGGGAGGGTTCCTATTGCTCCCCGTTCCTGCTGACTTGCCTTGTCAGCCTTTCCAGTTTAGCCAAGCCAGGATAGCTTATCGTGGTCTTAATCTGCATTTTTCTGGAGGCTAAAAAGGCTGGGATTGTTTCATGCTTTCTGGTCATTTGCTGCTCCACCTTCATGAAGAGCCTGGCTCAGATGCACCCGTGTTTCCGTAAGGTTGCCTGCTGAGACTTACTGATCCACGCATGTTCCCTGTGATTCCAGAAGCCATCCTTTTGTCACTTACATCTTACATTGCTGCAGAGGTCCTGGCCCATGCTCTCGCTTCTTTTGACTCCCATAATTGTCTTTTGTAATGGATAGAATCCCTTCATTTCACATAATTCAGTTTATTAATCTTCTTCTGGTTAGTACTCTGGGTGCCCTGTTCAAAGTCTTGGCCTGCTGAGGTCATGAACATAGTCCACAAGACCCTCTAGAAGCTTTATTGTTTTTCCTTTCCCAGTTAGAGCTGCCCTCCACCTAGAATATATATTTTTTGCATGGTGTGAGGTAAGGGCCAAGTTTCATTTTTTCACTGTACGACTATCCAATTGACCCAGCGCAACTGATTAAAAATGCCATCCTCTCCCTACTCTTCTGCCTCACCATCTTTGCCAGAAGCAAGTGTCCTTGTAAGTATGCATCTGTTTCTGAACTCTGTTCCGCTCCCTGAGTCTGTGAGGATGAGGATGAAATCAGCATGGAGCTAGGAAGTTGTAAACAGAGATGGGACGTGTATCAGTCTTCTAAGCTGCGTAACAAATACCACACCCTTAGTGGCTGAGAACATCCCCTATTGTCTCAGAGCTTCTGTGGGTCAGGAATCCAGGTACAGCCCGACCATTCTCTGCTCAGGGTTGCACAAGACTGTAGTCAAGGTGTCATCTGGATCGTGTTCCTTTCTGAAGTTTGGAATCCTCTTTGGAGCTCATGGTTGTTGGCAAAAATCAGTTCCCTGTGGTTGCAGAACTAAGGCCTTTGTTTTCTTGCTGGCTGGCTGCCAGGGTCTGGTCTCAGCTCCAAGTCCTTGCCTGGTGGCCCCCTCCAACCTCAGAGCCAGCAATGAAGACTGTCCCTCATGTATAATGGCTCTCTCTAACGGAAGAGGCTCCAAATCTCTTCCCCCAGAACAGCGCTGCTCCCTTCAAGGGCTCATGTGAGTAGGTGAGGCCCACTGAGGAAAATCTCCCTATCTACTGATTTGCCACCTTAATCACACTTGCAATTAAGTTCCCATTCACCCTGTTGTGGGTTGGCTGCATCGGGGGTGGATGATGGGTCTCCCAGCATTCTACCCAGATCCAGGGAGAGGAACACACATCACTGACACAGCTTGGGCTCTGAGATGGTGTAATAAGTAGATGGAAATTCATTTGCTCTCTCACAACAGTAGAATTGCAGGTTGTGAGCTCAGTGGATGACTGCTCAGAATGACAACCCAGACTCCCTTGCAGCTAGTTGTAGTCATGACAACAATTTGACTCATTGGAGTTGAAGTGAATGGACAATTTCAGGATTGTGCACATAAGGATGTTCTGATCTTTCTTGTGGCCTCTGTTCTACATAGACATGTGGTTGTGGTCTTGAATCTTCCTGGGTCAGAGAGCTGAGGGTCGCACCTTAGAGGTGGGGAGGACAAAATAGAGAGAGCCTGAACCCTCAGACAACCTCCTAAAGGGAACTGCCACACTAGCTGTGGATGGCCTCTTTCCACCCCTGGGAGAATTAAACCTTATGTGTTTACTGCGTATTTGACTTTTTTGTCAAATGCTTTAAACCTAAGCCTAATTAATACCCAAGGTAACTGATGTGAATTAAACTTTCTAATGTTAAACCATTTGCATTGCTCTGATAAACCCAGTTAGGTAATGATAGTTTGTCTTTTATTTGTTTGCATGTTTCATTTTGCTGGATTTAATTTTTGGCTGTATTATTTATGAATTTTTAAAAATCTCTGTTCATAAGTGGATTTAGCTTATAATTTTCGCTTCTTGTATTGCCTTTGTCTGCTCTTGACTATCAAAGTGATTTTAGCTTTGTTAAATGGTTTGGGGGGGTTATTTCTTTGTTAGTATTTTGTGAAAGTGTTTAGATTTGGAATTTTTACTTATTGAATATTTTGGAGACTACCCTCTAAAATGTTGTGATTCTAATGGTGTGTTTCATGGGTCTATTTTGCATTATCTTTAATGGTAAGATATTTTTGCTGATGTTTATATTTCTTTTTTAATAAGTCTTTTGAAGAGACTAAATTCTAGACCTCTTTTGGATTTCAGCAGCATTCCTACCAATGTGCTTTTTCTGTTCCAGGATCCAATCCACTGTGGTCGGTTGGCATGTGATCTCTTCCAATCTGTGACATCCGTGTCTTTCCTTGTCATTCATGGACCTTGACACTTTTAAAGAGTACACGTCAGGTATTTAGAAGAATGTCTACAAACTTGAGTTTCTTTTGTTTTCTCATGATTACATGGAGTTTCGCATTTTGAGGAAAGAATGCCACAAAAATGCTACGTCCTTCTCAGTGCATGCTATCAGGGAGCAGTGATGTCACTGTATCTTAGGACAGATGATGTTAACCCTGGCCTCTTGGATAAGATGGTCACTGTCAGGTTTTACACTGTAAAGTTACTATTTTCCATTTGTAACTAATGGAAATATTTGAGGGGAAATACTTTGAGGCTATACAAATATCCTGTTTGTCCTTAAACTTTTACCTACTAATTTTAGCTTTTATTGATGGATCCTGCCTACAGCAATGATTATTGTGGTTTTCTAATGATGATTTTTAAATTTCCATCCATTCATTTTACATTTATTAATTGAAATGTTTCTCAACAAAAGAGTTGCCTATTCTCCCACATTTATTTATCTATTTAATCATTTGTTTATGAACCCATGGATATTGTCCCCTCTGAGTTTTAATCTAATACCATTATTATTTATTATATTATTCAAATTGTTCCAGCTTTGGCCACTGAAAGCTCTTTTGATTGGTTCCTGTGTCCTTCAGACATGCACCTCCTTCCCATTTGTTCATTTTTTTCCAAGGTTGTTTTGACTCTTCTGGTTCCTTCGGATTTGCATATGGATTTTAGGATAAGATTGTCAATTACTGTTTAAGAAAAAAAAGCCAACTGGGAATCTGATAGAGATTTCATTGACTCTCTGGATCAATTAGGGGAATATTGCCATTTTCACAATATTAAGTCTTCTGATCCATGAACGTAAATGTCTTTCCTGTCATTTAATTGTCACTGTATTTTAATTCCTTTAATTCACTGTCTTTTAATTCCTTTCAACAGTGTTTTAGAATTTTGAGTGTACAAGTCATGAACATCTTTTGTTAAATTTGTTCCTAAGGATTTCATTCCTTTTGAAGCTATTTATTATAAATGAAGTGGTTTTATTAATTTCATTTTCAGAGAGTTTGTTGCTAGTGTATAGAAATATAATTGCTTTTTGTACATTGATCTTGTATCCTACAAATATCTTGTTTATTAGTTCTAATAGACCCTATTCCTTAGGATTTTCTATATACAAGACTATGTCATCTGTGAATAAATATAGTTTTGCTTCTTCTCTAAACTGGATGACATTCATTTCTTTTTCTTGCTTAATTGCCCTGGCAATTACCCCCAGTACAATGCTGAAGTGATGAGAGAGCTGCCATCCTTGTTTTATTCCCGATGTTAAGGAAAATCTTTCAGAGTTTCAGTGTTAAGTATGATATTAGCTGTTGATTTTTCATAGATGTCCTTTATCAGATTGACGAAATCACCTTATATTCCTTGTTTGTTGAGTGTTTTTACCATGAAATGGTGTTGAATTTTGTCAAATGATTTTTCTGCCTTTATTAAGAGGATCATGTTGTTTTTGTCCTTTATTCTATTAATTTGTTGTATTAGATTAATTGATTTTCATATGTTAAACTAGGCTTACTTTCTTTGCATAGATTCCCATTGGTCATAGTGTATAAGCTTTTTTATATTATGTCATTGGATTCAAATTGCTAGTATTTTTTGATGGTTTTTACATCAATATTCATAAAGTATTCTAGTCTTTTTTCTAGATTCTAGTTTAGTTTTCTTTTCTTGGGATGTCTTTGTCTGACTTTAGTATCAGGATATTATTGCCTTCATAGAAAGAAAATATTTCCAGGACTTCCCTGGTGATGCAGTGGTTAAGAATCTGCCTGCCAGTGCAGGGGACACGGGTTCAATCCCCGGTCTGGGAAGGTCCCACATGCTGTGGAGCAACAAAGCCCGTGAGCCACAACTACTGAGCCCGCGTGCCACAGCTACTGAAGCCCATGTGCCTAGAGCCCGTGCTCTGCAACAAGAGAAGCCACCGCAATGAGAAGCCTGTGCACCACAACGAAGAGTAGCCCCCGCTCACTGCATGCAGCAATGAAGACCCAACGCAGCCAAAAATAAATAAATACATACATTTATTTAAAAAAAAAAGAAAGAAAATGTTCCCTCTTCTATTTTTTGTAATAGTTTGTGCAGGGTTCTTTTTTAAATGTTTGGAAGAAACTTGAGAACCAGAAGAGCTGATGGTGTAGCTCCAAGAGCTGACAGGTTCAAGACCCAGGAAGACCTGGTGTTTCAGTTCAAGCCTGAGGCAGGAAAAAACCGACGTCCTATCTTGAAGGTGGTCAGGCAGGAGGCACTCTCTCTTACTCACAGGAGGGCCAGACTTTTTGTTCTATTCAGGCCTTCAGCTGGTTGGATGAGGCCAATCTACTTTAGGGAGGGCAGCCTGCTTTACTGAATCCACTGATTCAGATGTGAACCTCTCCAGAAACATCCTCATAGACAAACCCAGAATCACATCTCACCAAATCTCTGGGCCCCCCGTGGCCCATCAAGTTGACACACAGAATTAACCATCACACCTTCCTCCTGTCTGCATTAAGTTTGGTTGGCACCTCTTTTTCTAGTGTCTTAAGTTGGAAGGTTAGGTTATTGATTTGCGATCTTTCTTCTTTTTCAATATAGGTGTTTTTAGCTATAACTTTCTTGCTATATTCTGTTTTGGTTGTATCCCATAAGGCTTTGGTATGTTGTGTTTTCATTTTCACCAATCTCAAAGTAATTTCTGATTTCCATTGTGACGTCTTCATTGATCCATATGTGTTGTGTAATATCTACATATTTGTGAATTTCCCAATTTTTCTTCTGTTACTGATGTATGCTTTCATTCCATTGTGGTCTGAGAACATACTGTGTATGATTTCAGTCCTCTTAAGCTTACTGAGACTTGCGTTATGACCTAACGTATGGTCTCCCCTGGAGAATGTTTTATGTGCACCCATTCTGCTATTGCTGGGTGGTGTGTTCTGTAGATGTCTGTTAGGTGCAGTTGTCTTAGGGTGCTTTTGAAGTCTTCCATTTCCTTGGTGATCTCCTTCCCAGGTCTATTCATTATCAAAACTGGGGTAATGAAAGCTCCAACGATTATTGTGAATTGTCCGTTTCTTTCTTCAGTTCCATCAGTTTTTGTTTCATGTATTTCAGGGCTCTGTTTTTAGAAAGATATGTTTATAATTGTTATGTCTTCCTGACAGATTCTTTTTATCATTAGAAAATGTCCTTCTTCGTTTCTCATGCCGTTTTTGTCTTAAAGTTTGTCTTATGTGATATGAATATAGCCACTCTGGCTTTCTTTTGATTTCTGTTTTGCATGGTATATTTCCCCCATCCCTTTACTTGCAAACGATTTATGTCTTTGAATCTAACATGTGTCTTTTGTACACAGTGTGTAGTTAGATCATGATTTTTATAAATCTATTCAAAAGGCCAATCTCTGCCTTTTGAGAAGAAGAGTTAATCCATTTACATTAAGTGTAGTTCAAATAATGTAAAATTTATGTCTCTGATTTTGCTGTTTGTTTTCTATATGTCTTATGTCATTTTTGTTCCTGTGTTCCTTCATTACCACTTTCTTTTGTGTAAAATAGGTGCTTTCTGTGTGCCAATTAACTTCTACTGTTGCTTCTTTTACTATATTTTCTTAGTGTTTTCTCTGGGGATTACAATTAACATCTTAGATGATTGTAAGCCAGTTAGAATTAATATCAAATTAATTTATTATCTATAGTATACACAAACTTTGCTTTTCTATATAGCTCCCTCTATTCACTCCCCCATTTTGTGCCATATTGTTGTAAAAATTACATCTTTATACATATTAAGCCCATCAGCACCGTTTCATAAGTGTTGCTGTACACAGTTGTTGTACACAATTGTGTACACAGTTGTCTTCTAAATCAAATAGAATAAGAAAATAATTACAACCAAAAAATACATTTATACCATATTTTATGTTTACCTTTGTAGTTCTCTTTATAGGTACTTTTCATTTCTTTGTGTGGATTCAACATACTGTCTAGTGTCCTTTCATTTCAACCTGAAGAACTTCCTTTAGTGTTTCTTGTAGGGCAGGTCTGCTGGTGACGAATTGTTTCACTCTGTTTATCTGGAGTGTCTTAATTTCTTGTTCATTTTTGAAGGGTAGCTTTTCTGGATATAGATTCTTGGATGATAGCATGTTTCTTTCAGTGCTTTGAGTATATGATCCCACTGCCTTCTGACTTAAAGTGTCTCATGCAAAGTCAGTTTTTCTGGATATAGATTCTTGGATGATAGCATGTTTCTTTTAGTGCTTTGAATATGTGATCTCACTGTCTTCTGACTTAAAGTGTCTCATGGAAAGTTATCTTTTCTTTTGCTGTTTTAACACTGCCTCTGTCTCTTGGTAGTTTGACTATGATGTGTCTTGGGGTAGAACTCTTGTAGTTTGTTCTACTTGGAGTTCACTGAACCTCTTTGATGTATAAAGTTTTACATCAAATTTGGGAAATTTTGGCCATTATTTCTTCAAATTTCTTTCTGCCCCTTTCTCCCTCTCATTCTGGGTCTTCCATTATGTGTATGCTGTCATGCTGGATGGTATCCCACAGGTCTCTGGGCCTCTATCGATTCTTTTAAATTTCTTTTTCTTTCTGTTCTTCAGAATGGATTATCTTAATTTACCTAACTTCAAGTTCACTGGTTCTTTCTTCTGCTCAAATCTGCTCTTGAGCCCATGTAGTGATTTTTTTTTCATTTCAGTTATTATAATTTCAACCCCAGAATTTTTTTTTAAATAAATAATTAATTAATTTTTGGTTACATTGGGTCTTCGTTGCTGCACGTGGGCTTTCTCTAGTTGTGGCGAGCAGGGGCTACTCTTCGTTGTGGTGCATGAGCTTCTCATTGAGGTGGCTTCTCTCGTTGCGGAGCATGGGCTTAGGTGCGCGGGCTTCAGTAGTTGTGGCACGTTGGCTCAGTAGCTGTGGCTCGTGGGCTCAGTAGTTATGGCTCGTGGGCTCTAGAGCACAGGCTCAGTAGTTGTGGTACACGGGCTTAGTTGCTCCACGGCATATGGGATCTTCCCAGACCAGGGATCAAATCCGTGTCCCCTGCATTGGCAGGCATATTCTTAACCACTGCACCACCAGGGAAGTCCCAGAATTTCTCTTTAATTATTTTTAAAATAATTTCTACCTTTTTATTGAAATCCTCTACTTGGTGAGATGTAATTCTTATGTTTTTCTTTAGTTCTCTAGACATGATTGCCTTTAGTTCTTTGAACATATTTATGGTAGCTGATTTAAATCTTTGTCTAGGACTTCCCTGGTGGTGCAGTGGTTAAGAATCTGCCTGCCAATCCAGGGGATACGGGTTCGAGCCCTGGTCCAGGAAGATCCCACAGGCCGTGGAGCAACTAAGCAAGTGCGCCACAACTACTGAGTCTGCGCTCTAGAGCCCGTGAGCCACAAGTACTGAGGCTTCATGATGCTACTGAAGCCCGTGTGCCTAGAGCCTGTGCTCTGCAACAAGAGAAACCACCACAATGAGAAGCCCACGCACTGCAATGAAGAGTAGTCTCCCCTCGCCGCAACTAGAGAAAGCCCATGTGCAGCAACGAAGATCCAACGCAGCCAAAAATAAGTAAATAAAATAAATTAATTAAAAAAAATAAATCTTTGTCTATAAGTCCAATGCTTGGCCTTCCTCAGGGGAAGTTTCTACTGACTGCTCTTTTTTTTCCTCTCTTATTGACCTCACTGTTCTGTTTCTGTTCAAGTCTCATAATTTTTTGTTGAAAAGTGAACCTTTTGGGGAATTCCCTGGTGGTCCAGTGGTTAGGACTCTGCGCTCTCACTGCCGAGGGCCTGGGCTCAATCCCTGGTGGGGGACTAAGATCCTACAAGCTGCGTGGCATGGCCAAAAAAAAAAAAAAAAAATTCAAAAATGAACATTTTAGATAATATAGTGTGACAACTCTGGAAATTAGAGTCCTGTCACCCTAGAGTTTTTGCTCTTGCTACTGTTTGTTTACTTAGTGACTTTCCTGAACAAATTCTATAAAGTCTGTATTCTCTGTCATTTGTGGCCACTGAAGTCTCTGCTTGGTTTGCTTAGTGGTTAATGAATATTTGGACAGAGATTTCCTTGAATACCATTGATCAATAAATCTCTCAGACTTTGATGAGCGCACCTCAGTGCTCCAGCAGGAAGGTTACTACTCTGCCTTAGCCTTCAATTCCTCCTTGTACAGAGCCCCAAATTCAGCTGGAGGTGAGAGATTAGGGCCTTCTCAGATTTTTCCTGGGCATGTGCACCCCCTTGCACATGTACGTGGATTTCTAGATTCCCAGGAATTTGTTGGAACTTCCCCAACCAGTGCCCATTGGGCTGTTGTTTTTTTGTAGCAATTGTTACTGACATGCTGTTGGTTTTTAGGCCACCACACTGTTGGGAGAGGGGAATGGGGTAGGGCAAGTTAAAATGCCACAAATCTCTCTGTTCTTAAGATTCAACCATTTTATTGAAGAAATGCTCTTCAAATTATTGGAGGCCTTAGATGAATTTCTAGAGTCCTAAAAAAGTTGTTTTTGGCAATTTTTGCAAGTGTTCGCCTTGCTTTTATGGAGGAGCAGAGTTTTGGAGGTCCTTACTCCACCATTCTGAAAATGCTTCTCTTCAGATTTTAAAAATTTCCATCTCAGTCAAGGTAAAGCATGACAAGCTTTCTTGTAATATTTGTGTGCTGCTAGGTGGATTTTGTTCATATTCATTCCTTTCACTGAGATTGTATGGGGACCACGGCTTCATGCAGAAGTCTCAGTCCAAACACTTTCCCCTTTGGTGCCTATGGGCTTCATCCCCTGTTCTGGGAGCCCATTTCAAGCCCCCTATCAAGACCAGCATCTGGGAGCCAGCCCCCAGGCAGCCACAGTGTTAGCTCACCTCAATTACTATTTTGGGTCATGGAAATTTCCATTACTCTTCTGCAAGTTCAGCTCTCCTTTTGAAAGATGTGTATCATATTTGCCTGGCATTTCTAAGCTATTTTTTATTCAGAAGTGTTCTCAGGTTATCTTGATTGGAATATTCCTAGGGAAAAAAAGGGGCACTCTGTATTTTACTGCTCACATAAACATACACATATAACTACCAAAATGCAATAGGTACAAGCAGGAAACATTGAACCATGATGAAGACAGTGAGTATGATTATCTTCCATGCAGATGAGAGAGTCTGACCTGGGTCCAGGGGACCTCAGGACCATCAAGTCCACCTGTGGTCCTCACAGGAGGTGTTTAATGTGATGGGAGGGGAGTGTTTATTTAGGGTGCTGCTAACAGCCAGGACTATGGGAGCCTCCTGTAGTCCCAGAGCCTCTTTGTATCCATAAAGGGACCTACTTTTCCTGAAGCAGCAGTCTAGAGCTTCCAGGACTATTGTTAGGGACTCAGGAGCCTCCCCTTTCAGTGGAAATAGTGGAAGGTTCATAGGCCAAAGTTCAGTGGGGAGATTGTCTGCTCACTACAGCAGGTGCCAGGAGATGTTAGAAGAAGAGTGTTATGGACTGAATGTTTGTCCCCAAAATCCATACGTTGGAATCCTAAACCCTAATGTGATGAGGCTAGGAGGTGAGGTCTTTGGGAGGTGATTAGGTCATGGGGGTGGAGCCCTCATAAATGGGATTAGTGCCCTTATGAAAGGGACCACAGAGAGCTCCCTCACCCCTTCCACCATATGAGGACACAGCAAGAAGACGGCCGTCTATTGACCAGGAGGTGAGCCCTCACCAGACACTGAATCTGCCAGCACTTTGACCTTGGACTTCCAGCCTCCAGACTGTGAGAAATAAATGTCTGTTCTTTATAAGTCCTCCAGCCTGTGGTGGTCTGCTAAGCAGTTAACACTGACTAAGACAGAGGGGATGCCCTGGGAGAGGTCAGGATGAATTTGGTACTCCTGGAAGCTGATCTATTTCTATAACGGAACTTTATGGGCTGGGAATGAGGGTGATTACTAGATTACCAAGGACTCTCCCTTGGTGAAAAGAATGCATCTATCTTTTTTTTTTTTAAAGTTCTTTTTTAAAAAATTTATTTATTTATTTATTTATTTATTTATTTATTTATTTATTTTTGGCTGTGTTGGGTCTTCGTTTCTGTGCGAGGGCTTTCTCCAGTTGCGTCAAGCGGGCGCCACTCTTCATCGCGGTGCGCGGGCCTCTCACTATCGTGGTCTCTCTTGTTGTGGAGCACAGGCTCCAGACGCGCAGGCTCAGTAGTTGTGGCTTGCGGGCTTAGTTGCTCCGCGGCATGTGGGATCTTCCCAGACCAGGGCTCGAACCCATGTCCCCTGCATCGGCAGGCAGATTCTCAACCACTGCGCCACCAGGGAAGCCCCAGAATGCATCTATCTTAATGGGGTTCAAAATCCAGCAGGGAGAGATGTGTAGACTAAGGACTGAATAGGTGGTGGAATTGTTAAGAGGGTTGATGTTTTCTTAGGAAAAATATTTGGGAATATCCCAGTCATCAGGACATAAATATCATATCTCCCTCAACCCCAGCATTTGAATATGTATATTCACACAATTCCACTTTTCTCCTTTTTCCCTGCTTTCCAACCACATAGTGATTTTATAAGTTCTAAATTTAGAAAGCCACAGAGTGGCTGGGATTAAGCTCCAGGCATTTAGATGACTGGGGCCCTGTTTTTACTCAAATCTGATTGTTAGAGAGACCAGTGAGAGGGTGGAGTCTGATGTGGTAGAACCAAATGTCTCCGTCATCGTTATCACCGTCGTGTCATCAGTGACCGCTGTGCCCTGAGCGCGGACCCATGTGCAGGTGTTTTACTAAGTGTTTTATGGGCACCGTGTCATTTAAACCTTTCAGTTTCCTGGGGTTTCCATTATTCTCCACACTTTACAAAAAATGAAAGTTAAAGAGGGTAAGGGAGCGAGCTGCTCATGGCCCCAGAGCTACGAAGTTGCAGATCTGGGATTTGAACACAGGATTTTCTCACTCTGGAGTGCCTAGTGGAATTATCATGGTTTTTCCTGACACATTTTTCATAGGGGAAATTCTAGTTGCCCAGCCAGCAGCAAGCGTCGGCTCAAGTGTCTTCCTTGAGTCCACTTCCCCTGACCCCGGGTGTAGTTGTGTGTATCAGGGACATGTTCACCAGCAAAAGCCTGCAAGGGAGGGGCAGAAGCAGGGCAGGGAAACAGCTGGTCCCTTGTGGTCTCAGCAGGGTCTCTGCAACATAAGGGGTTGGGCTCCAGAACATAGAGTGTGCTGCAGAGACCAAGGTCTCTCCTTTTATACTCTACTGTCATTGGCCAGGACTCTCCCCTGGGGGTTACATAACTTCTAGGGCACCTGAAAGCAATTCTCAGAAGGAGGCAACATAAGCCATTAGCACCCAGCACTCAGGCAATGGGGAGACGGCGCCATTGATCGAGTTTCTGAGAGGGGCTCCAATAGGGTCTACTACATTTTGCCCTTGCAGGCTCAGAGTCACCTCCTTCCCACAGTAAGTTCACCTCATCCAGCCACAGGTTCTCCATGAGGCTGGTCTTAATTCCTGGGAAAGTTTATAAGACAGTCAGTGAGATAAACAACAGTCCCACAGCTACAGTGGGTCTCAAGACTACAACTGACACTCATCATCTCCTAATTCTAGATGTCCTCCCCCAAACTAGTACTCCTCCAGGTCTAGCTGACTTGACTACTGAGGGGACCCACTAGAAGTCCTGGTTACTCTGCCCTTTAATTATTGTACTTGCCCATTTACAGTTAAAACTGGGCACTGGAGTCCCAAAGCTCATATGAATGATCTCAGTGGATCATATGAATGCCAGGCATGTTCCTCCCTACCCCGCTGTATAGCAGTCCCCCTTCCCCCCCACCAATGGTCAGGATTAATTATTCCTTCCAGGGCAATGGCTCTCTTGTGTCTGCTGGTTTACTGGTACAATGAGGCATGAATAACTAGAGGGAACTGTCCTAAATTCAGTGGGACTCTTACGACTGTAATCCCTGGTGGAAATGTGTTCTTCTGGGAACCACAGAGCCAAAAGTGTGAGGATGGAAAGCTCACATTCCCAAAGTGAGTCACTTGGGGTGATGGTGAGAGGGACCACCTGCTGTCTACTTGGTTCTGAAGTCCACGTGTTCAACCAGTTGTGGCTACAGCACCATACAATTGTTCCTGGCTTAAGGAGCAACCCCTAAATGAAGGAATAGCACTCCACATTCCAGAATGTCATCATTCTGAGCTGCATCACAGGGGCCCATCCATCCCTCTGCCAGGCTGGCCAGTTCTGATGATGTGGTACATGGTAGGACCAGTAGGTCCATAGTCAGAGGCAACATGGTTCAAGACCCTCTGTTACTGAATCGGACACTCTGAGTTCTTGGTTATGGTGCCCGAGGAGATCCCACGTGCAGGAAAAGCAAACCCATACCTAGAACACAATCCATCAGGATGAGTCCCTGGACTTTCCAGCATGGAAATGGTTCCATGTAACCAACTGGCCACAAGTGGCTGGTTGGTATCTTCGGGGGATGTTGTGGTGTCATGACAGGGACTTAGGGTCAGTCCCTGATGCTGAGAGCTGGACATACAGCAATAGTAGAATTACATCAACCGCAGTGAGAAGAAGTCCAGACGGTAGCTTCAAACTCTATTGCCATGCCTACTTCGTCCATGAATGCTCTGCCCAAAACAGAGATGGCCGAGGACAGAGGCTGCCTGAGGACTGGTCCAGCAATCCTGTCCACGGGGTTGCTCGGTGCCCCTGGTGGGCATCGTCGTGTGACTCCGGCCCCTCCTTGAGGTCCATCCAAACGCCTCTTCCCCAGAACTGCTCGTCCCCTCTCTTCTAGTCGGTTTCCTCCCAGTCCTCTGAGCAGCTCATGAAGCCGTTCACCACTGCCCACGTGTTCATGTAGATCCTCCCCTGGGCCACTTCTCTCTCCACCCAAAGCTCTGCCTGAGGAAGCCTCCCCTCACCATGTCCTCCAGTGTCACCTCTGCAGGGGGCAGCGCTACAGCCTCGATCCCTCTGCAGCTGGCGCTGTGCTACGAGCTGCACTGTGTCCCCCAAATTCAAGTGTCGAAGCCCGAACTCCCAATGTGATGGGAGTCGGGGTGCAGCCCCTGGGAGGTGGCTAGGTTTAGATGAGGCCACGAGGGTGGGACCCCATGAAGGGATTAGTGCCCTGATAAGAGGAAGAGGAGACCAGGGCACTCACCCTCTCTCTTTTTCTGTCTCCCTTCTGCCCTCCCTCCTGCCCCATCTCCTATGTCTGGACACAGCAAGAAAGCAGCCTGAACTGACTCAGACAGGTGGTTAAGGGGGAGTCTGACCCAGAAATCCCACCTCAAGGATTTGATCGTCAGGAGCAGATGACACCCCTGTGCAAAGACGTATGTCCAAGGATGTCCACCTCAGAGCCATCACCGTGGGAAGTTATCCACTCTTAGGAGGCCAAGCGAATAACCAAAATGAATTCAACTTACAGAAAACCCCACCTTTGCCCATCATTCTGTGGAGATGCTCGTGGGCTCCCGGGAGGCAGGAGTGAATCGGGCGCTCAGCTCCCCTCCAGCTCAGCCTGATGCTCAGGCTGGGAGAGGAGCCCCGGCAGGCCCACCAGCCCTGGCCCCTGCCCGCAGGTGGGAGGGCCCAAGCCAGGGTGTTGGGGCCACTTGGCAAAGCTGAGACATTGGCCGTTACAGATGGGGCCACTCAGGCCTCTCAGTGGGGGTGACAGCTTTCCCTGGAGCCTCCGTCTTCGGAAGGCCAGGCCACTCGGCCACGTTCTGTGGGGAGGACCCCGGCTGTGGCCGCACAAAATAGAGAAGGGGCTGAAGGCGAGGGGACCTGAGCCCTGGGCTCCCGGCCACCTCAGCCCAGCCCAGCCCTGACCCCAAAGCCTGGCCGCCCCCGGCACCCGCTGGCATTGGGTGTGGTGCTTCCCCCGGCGTGGACCTCTTTACTTACCAGGTCAAGGCTGATGGGGAAACACCCCGAATCCGAGAGCCAGTTTTTACGGTCAGCAGAGAACTAGGGGTGATGACATCCTTCCTGCCCCAGGGCCTTTGCCCGCCCCATGCTGTTCCCTTGCCTTGCTGGAGTGCTCTACTGCCAGCTCCCCCATGGCGCCCTCTGTCTTGTCTTTGGGGCCTCGGCTCAGTGGAGCCCTCAGCCCATCAGTCCCGAACTCTGTTTCATATTCTTCGCGTCGCGCACCTGGCTCCGACACCACCTGGACGTGTATTTGTTACCTTGCCCCCTGCCCACCCCACTCCCCCCGCTGAATGGCCCCAGCTCACTCAGCCAGGGGCTTGGTACTTGCCGTGGTGCAGTGGGAGGGCAAGGTGGGGATCCTGGCCTGGTCTGCACTAAATCTTTGAAACAACATCCTCGAAGATTCGGCCACTGAAGCACACAGGCGGGAGAGGCGGGACCATTGCTCTCCCCAGAGCGGCAGACCCTGTCCTGGGTTCCTGGCACCTGCCGAGCTCCCGGGCCTCTTGGGTCTGGCTGTTTCAGGCTAACCGAGCTGCTTGGGAACGTGGTGATAAGGGCCGAGCACGGGTAATGGTTACCTCCCGGCCCTTGTGAGAATGGCGAGTGCGGTGTGACTGTTTGAAGTGTCTGCCACTGGTTTTCCAGCGGTCCCTCTCTTGGGAGTCTGGACAGACAGGCGGGGACGTGGGGGAGGGGCGCCGGTTTCCATTTTTAGGTTGAATTCCTTTCTGGAAAGCTCCAGGCATGTCTTTGGCACGGATGCCCGGGGGGCACAGCTCTCCCCAGCCGGGCTCCCCGAGGCTCACGTTCCTCCCTCGTCTGCCTCTTTCCGATGGGATGGGGCGAGCTCTTGACCCAGTGCTGCTGCGTGTTTGAGGTTCCTACGAGGAAAACGCCAGTCACCAACATGCCCACCCCGGAGAGCTTAGGACCCATGCCTGTGAGCTGGGCGCACACACGTGGGGTGGCCAGGTTTGTAAATACAAGTTCAGGACGCCCACTTAAATCTGCATTTCAGATAAACAAGGAAAAAGTCTTAGTACATGCAAGTCCTATGGCAGGTGGTAACCCCACCTCTGCCAACCGAGGCTAAAGTCAAAAAATCCGCACACGGGCACACCCCTGATTAACCGGTCACGTCGGGGGACGCCGGGCGGGGAGCTCAGGGGTTATCCTGGAAAGCGTGGCCCCAGACATCACTGCCCACAGACCTCCACGCCCTGGTGGGCAGGCCTGCACAGGCGTGTCCAGCCTGGCAGCTACCAGCCACATGTGGCTACTGCCCGGTGGCCTGGGGCACTGAGCTTGTCGATGGACACGGTCACAGGAGGCTGTGGCTACCCTGTTGGGTAGGACAGGAGGAGAGGGTGGTCCACAAGGCTCCCCTGAGCCTTTGTGCGGACGTCTGGAAATTTGGAGGAAATGCTCCCCAAACTGGGGAGAAGAGGCACCCCCGACCCCGAGGAGCTGGAAGACGGTGGGTGTGGGGAGCGGGCAGGGCCAGCTGGCCTCAGGCCTCTGGACACGGTCTGGCCGTGGATTTTGTTCAGCTTGAAGGACAGAAGCAGCAACGACACCAGCTGATCCCGTACATTTTCACCACCCTTCCCCGTCTGCGGCAGCGGGCCTGGCCAGATGCTTTGCTGTGCCCACCAACCAGGACTGCCGTTCCCTGAGCACTGAGATAGTTGTCAGCCAGGAAGGAGTCAGGCAGAGAAGGCACTGGAGGAGGGGGCTCGGGGGTGCGGTTCTCCCTGCCTTGGGTCAGGAAACCCCTGGTGGTTGGAGGGCACCTCCACCCCCCCATACTCACCACCAAGATCTCAGATACATGATCCTGGCTCTGCCCAGGGAGGCTTCTCCTGAGTGCCCTGGAAGGTCTCCCTCTTGATAGGCCAGCAGTGTTTATCTGCACAGAAATCTTGTCCCCAGCCCCTGGCACCCTTGATCTGTGGCCAGTTGCCCAGAGTCTGATGCCGCCAGGGGGGACAGTGAGATGCGGCCTGGGGCTGAGATGGGGGGACGCCTCCCTGTGCCAAGAGCTCCTCCAGCCTCGTCTCCTCCAGGATGCTCCAGGGCCTCCGCCACCCAAGCTGGGAACGAATGCCGAACATGAGAGGTTGCCTTCTGGGTACCTTTTAAGAGAAGGTCCTGTAGATCCTCTTAAAAAGAAAAAGAACAGTCAGGACAGGGGAAATGGGTCATTTTAGGAAGGCAAGCTGCTGGGTGTGTTTCATCCCCACCGATGTTCCGCGGCTGCAGGGAAAGCTGCTGCAGAGGTGTGTCCGCAGGCTCAGGGCACCCGGCGCTGCCTCAAAGCAGCTCGGGGAAGGGAAGCAGCTCACAAAGGGGATGCTTTTTTGTCACCCATCACGGCACCTGTGTTTACATAATGTCAACAGATGGATGCTGGTTGCAGGTACACAGCTCAGACCTCTGACCGTTATCCTGTGAATCTTCCAGGCTGTTGTAACAAAACGCCACCGCTGAGGGCTTAAAACCACAGAAACGTGTTCTCCCGCGGTCTGGAGGCCAGAAGTCTGAGTCCAGGAGTGGGCATGGCTGGTTCCTTCTGGAGGCTCCAGGGACTACCTGCTATGTGCCTCTCCCCAGCATCTGGTGTTTCCAGCTGTCCTTGGCTTGCAGACACATCACCCCTGCTTCTGCTGTCACGTGGCCGTCTCCCTGTGTGTCTCTGTTTTTGCTTCTTCCAAGGACACGAGTCATTGGAACTAGGGCCCATTCTAATCTAACATGACCTCATCTTAACTTATCCGATTGCATCTGCAAAGACCCTATTTCCGAATGTGGTCATATTCCGAGGTTCTTGGTGGCCGTGAATCTTGGGCTGACAATGACACAACACACAGGTTCACACATCCTTCAGAACTGAGCGTGGATTCTCCAGCCTGTCTCAGCCACGATTCCAGTCTCTTGGGACCCATCTCCTGGTGGCCCCAGCCACTTTCCTGATGTGTGGATCAGGCCGGAAGGGGGCGAGGTCAACTGGGGGCTCCCTCCTCGGATGGGCCCCGGCCCCCCACCATGATAGGGACTGCTCTACGGGGCCCCAGAAGGTATGCAGCCGCGGGGGACCGTGTCCGCATCAAGACACCTCCATCTAGAAACCCGAGCTGTCGGGGAGGGACGAGCATCCTCGGAGAAGGGGCAGCCCCTCCACTTCTCGCCCTGGGCTTGCGAGGAAGCAACCTCGCCGTGGACAAAAATCCTTTCACCTGGAGTCGAAACTCCATGGAGAGGATAAACCATGTTCCCCCCACGTCTGGCTTTCAGAACCCATGCCACTCACAATATGAAAAATGTCGGCTAGCTGGCTGGAAGCAGCACGTGGTAAAAAGGTTCGTCCCCGAACCTTGGGCTCCAGCCCGTCACCCTGCCCCCACCCAGAACACAAAGCCTCTTCTTTCTCCAGCTGGAAACGCGCACGGCCCGTGAATGCAAAGAGCTCTTTCAACATCAGATTTTAAATTATTTGAATTAAATCTGGGATCCTTCCGGGCCCTGCGTGCTCCGGGTTATTTATCACTGGCTAAATGCAGAGGTCTGCAGGGCCTCTCCAGGGACGGCCCTCACTTAGACGCTGCCTCTGAAATGTTATAAACTATTTAAAACCGAAAGCTTGGCCGTGTCCGGCTGGGGGGGGGGCGGGGGGGCAGCGTGCAAGCTCTGCTCTCCCGAGCTCCCTGGGAAAACGGGCGACTCACCACTCTACACACTTGTTCATTTGCTCCGCTTTTCCTCTGGGTAATCACTTTAATACACTTGAAAATAAACCTTTTCCCCACTGAGGCAGGGTGATTTTTTTCTCCTATTTAGCAAACATTGATTTTTTTTCCTCCCCCCAGTGTCCTGCCTGCATGAAGCTAACAAGCCTCCTTTGTTCCCGAGCGCCGGCCCCGCCCCCTGCCGCTCCCCCGCCACCGTCCCAGATCTCGAGGCGGTTCCAGCGGGGCGCCAGCAGGGGGCGGGAGACCTCTTTTTTGAGGGCCGCACGGGTGGGGGTGTGGCGGGCAGCTCCGAGACTCTGGGGCCAGGGAGGCCTGGGCGGCTGGTGGATGCAGGGGCCGGGGTGGGGAGGGCGGGGGGGGGGCGCCCGGGGGGGGGGGGGCGCGCCCTAGGTCCCCTGGGGATGTCCTAGGTCAGGACACAGCGTTTCGAAGCAATAAGAAGTGGCCACGGCGGTGTTTTCCGTAAGCTAGGCTGCCAGGAGGGGCCCAGAAGAGGCGGCTCCCAGCCCGGGTGCTCCCGCCGGCTGATCTGTGCCCCCTGCTCTCCCCAGATCGCCGCACACCCTTTTCCCCTTAAACTCCATCAGTGCCCTGAGCTGCCAGGCATCAGGCGACATCCCTGCTGAGCTGAGGAAACCAAGGCTGGAGAAGCTGTGCTGGGGTCTGAGCTGCCCGCCGGCGACCCTCCACCCTGGTCCTGGTGCTCTGGTCAGCGCCCCGGGCAGGCAGCCTCCAAGATGGCCCTCGATGACCCCATCTCCCGGCACGTGTGCCTTTAGTAACACCATCCCCTGGTCGGCACTGGGCTGACTCACTTCTGACTCGCTTCTGAAACAGCAGAGGTGATGAGACATCACTCCTGAGATCAGATTATAAAGGTGCTTCTGTCCTGGGTGTCCCCCCTCCCCCACCCAGGATTGCTCTAAGGGAAGCCGGCTGCCATGTCATTGCGAGGCTTCCTGGGAAGGCACCCGTGGCGAGGGACCGAGGACTGCCGACAGCCACGTGTGTGAGCTGGGAAGCGGAGCCCTCCTCACCTCTGCCCGGTCTTCAGGTGAGACCGCAGCCCGGCCGGCAGCTGGCTGGCCACCTGATGAGGGGCCTGAGCCACTGCTCCAGGTGAACCATGCCCAGATTCCAGACCCATGGAGCCGTGAGATAAGAAGTGTATGTTGTGTAAGGCCCTTGGCTGTGGTCCTTTGTCACAGTAGCCGGAGGAGACGGATATGGCAGGTGTTGCCATTCTAACCACGCCCCCCTCTGACTTTCCACATGGATGTTTTATAACACCTGGCAAAGAGAGAGACCCTTTAGGACTTGCTCCATCATCTCTCAAAAATGGGGCCTCAGAATTTGTCCATTTCTTCTAGGTTGTTCATTTTATTGCCATAGAGTTGCTTGTAGTAGTCTCTTATGATCCTTTGTATTTCTGTGGTGTCAGTTGTAACTTCTCCTTTTTCATTTCTGATTTTATTGGTTTGAGCATTTTCCTAAATGCCCATCAACAGATGAACGGATAAAGAAGATGTGGTGTGTGTGTATATATATATATGTGTACACAATGGAATATTACTCAACCATAAAAAAGAATGAAATAATGCCATTTGCAGCAACATGGATGGACCTAGAGATTATCATACTAAGTGAAGTAAGTCAGAGAAAGACAAATACCATATGATATCACTTACATGTGGAATCTGAAAAGATGATACAGATGAATCTATTTATAAAACAGACTCACAGACACAGAAAACAAACTTATGGTTACCAAAGGGGGAAGGTGGGGGAAGGGATAAACTGGGAGATTGGGATTGACATATACACACTACTATATATAAAACAGATAAGCAACAAGGACCTACTGTATAGCACAGGGAACTCTACTTAATACTCTGTAATATCCTATATGGGAAAAGAATCTGAAAAAGAATGAATATATGTGTATGTATAACTGAATCACTTTGCCGTACACCTGCAACTAACACAACATTGTAAATCAACTCTACTCCAATATAAAATAAAAATTAAATTTAAAAAATGGGGCCTCAGACCCCGATAGCTCCCTCCACGCTGTAAACGTGTGCAGACTTCCCTGCGTGGTCCTGAGTCAGAGTCTGGCCCTTGACCACACCAAGCACGTGGAGAGGGGTACACGGGGAATATCAACCATGGCTTCGTTTGTGATAGTTTAAAAAAATCTGAAAAACCTCAATAACTGAAAAATTATTAAATGGAAAAACCTCAGTGGAGATTGTACAGACAAATTAGGTCAAGTGGATGACAGTCACCGAGTGGCCATGAGAAGGTCAAGGCCGTGCTCCGCGGGCTCACGGACAAGTGTGCGATGCTCCCCAGGGGAGGGCAGAACAGCACGTGTGGCTGCATCCATTTTACAGCAAAAGCCTATTTCCAGGTGTTTCCATAGGTACTTGTGCCTAGAAAACATCTGGAAGATTCAGACCCAGTGGTGACTGTGGCCACATTTGGAGAAACACCGGTGGCGGAGGTGGTGAGGAGGGGTCTTCCTCTGTCACTTTACAGGGTCCGTTGCCGTAATGTTTCCAGTCAAAAGCCTGTTACCTTTAGAGCAAAGTCAGAAGAATGAAAGCAAAAGGGACAGAATGCATGGTGAGGCCGTTGCTCTCCTGGCCCGGCTGATGGAGCCTCTCAGGCTTGCCCAGCAGTGACCAGAGGCCAGCTCCAGGGCTGTCTCCAGTCTGTCCACTTCTGCTGCCTCTGACAGGGTGCAGAGTGGGCAGGGTGCACATGGCCCACACCACGCACAAGCATCGTCCCAGAAGGGGACACGACGGGGCCCCAAGGTTTCCAAGTCCAGGAGGAGAGAGGACTGCACTGCCCATGAGTTTGTCCCCTGTTCCTCTGGAGACAGGTGAGGCCCCTGGCCACCCCTCTGGCTGCCCTCTCGTCGGACCACCTCCTCTTCCCCTCTGCCCCCGCCCCCCGCCTTCTGGGCAGAGGTGCTTGGCATCTCAGCATGTCTGGGCTCTCTCTCCCCATCTCTGCATCCAGGTCGGATGCGTAGTTAGGTGACGCGAAGTAGTTAGGTGAGGCCAAGGCTCCAGAAACCGGCCAGTAGACTGTGAGTGCTGAGTCGCTGATGGCCTGACCTCCGGCAATCCTGCCCTCAGAGTAACTCTCCTGCTCCCTTCCATGCAGGGATGGACAGGACAGCCCCTGCTATGGGCTGAATGTGTTTCCCCCCCGCCGCCCGCCAATTCCTATGTTGAAGCCCTGACCCCCAGTGCAGTGGTATTTGGAGGTGGGTTCTTTGGGAGGAGATTAGGGTGAGATGAGGTCATGAGGGTGGGGCCCATGATGGGATTAGAGCCCTTAAAACAAGAGGAAGATTCACCAGAGTTAGCCCTCTCGGCCCCATGAGGACACAGCGGGAGCCCAGGAAGAAGGACCTCGCCTGGAACTGACCCGGATCTCGGACGTCCAGCCTCCAGAGCGGTGAGGACTAAGTGTCTGCTGTGTGAGCCGCCCAGCCAGGGGTATTCAGTTACAGCAGCTGAGCTATGAGGGCAGCCCTCCAGGTGGCAGTCCCGGGTCTCTGGACCACACTGGGCTGTGCTGGGAAGGCCAACAAACCTGCATCCACGTCCCTGACACGTGGGCTTGGGCCACGCAGTTAGAGTTCCTGATGTCCGACATCCACCCGACACCCCCATCAGGAGAGGCGATCCTGAGGGGCTGCCTTTCCCAGCCTGCCGAGGTCCGTGGGCCCCTCACAGAGCCCTGGAGCTGTTGCAGGGGTCCCCTGTCCTGTTGGAGCCAGAACCTGGATCCCCAAAACCTCAGTCTTGGGGTTGCAGCCACACCTGTCCCAGGGGAGGGTCCACCTCTCTGCCCAGCATGTGCGCAGGTGGGGCTCATCACCTGTCCAGGGAGGCCGGCTGTGTCTCCTGCCGGTTGGGGGCTGGGTGGGGCTGGTCCCCTCCCTCCGGCCACAGAGGCGCGTGTCCTCCGAAGCTGTGACCGGTCTCCACGGCATCAGCAGCCTAGATGCTTATGAGGCTTGATGGGCCAGCCTGTCACAGCACCCTTGACCCCAGATGACTGCCCGCAAGCCGCAGAAGCAAACACTTATTGTAATAAGGCGACCAGATAGTAAACAGTATGCACAGGGAGGGGCCGGGAAGGGCCCTCCACCCTTCACTCCCACCGGCATGCAAAAGCCTGTTGTTACTTTGGAACGAAATGACCAGGGACCTGTCACAGCACCGGTCAGGCGGGGGTGTGTGAGGTTGCGCAGGGAGAGGATTAGACAGGTGAGCGGGGAGGTGGGGACGCGCTGGGGCCGGGGTGGGGAGCAGGAGCCCGGCAGCCAGAGCAGGGGCCCCACGCTGCCCCCTCCATGGACCTGCACCTAGAGGTGGCCCAGGGTCAGGCTCTTGCCCGCCTGCGAGGTGGGGACCCTAGACCTCCAGGCCCTCCGGAGCCCCTGGGGAAATGCTGGTGGTGCTAGGCTGGGGGCAGCAGCGGGAGGCTGTGGTCACACTGGGCACCTCTGCAGGGGAGCGGCCCTCCCGGCTGACATCTGCTGAAGCGTCTGGGGCAGGGGGCAGCTCTGACCCTCAGGTAGCCTGCTCCTGGCTCTGACCGTGGGGGGGCCTCGTGAGACCCAATTAGAAGGAGGAAGGGAGGGGAGCTGCCCCAGGTGAAGTCTGAGGCCCCTCCACATTCTCCTACCATCACTGCCCACCCCCAACCCACCTCCACCCAGATGAGCGATGAACAAGGAAAGTCGTTGCCCTCGGGCCGTGGACGCACCCACACGGGTCCCACTATGACAGGTGAGGGGTCATCAGCCTCAGATCCTCTCCCACAGCCCTGGGGGCACTTGGCCCCTGAGCCACCAGTGCCCCCAATTCAATGCATGACCAAGAGCTCCTGGAATGCAAGACAAACCCCACCGCCAACCGGCCCTGCACGGGGTCTCCCCAGGGCTCTGCCGGAGGACTCTGGGCTGGCCTGAGCAGCCGTCATGGTGGAAAGCGAGGCAGGCAGGGTGGGAAGGACGGGAGCCCACGGGGTGGGGTGGGGAGGGTTGCGGGCCCCACCCTGGAAGCACGGACCCAGAGAAGCAGCTGTGGGAAGACTCTGGGTGCACCCGCAGGATGGGGCGAATGTTGACGGACATGAGACGGTCCAGTGGAAGGCTGCAGGTAGTTACAGGTCATCCCCAAGGAGCGTAGCGAAATATCAGCAGGGCTTAGCCAGGTAGCGCCAGGGGTACTTTTTATCTGCTTTGTAATGCTGTTCTTGTGTTTTCCAAAGTTTCTCCAACAAAAAATTTTCTGAGTGCTCAGGACCAGGGTTCCATGAGGGTGAGGGGCAAAAAGCCGGGGTGGGGGTAATTGGTGGTCTGGCCTCAGACGGCCTCGCCCCCAAATGGGTCTGCGTCGCTCGACCCCTCAGTGGCGTGTCCACTAAGCGATGCAGGGCCGTGGACGGCCCCACCAAGGACTGCCTTGCTAAGCTCCCCAGAGCACGTCCACCGGCTGCCAGCTCCTTCCTTCTACTCCACGATCACCGACTTTCACTGGTGTCACGTCAGCCGAGGTGCGCCAGGCCTGCCCCATCCGGTCCAGTATAGTGAGCCAGAGCCTCACGGGAGGTTGAGAGAGGAGCGACCTAGAGGTGTCATTTCTGCCCCAGCTGGCTGGAAGAGGACAGCAGAGCAGGCAGGACTCACGGGTGCCGTGCTGGCAACTGTGGGGACCCGAAAGGCTCTGCTGAAGCCCAAAGGTCACCAAGAAAGGAGGGGGACAGAGACAAGACCGGATGCTCAGTTCAGCTGCTAAGAAAGGAAAGGCGGATGGGAGGGCGGGAAGGATGGGAGGCGGGGAGATAATTAAATAGGAGGTTAGATGGGTGGAGGGATGGATTGGGTGGGTAGATGGAAGGATGGAAGGATGGAAGGATGGATGGATGGATGGATGGATGGACGGATGGATGGATAGACGTGTGGGTGGGTGGATGAGTGAATGGATGGATGGATGAACAGTAGATGGATGCGCAGATGGATGAATGGATGGGGGACGGATGGATGGATGAATGGTTGGGTGGGTGCGTGAATGGATGGAAGGATGAACGGTAGATGGATGGGTAGATGGATGAATGGACGGGGGATGGAAAAATGGATGGGTGCGTAGGAGATACAAGTTCCGTCTTAGAGATTCAAAGGGGCTAGGCTCCCAGGAAGAGTGCTCAGGGCTCTGGGCTCCTCTGGGAACGCCTGGGGCAAAGAGGTAGAAGAGAAACCATTCCCCGGGGCACCTGCAGGCACCCATGGCCCCTGGGCTCCCACAAGCCCCCTCTAACACGTACACTGCCCTCTCTTTTGCCTGAGCAGTGCCCATCTTGCCATCTACAGAGTCGCCCTGTTCCTTCAGGCTGCCGGCTAACACGGGGCCAGGCCCTCAGCAAGCAGGATCAGGCCACCAGATGTCAACCAGTACTAATAAGTCCAGTCTGCTGGTCACTAATTGGCCGAAGCTCTGGGCGTCGGTGACAGATGGAATGAGGGACGACGGGACAGACAGGGAGACCTGGCCCAGGGCTTGGGTGGCCCAGGCTCAGTAGCCAGGGCAGTGGGAAGCAGGGGTGTGCAGCAGACCCAGGGCTACCCACTCCCAAGTCTAAATGCCTGGCAGCCGCCGAAGGCTGCCCAGTCGCTGTCTACCTCCCATCGAGGGCATGGGCCTGGGGGCCGTGTGGGAGCTGGGGGGCTGCTGCTGGGTGTGACTGCTGGGGCAGAACCAGAGCGAGCCTCCCTGCACAGGACGGAAACAAGTGCCCTGCAGAGTAATCACAGCGTGAGCCTCGCCCCGCGGAGGGAGATGGAGTTATGGCCAGTTCTCCCATAAACTCGTTCAAGCGATTTACGAGGCATGGCCGGCATGGGGTGGGGGCAGGGCGGCCCCGGAGGGAGGCTTCTGACTGGGTTGGGAGAGGGCGACCGTCCCCGGGTTAATAGCAAACACCCCCCACCCCCCGCAGCGAATGCTCAGAACATCGCATCCCTTGAAGGGGCCAGGACAGCTGTGGCCATCGACGTGGACACCTGCACCGAGATGCACGGGGCCCCTCCCAGACGTCCTGAGCCGGGTGGCCGGAGGGATGGGCGGCAGACGGGGAAGAGGAAGGAGGCTAAGCAGAGGCTCCCGGGCACCTGAGCGCCACGGGGTGGAATCTCTGTCCCGGGGCGAGCTTGAAACCAACGCAACATCACGTAGCTCATAAACCCACTGGTTTTCTCAGTGCCCACGTGGGAGTATCCCACTTCTTGGGGGTGGGGTCCTCAGAGCCTTCCTGCCTCTCCAGGTGATGGACAATCTATGAGCCGGTTCAGACACTTGTATCGGTATGCAGAAGCCTTCCCCGAGCCTGGGGCGGGGCTCTGACAGCAGATGCAGGAATGCAGCAGGGGAGCTGGCCCAGCGGCCAGCAGAGAACTGGTTTACCCAAGTGTACAGAGGAGCAAAGTGGTGACCGCTTCCCCGGGGCCTGCTCTGCCGGGCGCGTGGCACCCAATGGCCGTGACCGTCGTGGGTGGTCAGGAGTGTGGGGTCCCAGACCCAGGGTGAAGGGCTGCACTTCTCCCAGGCTCATCAGGGAGAGTGAAAACGTTTAGGAAAACGGGTCCTGGAACTCCTTGGATGGCTTTGCTTGGAGCCTCCGCCCTGATGGATGGCCCAGCTTTCACAGCTCTGTCCTCGAGGGTCTGAGCTTGTCTGGGATGGGCAGCGGTCACAGGGGGACAGAGAACTTCCCGCTACAGGTTTGGCAACTGGTGGAGGGGCCTGGACTTACCCTGCTGGCTGTCGTGCACTCCGGGCCTGCAGAGAACGGGGAGGGGGCTGCGTGTGCCCGTGGGACCTGCACCAGGTCTGGCCGGCTGCCCCGGGACATTGTTACACATTGTGCTGTGTGCTGTCACAGCTGCGGGGTGCGGTGAGGCCTCAGAACACCCCCCCACCCAGCTGGTCAGTCCGAGCTTTGCATGAACGTTTGTCCTTCCCCCTGCTCTGTCCCCCTGCAAATGTCCGTGCCCCAGACAGCCCTGGGCCCCCAGGACACACTGAAGGGCCCCGCCCCTGCGTTTGACCTCTGCACCCAGCATGGTTACATCACCACCCACGTGGGCCACTTTTAGGGCCAAAATTGAAAAAGCTTGAGGTCACACTCCTCCTGATTCAGCTGGGAGTGTTTGGCAACAATGGGAAAGTTCTAGCAAAGCCTGAGAAGCCAAGTGCATAGGGCTTTTGTGATGTAAGCAGGCTGGAACCCCCAAGACACGGTGCCCTAAGGACCGTCCTCGACCCAGCAGCCTCCAGGCACACGTGCTCCCCTGAACGCTGGGCCCCAAATCTTAGAGGCCCACACAGTGGTAGCTGTGGTTCTGGGCTGTGTAGTCCGGGGGGTGCGTCTTCTCCCAGCATCAACCCTGGCGTGCAATTGATTCCACTTCCATGTAGAGGTGTCCTTTGTGGGAGAATCTCAGTAATACCAAGTCTTTATAGACTCCCCCAGTCTGAGCCCCAGAGGTTCCCACAAAGCTGCACATCCATGTCACTGGCCTACACCACGTGTCTATAACACACACCCACGCCGTGCATCTACCCTACATGACAACACTTTTTCACTTTTTGCTGGTGGGTTTAGAAGGGTCGGCAGGACATGCAGAGACAGCCACCCGCAGAGGGAGGTGAGGGGACCTGGAGGGGAGGTGGTCTCCTGGGAAAGCTTTCTGGTTGGGGAGGAGCTGGCCTGGAGGGTGATTTCAGACGTGACAGAACACCAAGTTAGCATTTTGTTCTCCAAGACCGGCTCCACCTTCCTCAAGAAAAAAGTCAGCCCTGGTTCCCTAGTCTGAGCTCCCTCCCAGTTTCTCCCCCTGAGCTGGAAACCAGCCCAGGGTGTGATTGCAGGGCTGCTGGAGGGGTTCTCTGGGAGGCTGGAGTGGGCGCCCCCTGCCCTCATGGGCTTGGCTAAACCTGCAGCCTCACTGCCCTCCCGGCCTCACTCTCAGCCTCAGACTTGGTGACCTGGTCACTTCTGACAGCGCTTCATTGGGCTTGGCCAACTGTGTCACAGGCCCAAAGTAGAGATGTCCGGGGCTCCAATCAGGGCTGCCCACCCCGATGAAACCTCAGATCCCTGTCTTCACAGGCCACTGGGTTCCCAACCCACAACCACTGGATATTGTTTGTGACAGCACTTCCGGGGCTGCAGAGAGCAAGGAGGGCCCTTGACCTCAAGCCAGAGCAGGGGTACATGTGCCTGGAGAGAGAGCCAATAGGCCCAGAGGACTCTGCTTAGCAGCTACCCTGTGAGACAGAGTCAGGGTTCATGAGGTAAAGAGAAGAGAAATCCCTGAGAGCTTCCTGGAGGAGTCTGCATTCCAAAAGTATGTTCTGAGTGCTTGCTGTGTCGGAGCCCTGGGCATTGCTCCTCCAGCCTGGACCTCTGCCTGGTGCTTGGTCTTCCCCTTTAGCAAAGAGAAGTGTGTTTGTCACCCTCCAAACGGCAGCTCCCTCCACACAGAGGGCCAGAGATGCCAGTTTTATGGACTGGCCAAGGCTGGGCTGCTTCGCTGGTTCCAGGCTCCACAGCAGGCTCCTCAACACGGCCCGTGGGAACAGCCGGACTTCCCCTTTGGAGTCTCACCAGGTGGGGGCGGGGGCAGAGACTCCAAGCCCCCAGCCCCAGAGGCCCTCTGATGCTGGCTGAGGACAGTGGTTGCCTTGGCTGGATTGTTACATATGGGACGTCATTCCTGAAAAGGCCTCAGCAGCCCGGGCTTCCTGAGAGGAGAGCAGATCTGCGGGTGGGGATGGAGGGCTCTCGGGGACTGGCCTTCTGCTAGCCCTGCTTGGGAGACTCCCCGAGAACCGTGGAATCCTGTGCCCTCGAAACTTCCAGAGGAGCCTCATACGTCACAAAGTGGCCCAGGAGGCTTCCATCTTCATTTTGGCGAAGTGCGGATGAGGATGCCACAGGCATGTTTAACCCACACGTGTTAGATTCTCCAGCTGTGATTTTTGACAATGGGTCCGGGCTCTGTAAGGCAGGCCTGTCTGGAGAGATTGGCCCCCGCCACGTCGTCCACTCCATCGTGGGGCACCCCAAGTTCAAGATGCCTTCTGCGGGGGCCAATCAGAAGCAGTACTTTGTGGGGGACGAGGCCCTGCACAGGAACGAGGTCTTACGCCTGCACTACCCCATCCAGCGAGGCCTGATCACAGGCTGGGACGACATGGAGAAACTCTGGAAGCATCTCTTCGAGTGGGAGCTGGGGGTCAAAGCCAGCGACCGGCCGGTGCTCATGACGGAGCGCTCGCTGAACCCCAGGGAGACCCGGGAGAAGATGGCCGAGGTGATGTTTGAGAGCTTCGACGTGCCCGCCTTCTACCTGTCGGACCAGGCCGTGCTGGCCCTCTACGCCTCGGCCTGCATCACCGGCCTGGTGGTGGACAGCGGGGACGGGGTCACCTGCACCGTCCCCATCTTCGAGGGCTACTCCCTGCCCCACGCCATCACCAAGCTCTACGTGGCGGGGAGAGACATCACGGAGCACCTCACCCGGCTGCTGCTGGCCAGCGGGAGGACCTTCCCGTGCGTGCTGGACAAAGCCCTGGTGGACGACATCAAGGAGAAACTCTGCTATATGGCCCTGGAGCCGGAGAAGGAGCTGTCGCGGAGGTCGGAGGAGGTGTTCAGGGAGTACAAGCTGCCCGACGGCAGCATCATCCGTATCGGGGACCAGCTGTACCAGGCGCCCGAGGCCCTGTTCTCGCCCGAGCAGCTGGGCATCCAAAACCCGGGCCTCTCCAAAATGGTCTCCTGCAGCATCACCAAGTGTGACGCCGACATCCAGAAGATGCTCTATGGGGAGATTGTGCTGTCCGGGGGCACCACGCTCTTCCGGGGGCTGGATGACCGTCTTCTGAGGGAGCTGGAGCAGGTGGCTTCCAAAGGGACCCCCATCAAGATCACAGCGCCGCCCGACCGCTGCTTCTCCACGTGGATTGGCGCCTCCATCGTCACCTCCCTGAGCAGCTTCAAGCAGATGTGGGTCACCTCTGCGGACTTCAAGGAGTTTGGGACGTCCGTGGTTCAGAGAAGGTGCTTCTGAGGGGCCCCGCGCGCGGGGTGGCTGCAGTGGGAAGTGAGCTCACCATTTGGCATCCGCGGGATGTTCAATAAAGGACAAAACGGTGCAGTCTTTGGCCATGTCGGGCTTGGTTCATTCTCGGGGGCACCAGAATAAGTTCTGACCCTGGTGGGGAATCTCTTTTCAGTGGTTCTGTCCCCCAGCCCCGTTTCTCCCGAGAAAGCCCTGGGTCATGAGTTGAGTGTCCATCTGTAGAGTTTGTGCCCAAAGCAGGGGCCAAGGCCTCCTGCCCAGAGCCTGGACTCTGCATTTTAAACCTGTGTCTTAGGTGGGTCGGGAGTGGGGGCAGGAGCAAGCAGGAATGCTGCCCTGTTCTGAGGTCACGAAAGCCTCCCCTGGGAAAGCACCATAGGGCTATCACTCTGCCTTTGTGGGGCCGGGCAGCTGAGTGGAATGGAGCCCCTGTGCCGGGCGGGTGGGGACGGTCAGGAGCAGAAATCGCCGTCTGTTTAAGGCTCTGTGAAGCTCCTGATCCCGGTGGGAGCTTAAGAATCGGGACTTGATTATTGTGATGTTTCTATTTGTTTCTACTTTCAAAGATGTTTACAGCCCTGTTTGGGGGTAAATATTGGAGACAAAGTTAATGGCCATCAGTAAAATCACATTTGAATAAATTATGCATACAGGGAATTTTTCCACATCGATGGGGTGGAACTCTCTCAAAAGATTACTGGGAGAGAAGTGGAAAATACAGAGATGCCCCTGGGCAGTGGTGCTGCTAGTATGTTTACATGACATTTAGCCCAAGGACAGACCACCAACCAATGGACTTGCAGACACCTTGAGGCTGGGTTTCTCTCTCCTCTTTTTGGAGAAAAGGAACAGGGCAGAGGAATTTTTTTTTCTTTCTGTTTTTAAGAAACAAAACAGAACTGCCTTTGCACTAAATTAGTGACTTGGACTTTTGCACAGTGAAGACAGACTGTGACACTCTGGATGTCTTGGTGTACGTGAACACACATCGCACACACATCGCAGACCCTCACGCAGGACTTCAAACTTCTGCTGAAACCTTGGGGTCAAGGAACATTTCACTGGGCTGTGTTGTCCCCACCCCTCCCTTCCCCTTGCTCATTTGGATGTCACCTCTCTTAATTCTCCGGCCGCCACCATCTTTGATTCACCCAGGATGTACAGTTTACAATCAGAAAAGAGCAAGCGGAAGGATTTTCTCCCTTCGTGGAATATGCAGAACTTGGCATGTGTGTATATATAAATAGATAATATATATAAATATATACTAACTTAAAAATCAAATTCCCCGAAATACATTTTTTTTTAATCTGTGCCAAAAATGTGTTTTCAGAGAAAATCTTATTTTCATACTCAGACTTTGTATTGTCACTCATTTGTACAAGTGCACTTCCTTACAGCACGGTCCCTGTTCCCGCAATTTGGAAGTGTCACACACACAAAAAGACTCTACAAAAGACTGGCTTCCCTTCTTCCTGTGACCTTGACCTCTCCCCCAACTTCCTAACACTTATTAATTTATGAAACTTTTTCTCAACGCAGTTTTGTTTTGTGTGTCCATTGGATTACAAACTTTATTAAAAAATACAGAACAACAACAACAAAAATACAGAGATGCTTTATAAAATGAATCCCCCCTTTTTTGTGAAAGAAAGCAATGGCACTTTCCCGTGTATACCTGTGCATGTTGGTATGTACATATATAAGCGAATATGTGTTTTTATGGGGTTAAAAGCCATAAAGAAAAGAACAGAAGGGTAGACACCACGGGTTGGTGCGGAAAGGAAGGAAGGAATGAGAGGTAGTACAGAGGGAAGGGAAATCTTACTTTTAGGAAATTTTACTGAAGAAATTCATCCTGAATGAAATAAACCCATCTATCTAAATTGTGTGTGTTTGTGTATTTAATGTTTGCCTGGTATATCTTTTCCCATGTGTTTACCTTCAAACTGCTTATGTCATATTTGAAATGTGCATATAGTGTATTGAAAGATAGCATATAGCTGGGTTGTTTTTTAAAAAATCCACCAATTTCTGTCTCTTAATTGGCATTTGTAGACGGTTTACATTTAAGGTAATATGTTCCATCTTAAGTCTGCCATTTTATTGTTTCCTGTTTCCTCTGTTTCCTTTTTCTCACCTTTGAAACCGTGCCCCATAGGGTTAACAGAAACTGGTGACTAACAGAAATTCTTGGGCTAGTCTTACAGCTTGTTAAAAATCCCTCTGCTTGTAGCCTGCCTTCACTTAATTATGCTATTGCAAATTGCATACCCTCCAAGATTCATGTAGCCCAAACAATAAGATGTTTGCCCGAGTTGTTTGCCAGAAAGTTGGAGTCAGCTGTGTCTAGTTCAAGCTTGAGCCGGCTAAGACTTGTTGGGACCACTGACCCTAAAACTGGGCCTGTGCAGGTGTCTGATGAGTGACCTTTTGACGTCAGGGGGCCCAAAACTCCACCCTCGGATCTTACTAAGCGCCAACATTTTTGAACACGCATCCCATGAGGAAGCATGTAACTCAGATATGCCTGCACAGAACACCGTTTACCTCACCTTTTCCCGACTTCCAATCACCTTTCCCCATGCCTAAGCCCACCCTGCTTCTTTATCTCATAAATATCTCAAGCCCCCGGCCTTTGGCGGGGGGCTGTGGGGAGGTGGATCTGAGGCTGGTTCTCCCATCTCCTCGCTTGGCTGCCTTGAGAATAAGCCTTTTCTCTGCTGCAAACTTCGGCATCTTAGCGTTCAGCTTGCTGTGCTTTGGGCAAATGATCCTGGTTCGGTAATCCCTTCCTCTGGGTTACTAGAACACTTTTTAGGATTCCATCTTGATTTATTGCTAAGGTTTTGAGTGTACTGCTTTGTATTGATTTCTTGGTGATTGCTCTGAGTAAACACGACCACCCACTGGTAATAACGTTTTTACCGCTTGGAGTTAAGTGTATTTAGGTCTCTTTACCCTCCCAACTTTTAAACAGAATTGTCTTAAGTTTTTCCTTCAACCCTCAAAGGATTTCAGAAACTCATGAGAATAGTCTAATATGATTACCACTATTTTTACCCAATCCCATGTTCTTTTGCCCTTTCTGGAGTTCTGAGCCACCTTTTGGCCCTGTGCTATTATTTCCTTTTTTTTTTTTTAGAGAACTTCCCTTAGCAGTTCTTTAAGGGTAGGTTTGCTAGCAACAAATTCTCCTAGTTGTCAGCATCTGAGAATGTCTTTACTTCCCCATCATCCCTGAAGGATATTTTTGCTGGATATAGAATTCGCAGTTAACCATTTTCTTTCAGCACTTCAAGAATATTGCGCTGGTTCCTTCTCCATGGCCTCTGTGGTTTCAGATCAGAAATCTTATTATTTGATCGGTGTTTCCCTACAGGTAATGCGTTATTTCTCTCCGGCTGCTTTCAAGAGTTTTTCATTGTCTTTAGTTTTCAGAAGTTTCATTATGATGTGTCTTGGCATGGATTTCTTTAGCATTATCCTACTTGAGATTTATCCAGCCTCTTGAATCTGCAGACATGTCCTTTGTCAAACTTGGGAAGGTTTGTGCTATTATTTCTTCTAATATTTTTACAGTCTACTTTCTTTTCTATCCTTCTGGGTCTCTGAGGATACCAAAGTTTGCAATTTTGTTTTTGTCCCACAGGCCCCTGAGACTTTGTTCATCATTTTCCAGTCTACTCTGTTTTCAGATTGGGTAAATTCTATTCACCTGTCGTGAAAGTCGGTGATTCTACCCTCTGTCATCACACACTATTTTTGAGCCTTTCCAACACATTTTTATTTGAGTTGTGTTTTTCAGTTTGATCATTGCCACTTGGTTCTCTTTTTATAACTTCTAATTATTTGCTGAGAGTTTCCATTTTTGCATTTGTCTCAAGGGAATTTGTCATTGCTTGCTGAAATGTCTTTATGATGGTTGCTTTAAAACCTTTACCCAGATAACCTCAACATCTGGTTCATCTCCATGTGCTCTGACAATCACATCTGCTGTTTGTCTCTTCTCATTCACATTATGATTTTCCTGGCTCTTGGTACGATAAGTGATTTTTTATTTTACCCGGGACATTTGGAATATCCTGGAACTCTGGATCCTATTTAATCTTTCTGTGGCAGGCAGTCCCCCTGTGGCAGTGGAGCATGAGGGCTGGGTGTGTGGGTGTGTTCAGTTTTCCAGGGGGCCCCACTGACACCTCCCCAGCAAGGTGGTCACTACTCACACAGCCTTCTTACAGACAGGTGGGGTGGAGGCTCAGCTCCCCTCTCAGCCCCACTAACCCTTCTTGCCTCGCTGCCCCCGAGTGGGGTTAAATGCTCAGCTCTCTGCAGGGTCCCAGTGACACCAGGGGAGGGGAGGCAGAGTGTCAGCTAGCTCACCTCCCCCTGCCACCTTCCGTCGTGTTCATGCTGGGTGAGGCGGAGGGTCAGACCCCTGCAGGGTCCCACAGACACCAGGGGTGGGGGTGAAGCAGGGCTGACAAGACGCTGCCCACACCACCTCATCCAGTCTCGTTGCTGCTGGATGTGGCTGGGCCTCAGTCCATCCCTGGACCCCACCAACACTACCCCACCAGGGGAACTGGAGCCCCTGGAGGTGGGCAGTGGGTGGAGTGGTGCGTTAGACCAACTCTCCACTCTGCCCACTGAAACCACAGGGGTGGGGCGTGGTGTTTGGCGTTTGGCTGGAGGAGGAGGGCATTCCCCAAAGGCATTCTATTGTTAGGTCACACTTTGCCCAAGGGACCAGGATTTACTTGGAGTGTTTTGTCTGTGCCTGTTAGAGATTTGGGGTTGGAGGCCTCTGTGGTGCCCTGTGGGGATATATGGGTGATGATAAGGAAGCCCAGGGAGCCCCCCAAGTCCTCAGGTCTCAGCAGCCTACCACCTTCCTGTCTTCCAGACACTTCCTGTGTTTGCTTGTTGCGTTACTACCAGGTCTTTTAGTTGTAAGAGGGAGGACCTGGAGGAATGGGGCTCCTGGGTAATGTTTTTATTTCATTCCATCATACCTGAAGGTCACAGGGGAACTTGGAGAAGGCCACTGGACCCACCCTCAACACCTTCCCTTTCAGGGTCACTGTTTTACAGGCGAGAACGTCAAGGCTCAGGGAGCTGGGGGCGGAGCGCAGCCCAGATTTCCAGTCCGGGACTCTTTCTCCACCAGTCTCCACCCAAGACTGTCCTTGTGTTACCAGACTACACCTTAAAGAAAATAACTAACACCTCTTTTTATTTTTTTTCTATTCAAGATATTCTGCTTCCCTAGAGGGGTGGGATAGAGAGGATGGGAGGGAGGCTCAGGAGGGAGGGGATATGGGGACATGTGTATGCATATGGCTGATTCGCTTTATTGTACAACAGAAACTAACAGTATTGTGAAGCAATTATACTCCAATAAAGAGCTATTAAAAAATAAAATAAAACAAAAAAAAAGATACTCTGCTTCCCATATGGTGGCTGCTGCTGCTGCTGCTGATGATGATATGGTGATGATGATGATGATGGTGATGATGATGATGGTGATGATGGTGATGATGGTGATGATGGTGATGATGGTGATGATGGTGATGATGATGACGATGATGGTGATGATGATGGTGATGATGGTGGTGATGGTGATGATGGTGATGGTGATGGTGATGATGGTGATGATGGTGATGATGATGTTGATGGTGATGATGATGATGGTGATGATGATGGTGGTGGTGGTGATGGTGATGGTGGGTATGGTGGTGACAATAGTGGTTTTCTCTCCTCTAGGTCATCTTCAGCACTAAGTTTGGGGTGCTGCTTGGGGTGTAGAGCAGGAAATTAGCTCCCCAATTCCCTGACAGAATCCATATCAGACGCTTTGAAACTGATCTGACTTCCAATTCTGGCTTCCTTGAGGGGGGTGGGAGGTTCCAGAGGAGCGTCAGACAGGCTAGGCTGCTGCTAATGAGGGAGGAGAAATAAAGTAGCCCTGAGTTCAGCCTTCCCATCCACAGCTTGACCCCTTCTTTGTCCTGGAGATGTCTAATGTGAAAGATCAGGGCTTGGGGATGGCGTGGGCTAAGTCCCGGAGGAGGGGAGAGAAGCCTTTCTCTGGCTTTGAGCTCCTCAGGCCCTGCCTGTCAGGAGTCCAAGGAGTGAACTGAGCCAGTTTTCCTGTTTCTAAGATATGGGTTCCCACTCCTCACATCTTGACAGAAGCCTCTTCAGACCCCTTCCCATCCCTTTGGTCCTGAACCAGATCTTTCTGTGAAGCAACATATGGATGCAAGACGGGATGGAATGTTGCAGGCTGGCCAGCTCTGCTTGAGGTTCAAAATTCACAGACAGGAGAGGAGGACATGGAGAGCAGAGGCCAGTCGTGCCTGAGCATAACCCTGGCTCTGAGTGAGACTGACCCGCCAGTATCTCTAGTGGGGCCAAGATGATGTCAGGCCCTCCATCTCCCCGCCGAGGGCCTCTCTCCCAGCCCTGCCAGAGGTGACCACTCATATCCTGAAGGCCAGTGGTGTGACTTTGAAGCCCAGGCCCCTCCGTGTCCTGAGGGTAGACAGTGATCAGGGCGGCCCGTGCTCTACGGTGGCCCCGCTGTGACGCTCCACGCCACCCCCCCCCCCAAAGCCCAGCTCCCACTCTGGACAGTGGCACAGGTTTCTGCAGGGCACTCAGAAGCGGGTTCCATGAGAGGTCCTGGCCATGATTGTGGGGTACCCCCAAAACCACGTGACATGGAGGGAACCAGACACAAGCAGTGCCGCCCTGGTGTGGGACGACTCAGGCTGAAGCTGTGCTCCCTCAAGCACCCCATCGGCCACTCCATGGCGCAGTGACCTCCTGGGACGTCATGGAGGAGATCTGAAGGCACCTCTGTCACCAGGGGCTCCAGTGGTCCCAGCCTCTGATGGAGGAGCCACGAGTCCTGGAGAGAATCGGGTCGTCATGATGCAGTAGTCTGGGGGCACCTGGTGCTTCCGGGTCCTCCACCCCTCAGCCAAACCCCAGGCCTCATTGTGGACAGTTGGAGGCTGTGACGGCCACTGTGTAAGTCCATGAGGACAACTGCCTGTCCCTCCGCACGACTTGAGCTGGGGGACGAGATATTACTGGTGCCAGGATCCTGTGGGAGAAGGGACCCTCCTCTGAGGCCTGAGCTGAGGATGCCCTTGGGCATCTAAGTGCACGAAGGAGAGGCCGCCAGCCCCCAGAAGGGACAAAGTATGACAGGTGTGGCTATGTCCTTCCCAGGGGCCACCCCACCTGGAACAGAGGCGTCCGAATTCACAGTCGATCCTAACGGAGGGGCCACGTGCAGCCAAGGCATCCACCGGGCCTGCCGAGGAGCGTGACAGCGGCTGCAGACGTGCCCGACGTGCCCAGAGCTGCCCGGCTGCCCTGCTCCGTGGGGGGCTCCTCTCTGCTCAGCTGTGGTCCACCCTCCAGGTGGTGGGTCACCTCTGAGGAGCTCGGTGCCTCCCTGGGCCCTGACAATGCTTCTCCCAGGCAGGACTGGTCACCAGCGGGCTCCCTGCGGTTGAACTCTGGCCTCTGCCCAGAGCCACAGTGACCAGCCATGGGCACAGGGGGTCCTGGCCTTGACCTTCACGTGGGGTGGGCAGAGCATCCACTGGGAGTAACCCCTGAGCCCTGTGCCCACACTGCCCGTCTCTGGAGCCCACAGTTTCCACTCTGAGGGTCTCCATGGCAGCCCTGGACATGCCCCACCCTGCCCGAGGGGGTGAGCCTGCAGGGAGGGGCCATGCTGTTCTGTCCCCCGGGGGTGGATGCAGCTGCCGAGGAGGGGACGGGGCCACGGGCAGAGATGTGAACTTGGATCGAACCCCCGGCGCCGCTGTGCGCCGTGAAGGACCCATCAGGGTACAGTGCCAGAGCCTGGGAAGGACGGGGGGATTCCAAGTCCAGCAGCCAGCAGGCGCTGCATGCGGACCCCCGCCCCGAGGTGGCGGTGGCCCCAGAGCCCTGAGCAGTTTCCACTGTGTGCTGCGCCTGCCACCTGCACGGACCAGGTGCCGTCCAGACCACGAGCACCTCAGAGCCTGTGTCCAGAGGCCCGGGCTTGGTGCCCCTCCCGCCCCCAGACTCTGCCCTGAGGTTTGAAGACCCACGTGGGACGCTCTCCCCAGGGCCTTCGGGCAGAGGGGGCTGCCTGGGGCGAGGGGGTCCCAGCTCCTGTCCTGGAGGAGACAAACAGAGCCAGACAGGCTAAGCCTCCACAGGGTCCTTTCTCCCGCGGAGCCGGGGCCCGAGGCCGGACAGCCAACAGCTGCGTGCGGGTAGGGGTGGGGCAGGGGGGCACCTTCAGGCCCTGAGTTGCCCTGCAACCCCTGTGTTCTCCCCACCCCTGCCTTTCCCCAACGTGGGGACGGGGCTCCTCTGGCCCTAGGATGGTGGGATCCCAGGCCCCCTGCCTGCACGAGAGAGACTGGTAAAGAAGCGAGGTACAACTGTGGACAGTTTGAATATTGTACAGCTTGCCAGCTTCCACGCAAGGGGGATTTACGGATGCTTAAGAGTTTAGTCTTGCACTCCAGGAACCCGACGAGAGAATCGAGATGACGGGAGAATCGGGGGATGCTGGTGGAGATGATGCCACTGGGAGGGGGTCCAGGGGCAAGACACAGAGCCAGGACCCTCCCCCAGGGCAGCCCCATCCTGACACCCCTCTGCCCCGCCCCGTTCTGACCCCTCTGAAGGCCCAGGTGGTGGGCCCTTCTCCGAGGGGAGCCCAGCCGCCCTGGGAACACTAGGCACCTGGGGGCGGAGGAGCTTGATGGTCTCGACCCTCAGAAGGGACGCGCTGGACTCAGGCTGCCAGGGGCCCATGGAAGGACCAGTGTAGTCACCTGGTGTCCCGGGTTCTGGGCGGTGGTAGCCCTGGCGGTGCAGGCCCACGCGTGCGGCCCCAGGGCCCCGGCTCAAAGGGGTGGCAGTGGGGGGGGCGCTGAGGGCCAGCTATGGGTCGACACGGGACTGTGGGAGATGCTGCGTGGCTGCACAAAGCCTGGTGCTTCCAGCAGGTGCCATCAGAGCCCAGGCCCCGGGCCAGGAGAGCCCAGGGGTCCAGGCAGGAGCCCGGCGCCGGGCAGTCCCGCCGAGGCCTGGGTCCGGCCTCAGTCTCCTCCCTCGCAGGCCAGGTGCCAGCACAGAGAGGCCGTGCTCGGAGGAGTGGCATCTGCTGCCGGCCGCAACCTCGTCCTGGGCACGGGCCAGGGTGGACACCTGTCCCGGGACGAGCAGGTGTAAATGAGGGGAAGGGGCACAGTGGCCAGGCCTCGGGGCAGCCCCAGAGGCACTGACAGCTGGGCTGCCCTGCCCCCAACCTCCTGCCCACCCGGCCAGAAGCAGGACAGAGGGAGGCAGGGCCAGCGCTGGCTGAGGGGGGCTGAGTCTCGCTCTTCCCATCGTTCCTAGAATGTTCGGGGGGGAGTGGGTCGTCTGAGCGGGAATGACAGGCACGCGCTTGGGCTGGTTGGGATTCGACAGTGTTGAGCTGGCCGGTGGGCCCCCGGGGGTGGTGCCCCTGTCCCTGCCAGGTCAAGGGGGGTTCTGGTCACACACACACCCCCCACAGTGTGCTCGTGGCGGGGCAGGGGCTCTGCAGCAAGGACCCCACTCCCCAGAAGGTGGTGGCTCTTGCTTCCCTGGGACCTGGCATGGTGCCAGCTCTCATCCCAAGAGGTGACCTCCTAAGGCAGGTCCCGAACTCCTGGGCCCCTCGCCTGCTCTCAGGCAGGGGAGCCAGAGCCAGTTCCAGCCTCACAGTTTTGCTACAAATGAAAACCTCTGCCCCCCACCAAGGGTGCCCCGGACCCTCCCACCGGTCCCTGTCGCAGCCCCAGGCAGCGCCGTCCGCAGCAGGCCGGGTCCCCCCTCCTCTGCTCTCAGCCCCGCCGCGGCTCTCGTCTTTCTGGGGATGCCCCGCGCCTGCCTCATCGTCCTGCTTTCCCCGTGTGTGCCGATCCCGTGTGTTTGGGGCTCTGCGCCGGTGACAATGCCCGACACTGGGAACAATGCTCTTATTGTCACAGCCGGCCCTGGCTCGGAGCTCGGAAACGTTAGACGCGGCATCCCGGGTTATCACCCTCACAGGGAACAGGGCTGGGCTCCAGCTCGCACGAAGACATAATAATTTTCTCCCATTATTCAAATCTCCTGTTTCCCTCACTCCACCTCTGGCGGCGGGAGCCGAGGGAAGAGGGTGGATGGGCTGTAAGGGCCCAGGACCCCGGGATGGCTTCGCACGTGGGTAGCTGGGCCACATCCAGGGCCACAGGGGTTGCAGCCGGGGCACCAGGCGCTACTAACGAGGGGCCTGGCCAGGGACCAAGACACCAGGCAGGGCGTTTCTAGGATCGGCTCCCCGCCCCACAGTTGTCTCTTGACTGGAGGCCCTCAGTGCTGGCAGGGCCGGGGATGACGCTGGGCAGAGATGCAGTCAGAGGGTGGAGGCAACCCTGCGGCCTGCCACCACCCAGGTCGGCCAACTCTGCTCAGAGGTGACCGTTCCTGGCCCCCAGAGCTGGGGGCCCCGCCTGCCGCTGCCAGCCTGCCCACGGGGTCGGGGGTCACCACGGGGGACCCCACCCCACGCCTGGCAGGGAGGGAGCTCTGGAGGCTGGTCCGCCCACCGCGGCCCCGGTTCAGGCCTCGGCGAGAGGCGTCAGCCCGAGTAAGTGGATACCTCCCAGTTATGCAACCCCGGGTCGGTGAGGATGGGCCACTCGGGTAGCCAAAACAAGCACCGTCCGGCTCCAGAGTGTGAAATCGTTGGGCCCAATTAGAGGGAGGCCGGGGAGGCGGGGCAGGGGCCGGACGCGGATCTCAGCCTCCCCGCGACAGGCCTGTGCTGTGAGGTCTGTGCTGCGACAGGCTGCTTGAGGCCAGCCTGGCCCCAGGGTCACCCCAACACCCTGGGGGTGACGGGGGTGGCGCTTCCAAGCGTCTTCTCCCCTCCCCCCGCCAGACGCGGACATTTTACCCACAAACCCCGTGTTGGGGGGCACGGATGGAGAGGCTTTTGCCTTCCTTTCTCTGCGCCCGAGGGACGCTTCGGGTCCAGTCTGTTCACTTAACACTTGCTCACCCAGCAGCGACTCCGGGCCGGGCCAAGTGGGCCCCGGAGGTTCCGACAGGAGCCAGGGCAGCCCCGACCCCAGGCTCACGGCCTGGAAATTCACAACGGAGGGTCAGGTGCCGCCTGCGATTTGCGGAAGACGGGGACCCCGCCATCCCTTTCAGCAGGGTGCCCTAAGCCTGGTAAGGACCTGGAGCACGGGGGACGCCCCCAAATGGGCCCTACGGAGGGCTAAGTAGGGGGCATGCCCAGCCGCCACAGAGGGGCCCAGGTCCAGGCTTCGAGTGAGAGGGTGATGGGGAAGGCCCAGGAAGCAGGCGCAGACAAGAGGGAGCTCGTACCCTCGTTCAGGGCCCTCTCTGTGTAGAGGGCGCTCCCCGCTTTCTGGCCAATGCTTCTCTGAGGCAACATGAGCGGCTCGGGGGAGGTATCGCCCGCCCCGGGGGGCAGGGTACAGCGCGCTGCAGGGTCAGCCGGAGGAGGAGGAACTCGGCGCTCCTCGTGCACCACCCCCCCGCCCCCCCCAACCCGGCTGGAGTCCTGGCAGAGCAGGCCGAGGTGGTCCCCGCAATGAGCATAGCCACCGCCCTCCACCCACACGGGAGGCCGGCAGGGCCAGGAAGCAGAGCTTTATGAATTCAGATGAGGGAAGGAAGGACACACTCCATCCCGCTGGAGGGGCAGGCCTTTTATCTCACAGGGGCTGGAGAGTGTTTCACATAAAACATCCCCAGGAGCATCAGTCAGAAAGTGGAAGTAAGACTCTATAAAGACCTGAAAATATTGGCTGTGGCTTGTGCATGTGGGCGGTAAGGAGCTTAACCAGAAAAACCTGTGAGCCCATGAGAAGCTCGTTTCTAAGGCCCCGGGGAAGCGGGGAGCAGCACGACCTCGGATCCTCGCCAGAGGCTGCTCTGGGTCCCACGAGGCTGCAGAGACTTTGGCCAATGAGGTTCCTTCCGTGTGTTACTCCCCACCTTGATGCCGGAAGCTCGGCGGGGAGCCCTGCGGGGGAGCGGCCACAACTCCCCATCAGAGCCCCGCCCCGCTGGTACCCGCACACCACTGTCCTGGTGGGGGCCCCGGCATCTCAGCTCCAAACAGGGTCACCAGGCAATGGAAGGACCACAGCTGATGACTTTGCCCCAGTCTCCTCAGCCTCCGTGCTCAGAGCCCCGGGTGGTCCCCTCTCAGAGTGGGGAGGCAACTGGCCCAAGCAACCTTTGCCCTCTTTTAGCAGAAAGAGGGGAGCCTGGAACACAGGACCCTCCCAGACCAGCAGCTGTGTGCAGGGGCAGAAATGCACCCACACCCCCCGGCTGTACACCCAAGCCAGCCCTGACGTGTCCTGCTGCAAGAGACGTGGCTCCTGGGCTGCGAGGGATGGGCAGATCATCGGAGGTGACCGTAGACCTGGGGAAGCCCTGGCAAAGGCACTGGGAGACCAGTGGTCTTCCTTGGGTCCGGGGCATGTCCCTTGATGGAGAGCCCTGGCCCCAGGTCCAGCCATCATCACAGAGGTGCCACCCCCAGGCTCTCGGTCTGGGGCCCAACCCACTCTCCCCATGTTGCTCTGGTTAGCAGCTTGGACATCCCTGGTGATGCAACGATGCTGGCAGGCTCTGTGGACCCCCTTTGAACCCTCGCAGAGGGGGCTCATGAGCCTGGAGCAGGAGAATGTACCTCCCCCAGGTGGCTCCCAGACCCCTCCCTCCGTGTCCACATACGGTAGGTGGGCTTACCTGCCCAGGGCCTGGTGTCCTGATTCCCCTCCTCCCTGTCTAGCGACGACTGGCGGCCTCACCTCTCCAGGGTGGCTCCCTGGCCCCTCCGTCCGTGTCTCTCTGTCCAACCCAGAGTTCTCTGCTTTTCCTTCACGGATGTGCAGACAGACGGTGGTGTGTGCCACCGGAAACCAAAGATTTTCGCCCTTGATAGAAAGACGCATCTGTGATGCATTTACCCAGCATCTCTGCCTTTGTGAGCCTTTCCCAGGGTCTGGAGTGTGAGCCGTCCCAGCCCCAGTGCCTGGGGCCTAAGCTTCCCTGCAGCTCAAACTCTTCCTCTGGTCATTCCAGGGGTGGTTGTCTTGGCGGGGGGAGGGTTCTGGAAGCCCACGGGAGGAAAACACCAGGTCCTCCAAGGAAAAGACACAAGCATCCCCAACCTCTCCCCTCTGGGGCCACCCTCCTGTGCTCAGCCTCGAAGGCCGTTCCTGCCCCTGAAGCCCGAGGGCCCCAGGCCAGGTGGTCAGGCCTCCCGGGGCTGGTCAGCATGCTTGTCAACTCCTGCCTTTGTTTTCTTGGGAAACTCAGTGCTGAATGTGGAGCTCAGAGCATGTTTTCTACTCTTCACGTGTCGGCACGTCTGCAAGGAGTTGTGATGGCCAATCTTCTGTGTCCTCTCGACTAGGCCACGGTGCCCAGACATCAGGTCCCACATGGGTCCAGATGTTGCTGGGAGGATGTTTGTAATGAGATCAACATCTAAGCGGACTCTGAGTGAAGCAGATAGCCCTGCAGACTGTGGAGGGCCTCACCCAATCAATCGAAGGCCTGGCTGGAACCAAGACCGACCTTCCCCAGCAGGAAGGAGTTCTGCCTGCAGACAGCTTTCGGGCTCGAGCTGCCCAGTTCCCCGGTCTCTCTCTCTCCACACACACACACACACACACACACACACACACACACACCCTATTGCTTCTGTTTCTCTGGAGGACCCTTACTAATACAGAACACAATGGAAACTGTTTATGACATTTAGTGCAACACACTTTCTGCTCAAAATGCCCCCGCTGTTGAGTGTGTCCCACCACGCAGGGGTGCCAGGAGGACCCTGGGAGAGCCCTGGGGCCCGAGCTGGGCAGAGCTTGCAGGACTGCTGGACCCTGGGTTCAGAGGTGGGGTCCGTTTGCTGAGTGCACACCCGCTCACCACGGGTCGCCAAGCCTGCTTTGCCTGGCGCTTTGGGTCGTGTCTCTGCTGTGGGCGTTGTGGACACGTGGCCCTCGTGCCTGCACTGGCCAAATTCCTCCCGTCTGCGTTCAGATCTCTGAGTCTCCAGAGCGTGCCTGTGCCCGAGGGTGACACACACAGGAAGTGATGTCCGGCCGCCGAGGGGTCCGGGGAGGGGCTGGACTCCCGCCCTCTAGGCCCTGAGTTCCCCATGACGCTGAAACAAACCTCACACCGCGTGGCTCAGCCCCTTTGCAAGACATAGGAAACCAACTCGTTTTTCTGAAAGCTGGTGGATAAGAAGCAGGTGTCAAGCTTTCGGAACACAAATACAAATTTAATTTCTGCCACAAAACCACAGCAAAGCCCAGATTTAGGGAAAAATCACTGTTATTGTTGAAGGCAATCCACGAATATAACTTGCTGTGGGCCTGGGGAGCAGTTGAGCTGAGTGACCCCTTTGGCTGGTGGATCTTCGGTGACTCAGTTGCTGGGTTGTGACTCTGGCCTCAATGTCTGTGAGGACCCAGTGGCCCCGACCCTGAGCCCTGGTCCTCTCACCTGTCACCTCCTGCGTCTTGGGGGGCCTCCCAACTTGTGTGGATGTGTGCTGCAGGCTGCGGTGGGACACACACACGCAGATGCACATTTACACACACACCTGCACACAGAGAGATACACACATGCACATGTGTGTACAGGCGTGCAACTCACATATACACGTGTGTGTGCACACGCACACAGAGACACGTGTGCACCCGCAGACACGCAGAGACACACGAACACTCGCACACAGGCGCGCACACACGGAGTGAGGCCCACAACAGCAATCAGCTCCACGTCCAAGTCGGCCCGGACGGCACCTGGGCCCCGGGATGGCCATTCCTTGCCATGCAAATCAAGTGCCCGAGATTTGCAGGCCAGATGCGCATGACCAGCCAGTGACAGTAAAAACGCGGACTCCTTGGCCTGAACCATCCTGCAGAGGCAAGGTTTCCCCGACAAGCCCAGAGCAGGGCGGGAGCTGAGGGTCCCACTGCATCCGGGCAGCACGCGGGGCGACCAAGCACACACACACGCGGGCCCCTCCCATCTGGCCCTGAGCGCACCGTGAGCGTCTGGGGCACCAGCAGGTCAGGGATGGCCAGGGTGGCAGGACCGCCCCAGCCTGGGCGCCCATGGGGGAATGACAGGAACTGGTATTTAGACCCGACTGCGTGTTCCCACCCAGATTCTGCCCCAGGCCTGGCGGCCCTGGGAGGAGCGGGCATGGGGAGGGGGCGCGGGGGCAGGAGATGCTCAGAAGTGATGCCCAGGTGCTTGGTCTACAGACCTGCTTTGAGGGCGGAGGGGCAAAGGGGCTGTGGGGAGAATGCAGGGTGAGGGCTTCCCGGGTCAGGAGCTCAGGCTCACCCCTCGGGAGGCAGCCCCTGGTGGGCCAAGCCCGGAAGAAAGGTATCAGGACCGGTAAGCGTGGTCCCCGCTTTGTTCTTCTTGAATCTAAAGTTTCCAGAAGAGAGCTGCTTAGAGAAAGGGGTCTCTTCTCATGATGGGTGTTGGAGGAGCGCCTGAGAGTGACTATTGCTCCTGACCCCACGAGCCTGGGGCACCTGCTCCGGCTTCTTGCCCAAGGATCTGAAGAGCAGTGTCCCAGCCCGTCTCCCTCCGTCCCTTCCACAGAGCATCTTCTGCAGTGGGGCCCACTCGCAGCAATCAGCTGGGGGGCCGAGGCATGGGCGAGCAGGGGTCCCCAGGCCCAGAGCCACGTGGTGCGATGAGGCTGGACTTCACATCTCACTGCCCGGACCATCCAGGAGGAGTCAAGACCCTCCTTCCTAGAAGCCATATACGAAGACAGAGAAGGAAACCCAAGGCAGACTCGGTGAGATGACTCCAGGACTTACTCTGTTCTGCTGTCCTGCGGCTCCTCTCCTCCTAACCCCGTTCAGTTGGCCCCCTCCCCAGCTGAAGCGCGTGTACAGCCAGAGTCTGAAATGACTCCAGCGTTTCTGCTGGGGATTACTTGAGACCAAAATCATTCTTTCTGCAAGGATTACACAACCACTTTTATTCTAAATGCTTTTCTCTCTGTCTCGGGCGTAAGGAAACCTTCGGCCCCAAACCTTTAGCTGGAGGACAGAGGCTATTTCATGGGACAGAGCCAGGGGGTTGGATGAAGACCTGGTCCCTTCCAGTGCTGGTCCCCAGATGAGGCCCCCTCACCTCTGGGCAGAGGCTGGCGCCCGTGCAGGTCCCTGCCTGGGGTGCTGGCAGGGGGGTGGCAGGGGAGCTGGTCCGTCTCTGGAAGCACAGTTGTGTCATGGTAAGGGAGCGGATTCTCTGCCTGCTCTGAGCTGCAAGTGTTGGACGTGTCCCCCGACAAAGAACACATTTCAAGGGCCAAAGTGTGCTTTGAGCACTTTGGTGATGCCCAGGAGGGGAGAGCACAGGGAGAGATTGGAAGTCACACCATTAATAGCCTGGGGTGGGGTTACTGCTGGACACCTGTAGGGGTGGCCTCTGGCTGTGCCTGGGGCCTCAGCGATGCTTCGTCTCAGAGGCCTTGGACTCTAGCCAGGGCAGCCTGGATGGGTGCCGGCAGCCATCAGGGGCCGAGGTAATGCTTCGGGCTCTTGGGGGGACCTGACGCCCCTGTATGGGGTGCCTGAGCCTGTGGGAGGACTCAGTGACCAGGCCCCGGCGGCTCTGGCTCTCAGCAAGACCAAGTCCAAGGACCTCTTCCTGGGGGTGGGGAGGATGGGCGTGGAGGTACCCAGGCCCACAGCGGAGCAGGGAGACCCCGTCCCGCCCAGGACCCCCTCCTCGACGGGACTCCTCTGAGCCTAGGCCATGGCCTGCCGAGCCCAGTGTTAGTGAGAGCCCCCCCACCCCTGACGCCTAACCAAGTTCTTGGTGGCGACTTCCACCCGCGGCCCTGGCCCCCGTGCCACCCGCTGCTTCCAGACCCCGGGGTCTCCTCCCTGTCCCCGTTGACCCCACTTTCCTTACCTGCCGAGGTGGCTGAGAACAGCTAAGCACCAGGTATGGGGCTGGTCAGCAGCCTCGGGTCCAACAGCTCTGGACCCGAGGCTGCTGTCACCAGCTCTGTCACCGCAGGAAGGTCATCTATCTGGTCGCTCTGTGACTCTGCTTCCTCATCTATAAAATGTAGAAAAGCTAGAAAGTGTAGGAACCTGGCTGAGAGATAGACGGAGGGGTGAGGCAGGTGAGGATGAACATCCAGTGACAGGGAGGGTCTCAGATCCCTCTGCACCTGCTGGAACTGCCCCCCTCAGGGCCAGTTGGAGCCCAGTTAGCAGCGGAGTGGGGGTGGGTCTCATGGTCCAAGTCCCCTGCCCCTCGCCTCTCCCACAGCTCAAAGCCTGGACAGGTCAGGAGCCAGGACCCAGGGCTCTGTGCCCCAGGGGAGTCAGGCCTGGAGCCGGGGGACGTGGCTGGGAGGCCGAGGGAAGGTCTTCCCATGGTCCGTGACCAAGCTGGCACCTGCTGAGATGCACTGGGGCCGGCTGGTCCCTTTGGCACCTCACCTGCTGCTAACGCCGTGAGCCCAGAGGGGGCATCTCTGCCTCGACAGCCCCCAGTTTCCAGCCCCTGGCATGGGGGCAGGAGGGGGCTGCTTCCAGGGCTCTGTGCTGCACGTGGTGTGTACATGTGCGTATGTGTAGTGTATGTATGTGTTGTGTGTTTAACTTGCTCCTGTGCTGTTGGTTTCACATGGCTTCATGTACTTTTCAGTCGTCAGCATGTTTTTAAAGATTTATCCACCTGCCAGCATCAACCCCCAGACCGTTGTCTCTGGCCGTTCCGTGGCTTTTCCTCCCTGTCTCCCACCCCCCCCCGGCGGACACCCACTGTCCCCGTGAGACGGGCACCCCATGGCACCCTGCTCGGACCCGGGAGAAGGTCCCTAGAGTGGGTGACGGATGATGGAGTAGTTTCACTAAGCTCTGCCTGATTCCGCTCTGGACACCCAACCCATCCACCCCTCCCCTTACAGGACAGGGGTTCCCCCGACATTCTCACCCACACCGGGTATTATTTGACTTTCAAATTTCTGCAAATTGGTTGGGTGTGAGGTGGAAAATCTTTTTTAAAATTTGTATTCGTCTGATTACTATTGAGTCTGAAAAATCTCCACGCATGTGTTGGCCACTTCTCTGAATTTTTTCAGCGGTAGCTTGTCTTAATTCAGATTATATTCTGAATTAATCACTCAGTTGTTTTAGCTGTAACTTCTTCATGCTGTGAACTTTCCCCACTGTGTTCTTCACTGGACAGATATCTTTATCTGTTTTGTATTTTTATATCTGTTTAAATCTTTAATTCCAATGGAGCCAAATCCCTTAATTTCCAGCTACAGGGAAAGATGTAGGTCTAATGGAAGAATTCGTTACTGCCCCAGGATGACAAAGATATCACCCGCACTTTTCCTTCCATTAATAAAACTGATGTGGTTTTATCATTCACACCCAGGACTTGATCTGGCCGAAGAGCACGTGTGCAAGGGGTTGTTTTTTTCCCACACAGTGAGTCTGTTTTCCAAATTCACTCACGCCACTGTCTGTCCCTTCTCCAGAGGTGACACTCGTGGTCACCTAGGCCTCTTTCCAAGCTCTGTTCCCCACGACCCGCTCACACCGTGCTCTGTTTCATTTGCTGTATTCCTGTAGTTCTGTAGAGGTCTAGTGTTTAGTAGCCTTACTACTAAACTTAACTATTTCTTAACTATTTAAACTATTTTCAGCCACGTCCACGTTGGAATAAATTAATGAGATCCTCCGAACACAACGATGAGATTTTGATTGGACTGGAATGGACTCTAGAGATGAAACAGAGAACGGCCGTCTCTGCAATGTTGAGTCGTTCTGTCCATCTCACTTCTAGCCATCGTGTTTCATGCTTTTTAAGAGAGAGCAAGCATTTCCCCGAAAAGCCTTGTGAATTCTTTTTTTTTTTTTAAATTCACAAAGCCCTAACTTTTTTTTTTTTTTTTTTAACTTTGGGTTTATTTATTTATTTATGGCTGTGTTGGGTCTTCGTTTCTGTGCGAGGGCTTTCTCTAGTTGCAGCAAGTGGGGGCCACTCTTCATCGCGGTGCGCGGGCCTCTCACTATCGCGGCCTCTCCCGTTGCAGAGCACAGGCTCCAGACGCGCAGGCTCAGTAATTGTGGCTCACAGGCCTAGCTGCTCCGCGGCATGTGGGATCTTCCCAGACCAGGGCTCGAACCCATGTCCCCTGCATTGGCAGGCAGATTCTCAACCACTGCACCACCAGGGAAGCCCCTTGTGAATTCTTTGTTAGACTAATTCCTAGGTACCTGGCAGACGCTGCTTCTAACGTGAATGGCATCTTATTTTTTATTACTTTTTCTAATTGATTGAGGTCCATGCAGGGGCACGCTAGGATTTCTGTAAGATGATCTCTAATCTGGAATCTTACTGAACTCGCTTAACTTATTATTTTGTTGTTGCTGCTGTTGTTTGTCTTAGTTACTGAGGACTGTTATATGGATGACCGTTATATAGATGATCTTTCTTGTTTTCCTTTTTATGTGGTTATTCTATCTTTATTCTTACAAATAACAATAGGTCAACTCCTTCCTTTCAATTCTTAGATGCTTATTTCTTGTTTGTGTCTGATTGAGGTGTCAGGACCCTTAAGCTCCACGGAGCGGTCGTGGTGGTGGAGGGGCAGGTATCCTTGTGTTGTACCTGATGGCAGAGAGGATGCTTCCAAACTCCATGACATGAGAAACCTGCTCTAGGTTATTTGAAGACCACCTTCACCAAGTTAGGACAGCTTCTTCTTCTTCTTTTCGTTTTTAATTTAATTAAATTAATTTATTTATTTTTGGCTGCGTTGGGTCTTCGTTGCTGCACGCGGGGTTTCTCTAGTTGTGGCGAGCGGGGGCTACTCTTCGTTGTGGTGCACGGGCTTCTCATTGCTGTGGCTTCTCTTGTTGTAGAGCACAGGCTCTAGGCGTGCGGCCTTCAGTAGTTGTGGCACACGGGCTCAGTAGTTGTGGCTCGCAGGCTCTAGAGCGCAGGCTCAGTAGTTGTGGCGCACGGGCTTAGTTGTTCCGTAGCATGTGGGATCTTCCCAGACCAGGGCTCGAACCCATGTCCCCTGCCTTGACAGGTGGATTCTTAACCACTGCGCCACCAAGGAAGTCCCAGAAAGCTTCTTCTTGTTCCCAGTTCTCTGGGCACCCTTAGAAAGACAGGAAGAGCTAAACCTCTATCAAACGCTCTTTCCGCACCTGTTAATTTTTCCTTAGTCCCTTAATGTGAATTGATCAATTTTCTGAATTTAAACCATCTTTGCATTCCTAAGATAAAACAATATTTGATCATGATGTATCTTTCCCAACATTTTATTACAAAAATTTTCAGACATATAGAAAAGTTGAATTTTACAATGAACACCTATATACCTGCCATTGAGATTAATATACAGCTAATAAAATGTACTAATGTTTTACACCATTTATATTAATATTTTGCAAAACATCCCTTATCACATAGCTATCCAATCATCTCTCCCTCTATCTATCCAATAATTCATTTTATTTATTTTTTGATGCATTTCAAGGTAAGTTGCAAACCTCAGCTCACTTTCCCCTAAATACTGCAGCAGGTATATCCTTAACTAGAGTTTAATATTCCTGCAAGGTCCTTTTTATTTCTTTTGTAGTAAAATTTACATACAATGACTTTGCCAAATGCACTCACCTGGGCGTGACCCAAACCCAGGAGGTGCAAAACAGTCACCGCAAAAATCTCCCTCACGTTCCTGCCCTGCTCGCCTCCCTAGAGGTAAACAGAGCTCTGATTTTTTCATCCTAATTAGTTTTGCTTGCTCCAGAACTTCACGTAAACTGAGTTACGTGGTAGGTACCCTTTTGTGTCTGGCTTCTTTCAGTCGACACGAAGGTTTTGGGGTTCGCTGTGTCTTTGGGTGGATCGGGGGTCCAACTGATTTCATTGCTACGAGGACGGTTTGATCATCCTCCCACTGATGGACATATAGGATGTTTCCGGTTTTTTGACATTATGAATAAATTTGCTATGAACATTCTTTTACAAGTCATTTTGTGGACATGTTTTCATTTCTCTTGAGTAAACATCTCGAAGTGGGATTGCTGGGTCATGGGGTAGTCGTATGTTTAGATTTATAAGAAACCACCATATCTTTCCCCAAAATACCCCATCAACACTATATGGGAGTTCTGGCTGCTGCATATTCTCGCCAACATGTGGGGTTTGGTCTTTTCAACTTTAGCTATTCTGGTGAGTGTGTATTTTAAAACACATGGTTGGATCCAGGTAGCCAATGTTTTACTCAAGATTTTCCTGCCTGTGTTTATATGCGCCTTTACTTCCTTTCCTTTTGTTTCCCTGATCCAAATTTAGCATCAAACTGACACCTGTCTCTTAAAATGAAACAGGTTGTTTTACCCCTTTTATTATTTTCTAGAAATATATATATGACTTATCTGTCCCTTGAAAGAGCTCACCTGTAAACTGTCTTGGCATATGGCTCTTTTTTGAGAAGGGTAAGGACTTTGTTTCCCAATTTTGATCTATTTAAGTTTTCTATTTCTTCTTGGGCCAGGTTTGACATTTTGTATTTTCCCAGAAACATGCCCATTTTATCTCAAAGTCTTCCTTAAGTTCCTTGTTTAATATCTCAGCTGGGCATAAAGAAAGACCTGGGAACTCAGCAGGGGCCAGAAGATCAGGGGGACCTGCTCCCTGAGGCCAGCATGGCTCAGCAGTGGGCAGGAAGCCTCCTGGAAGGAGGCGAGTCTGGGGTGGGCTCTGAGCTCTAGGACCCTGCCGCCCTCCCAATGCTCTGCCTTCTCCCCAACGTTGGAGGAGCTGAAGGAGTGAGCAGTTTTCCCTGGAGGGAAGGCCAGAAAGACACCTGCACTCAGTAGCTGTGAGGTCTGGGTGAACTCCTGAAAGGCTCCTCAGGGGCCTCACCTGGGGAACGGGTACAGCAATACCGGGCTCAGGTGTGTGAAGGGAACAAGGTGTGAATTGTGGTACTTGCCTAAGGTTTGTACACAGGTCAAGGTAGAGTGTGGTGCTTGCCTCAGGTGTGTGCAGGGGACAGGGTAGATTGTAGCACCTGCCTCGGGTGTATTCTGGGGACAAGGTAGAGTCAGTGAGAGGTAGGTGAAAAACATACCTCACAGCAGGTGCGTATTCCACCAACATTTTTTTCCTGCCTTCCTCCCTCAGGAAATACAGCAGTAGTGAGGTTCTGAAGGTTTTCATTCCTCTTTTTAAAGTAGAAAGGAACAAGTCTTTGGTAACAGGATTTGACACTATGTGGCCTTGAATGGGAGGTCCCTGGAGCTTCATGGCACTCTTCAAAATGTATCATCTGTCCCAGACAGGTGTGAGGCACTGTGTCTGTTTGAGTTTGTAATAAGTGTGTAACTCCTCCTGCCCCAGCTCACTGTCTGCAGAGAGTTTCCAGGCTGCAGTGCAGGGAGGGGAATCTAAACCGAGACCAGAGCTCCTGGTGAGTTGAGAGATGGGTCCAGAGTCTCCCGCATTTTCACAATTGGTGAAATTCAAATGAAGTGCAGAGATAAGTCAAAAGCATTGTGCCAAGATGAACCTCCCGGCGTGCACAGCCGTGCCAGGGTGATGTACAGTGTTAACACTAGGACAGGATGAGCAAAGTGTATATTGAAACTCTGTGTGCTCCTTTGCAACTTTTTTTTTTAATTTTATTTTTTATTTATTTACTTTTGGCTGCCTTGGGTCTTTGTTGCTGCACGCAGGCTTTCTCTAGTTGAGGCGAGTGGGGGCTACTCCTCATTGCGGTGCACGGGCTTCTTATTGCCGTGGCTTCTCTTGTTGCGGATCACGGGCTCTAAGCGCGTGGGCTTCAGTAGTTGTGGCATGTGGGCACAGTAGTTGTGGCTCCCGGGCTCTAGAGCATGGGCTAAGTAGTTGTGGCGCACAGGCTTAGTTGCTCCACGGCATGTGGGATCTTCCCAGACTGGGGCTCGAACTCGTGTCCCCTGCATTGGCAGGCAGATTCCCAACCACTGCACCACCAGGGAAGTCCCGAAGAGTAAAATAATAGTCTGATTTTTGGTTACCAGGCCTGAAAAGAAGGAGGAATATATGCCTCATCACCACGAGAAAAACCAATTAACTAAGAATAGACCCAGACATGACACAGATGATAGAAATACAATAAATGAATGTTAAATCAGCTATTGTAAGTATAGTCTATGTCATCAAAAGGGCAGAGGAAAACATAAATATGATGAGGAGAAAAATAGAAGAGATTAAAAAGACCCAAAATGAACTTCTAGAGATGAAAAATACATTGTCTGAAATGGAAAAATACACTGAATGTGATTAAAAGCAGATTAGATGCTACAGAATTTTTTTTAAAAAAGAAAAAAGATCAATGGGATCTTTTAAGAGAGCAGTAGAAATTATCCAAAGTTATATATATAAAAAAAGAAAAAACGACTGAAAAAATGAACAGAGCAATAGTGATGAGTGGGATAATAAGAAGTGGTCTAACATACATGTCATCAGCATCTCTGATGGGGATGAGGGAGATGAAGGACAGGAAAGTATCTGAAGAAATCATTGTTGAAAATATTAAAAATTTCATTAAACAACAACAACATTGTAAACTCACAGATCCAAGGATCTCAATGAACTCCAAGCAGAAAAAAATAAGAAGACAACCATACCCAAGTATATCATAACCAAATTGCTAAGGAGATAAAGGGACAATCTTACAAGCAGCCAGAGAATAAGAGATATATTACGTACAAATGAACAAAGATAAGTATATAAATATATTTCTCATCAGAAACTACACAAGCCGGAAGACAATGGAGAGACTTCTTCAAAGTACCGAAGGAAGAAACCTAGAATTCTGTACCCAAGAACAATATCTTTCAAGTGACGGCAAAATAATATTTCAGTCAAAATTAAAGTGGAGAGACTTTATGGTCAGTAGACCAGCCCTGCAATAAATGTTAAATAACATTCTTTACACAAAAGGAAAATTATGCCAGATGGAAATATGAACCTACACAGAGGAAGAATATTAGAAATGATAAATATGTGTGTAGATAAAAGAGTGCTTAATTTGAATTTTTAAAATTTAAAACATAATTAATTTCTCAGAGGATAATAATGACAAGATATTAAAAGTTTTATAAGTAAGTGAAATTTATGACAATAGCACAAAGGACAGAAGAGAAGAAATGGAAACAAAAGGGGAAACCTATTGTAAGGTTTTTACACCATAAGTGAAGTGGTATAACATTCTTTGAAAGCACTTTGATAATTTAACGATGTAAAGACATAAACTCTACAGGAATCACCAAAGAGAAAAGGTATAGCTAATAAGCCCATATTGTAGGTAAAATGGATATTTGAAAACATTCATTTAATTCAAGAGGGCAGGAAAACAAGAACAACAAAGAAATGAGACGTGAAAACAAATAGTAAGATAGTATATTTAAACCCAACCATATATATAACCACATTAAATGTAAATGGCCTAAACCTTCCAATTAAAAGGAAGAAATTGTAAGATTGGATTAAAAGAAAATCGAAACCCAACTATACGCTGTCTACAAGGAACTCACATTAAATACAAAACAAAATAGATAAGTTAAAAGTAAAAGGATGGAAAAAGATACACCATGTAAACACCAACCAAGAGAAAGCAGGAGCTGCTATATTACCTTCAATAAAGGTTTATTCAGATTCACATTCTTTCCATATGCACATAAAAGAGTCATTAAGGGAGACCATATTCTGAGCCATAAAACAAGTCTCAATACATTTGAAAGGATTAAAATCATGCAACATATGTTTTCTGACTACAGGAGAATTAAACTAGAAGTCAGTAACAGACAATATCTGGAAATCCCCAAATACTTGGAAACTAACCAACACACTTCTAAATAACTCATGAGTCAAAAAATAAATCACAAAAGAAATTAGAAAACATTTAAAACTGAATAACAATGAAAACACAATATTTTTAAATTTGTGGGATACAGTTAAGCAGTGCTTGGAGGAAAACTTGTAACATTAAATTCTTATATTAGAAAAGAAGAAAAAATTCAAATTAATAATCTGTGCTCCCTCTGTAAGAACTATAAAATGAAGAAAAATTAAATTCAAGGTAAGCAGAAGGAAATAATAAAGCTAAGAGAAAAAATAAGTGAAATAGAAAACAACAGGAAGAATCAATAAAACCAAAACCTGTTCTTGAAAAGGTTTATGGATAAATCTCTAACCAAAATTATCAAGAAGAAAAGAGAAAAGACACAAATTACCAATGCCTGAAATAAAAGAGGGGACATCACTACCAAGCCTACAGACAATAAAAGAATAATAAAGGATGCTATGAACAACTTTATGCTAATACATTTGAAAACTAAGATGAAAAGTATAAATTTCTTGAAAAACACAAACTACTAGTGTTCACCTAAGAAGAAATAGGTGCAGATAACATATTTATCTATGTAGAAAATCTAAAGGAAACTACAAAAAATATACAAGAACTAATAAGTGAGTTTAGCAAGATCACAATGTACAAGTGTTCAATGTACAAAAATTAATTGGACTTCTACATACTAGCAATGAACAATTGGAAATGGAAAATTTAAAAATTACAATAGAATAAAAATTATGTATTTAGCAATCAATTTAACCAAAAGAAAAAAAATGTGAAGGCTCATACACTGAAAACTACCAAGTATCACTGAAATAAATTAAAGATCTAAATAAATGGAGAGATATACCATGCTCATGGATTGGAAGGTTCGGTATTGTTAGAATGACAATTTTCCTGAAATTGATCTGTAGATTCAAAGCAATAACACTAAAAAAAAAAAAAAAAAAAAAAAAGAAATCCCAGAAAGCTTTCTTATAGAAATTAACAAGCTAGTTTTAATGTTTATGTGGAAACACAATCCACCTAAAGTAACCTAATCAATTTTGTAAAAGAAGAAAAAAGTTGGAAGACTTGTATGGTATCTCAAGGCTTATTATAAAGCTAGAGGAATCATGACAGTGTGGCATTGATGGAAGGATGAATACATAGATCAATGGAGCAGAGTCCACAAAGAGACCCACGCATATTTGGTCAATTAATTTTTGATGAGGTTGCCAAGGCAATTCAGTGGGGAAATCATAGACTTTTCAACAAATGATGCTGGAACAACTGGATACCCATACTCAAAGAAATGAACTTCAACCCTTACCACACACCACACACAAAAACGAAATCAAAATAGATCCTAGATCTAAACAGAACTAAAACTATAAAACTTTTAGAGAAGACACAGGAGAAAATCTTAGCAGCTTTGGGTTGGGCAAAGATTTTTTTAAACAGGACAGAAACAAAAGTACAAACTATAAGTTAAAAAACATTTTTATTGAAGTCAATTTTTGTTGACTTACAATAGTTGTGTTAATTTCTGCTGTACGGCGAAGTGACTCAGTTATACACATATATATAATCTTTTTCATATTCTTTTATTTTAAAATTTTAATTTACTAAAATTCAGAAGTTTGTTCTTCAAAAGACACTGTTGAGAAAATGAAAAGGCACGCCAAATCCTGGGGGAACATATCTACAAGTCATAAGTCTGGGGAGGAGGCACTGGATGATAAAATATCTGGGGAAACAGATGGGAAACTCCTGCCCAAGGTCCCTGGGTGCTCAGGGGTTGCACTGTCACCAAAACCAGGTGTTCTGACCCAGCACGATTAAAGGTACTGATGTTGTACTGAGCACAATCTAATCTTTTAGTGAATTCTCATCTTCCAAGTGTCTAAGCCTCTCATCGTTCATGGTCATTGGCCAGAGGGTCCTAGCTGGGCTGGGCTGCCCTCTCTCTGGGCTGTGCTTATCCCAGTGGGCAAGTTCCCCAATCATCACTGAGACAAAGCAAGCAGGTGAACCTGGGGCCCTTCCCTCCCACCCACCTGAGTAGGGTGGTCGGCATGTCTGCCAGCGCGTGGACTCCGCCATGCTGGACCCCTGTCTTCCTGGTCTCCTGATGGCACCCAGCAGGAGTGCCTCCGGGAGGGGGGTTGCTCCCCTGGCCGCTCGGGGCTGGGGTAAGAGGCAGCTGGACCAGCGCTTGAGGTGCCTTTGGAAGAAATCCACCTTCGAGGCAGTGTGGTTATTCTGGCAGAATCTGGAGAAAAAATAACGTTACCTTTATAAGTGAGTCAGCTGACCATTTTACAATTCTTCCCCAAACCGACTAAGCCATTTTCACAACATAAAATGAGCAAAAAATGTAATTATTTCAAGGTGTCCTTCACCTCGAACTCACTGGAGGCTCACAGCTTAGGGGTTTAAAAAAATACATGTATTTAAAGCAAATATTATTGCAAATGACTACTCTGTAATTTGGATTAATTGCTTTCGGTTTTTTCTGGAAATAAAATCTTTAAGGCAAACCCATAAAAACCCTGGAGCCCAGGGTGGCTGTTCTCTGCAGCGCCTCGTTTACAGAGAGCCTGGGGCCACCCTCCAGGGGACCTTGATGGGTCAGGGAGTCCCCTCTTGGGCCAAAGACCCCGGAGGAGGCTGTGCCATGCCCCCCAGAGCTGGGGACAACCCCAGCCCAAGATGACAGCCTATGAGCCTCAGGGATGGTCCCAAGACACTGACCCTGGGAGGGTCCTGAGAGGCCCAGCCAGGTTCATCATTAGCCCCTGTGGCGGGCAAGGTCAGAGGCCCAGGGACACATGAGGGAGAATGTGTCGGCGTGGGGCTGGGAAGAGCTGTGCCTGGGCTGTGCCCGTGGTCATGTGAAACACGTGGCTGCGTGTTGCGCAGGGGCAGGGTGTGCAGGAAAGGTACATCCCAGGGCACCTCCCCTGGGGCTTCCTGCACACCATGGAGCATCCTGGACTTGAGGCTTTGCCAACCCAGGAGCCCGTCACAGGGAGGGGTCTCAGCAAGGCTGTGGGCGTGGGGGGGGTGTCTGGTTTTAGGAGTGAGCTGGACACGCGTGTGCAATGCTGCAGGGGCACAAAGAAGATGAGGATGGAGCATAGACAACTCGGAGGTCTCTGGAGACCCCTGAGAGCAGCTTAAGCAGAACAGGGGCAAAGGGAAGAGTGTCTGGAAGGGGCTGGGCACAGGTGCCACGTGACCACCATTTGCCTGGTCCCTTCAAGCCCATCATCTTATTTGTTCTGATCAGCAACCCCAAGTGGGCGCCATCTTTCCTTTTCTGGGTCCTCCACCCAGCGTGCCATGGCCAGGAAGGGCAGAAGGGAGAGCTGTGCTTCCTGCAGGTGCATATGGACAGAGGGGAGGAGGGGCAGGTCCTGGGCTCCCCCGGGGCCAATGGCAGACACGAGACATGGGTCCTGCCTGTTTGTCAAGGTGAAATGTATCACTGCAGGCAGCTGGGCAGGGAGAACAGAGGTCTGGGGTCCTGGGCCAGCTCTGTTGCCTTTGTGCCCTGTGACCTTGAGCAAGCTCCACCCCACCCCCTGGTAGGCCTGTTTCCCCAGTTCATTCCCAGTTTCATCATGAAACTCAATTTCCTTCATTCATCGGGCAAGTGGTCCATCCATCCATCCATCCATCCATCCACCCATTCTCCATACACCCATTCATCCACCCATCTGTACATCCATCCTCCATGAATATATCCATACATCCATCTACCAATCCATTCATTCATCCACCCATCCATCTATCCATCCATCCATTTATCCATTCATCAATATCCATCCATCCATCCAAAACTATCAATCATCTCGCATGTGTCACACTCTCTGCCAGGCATTGGAGAATAAAGGGAAATAAAGCAGGTAAGAAGCCCACCCCCTCTCTGAGTGACACCCTGTGAGTTGTATGGGGGAGATAATAGTTTGAGGACCAGGCAGGAGGCGTTTGCAGTAAGAGTGCAGGTGAGAGATGGGGGCAGCCTGGAAGAGGCGGCAGCAGCGTGTACAGATTGCAGCTGGTTACTCTGAATGGAAAATAGCTGCTCTTGGTGGTGGGGAATAAGGTCTGTGTCCTGGGACAGGCCCAGGGGTCCCACCAGACCACCATCTGCCATCTTGGCCATGGCACCCTCCTGGCTGGCAGCACTGATGAGTGGACCCTTGGGGTCCTCATGTGTCCACAAGCAGGGGCGTGGGGGGAGCCAGCTGCACTCAGGGTGGTGCAGGAGGAGAAGAGGTTGGCTGTTCCGGCTGCCCCAGGCCCGGAGGGAACCAGGGTGTGTTCAAGCCCATGCGGAGTCCCCGGTCCCCTGTCCTGGAGAAGGCGTGGGAGGACCGGGTGTGGAGGGCGGGGGGTGGTGAAGGAGCACCAGGCGGCCAGCAGGGAGGGGCAGATGACCCATCCTGCTACAGGGAGGGGAAGTCCACCCACCCCATCCTTCCAGGGCTCAGCGCGAGGCGGCCTGCCTCCGTGTGCTTCTCTGTACGGGTCTCTTTTGACCACAGCCCCACTGGGGCCTCTGCTGGAGCCCATTCTCTGAGCCAGCAGGGTGGGTGTCAGCCTGTGATCCCCTCCCACGGGACCCCAGCTGCTCCTGTGCTCGAGACTGCAGCCCATGTACGTCCTGGAGGCACCAAGAATGGGAGCTAAGTTCCACTGGGCTGGAGAGGGTCAGGAGGGCTTCCTGGGGGAGACGGCCTTGCAGTTCTGGTAAACTCCCCTCCTGCAGTGCCCAAGGGGCTGCATCCTCCATGTCCATGTGCAGGGAGGGCTCCCCTGGTGGAATGGAAAGTCTGGAGCTCTCTGGGTGGGTTTGTGCAGAGCCCACCCTGGCGTGGGCCCCCAGTGGCTCCAAGGTGCCCTGGAAGGCTGGGCTGCTTCCACCGCAAGGACCCTTCCCCGGCGCCTCCTGTCTGTTTACAAAGTCCTCCTTTATCCTGCAGGCGTGCTGCCCGTGGCTCTGTCTGTGATGCCCGCATCTCGCATCTCAGGCGAATCTCATCCTGTCACTTGTAAACATCCCGATGCCTGATGCCCGGAAGGAGCCTCGTTTTAGGAGGTTTTCCAAGGGTCACTTTTTTCTGGGGAGGCTGGGGTCTGGGGTGCAGCCTTCCTTCCTTGGAGGCTGTTGAGGCCGAGGACCTGGCCTGGGGTGGAGAGAGTAGGAGAGGGTGCTGGGGGGAGATGCCAGGAGCCCTGGGACCGCGACCCTGGCTCTGGCCGGCATAGCCTCCTTTGGGGTGACAGACCCAATTTTAACTGTGTGGATGGAGGCCAGTCTCTGCCCTCAAGCCCTCAGCAAAGAGCCCCCGATTCGCCCTCCCCAGCAGGGCTCTGCCCCATCCCCCGTGTCCTCCTGGGGTCCAGGACGAGGGGAGGACCTGACCTGGGAGCTGCCGGAGCCTTCAGCACCCCTTGGGGTCCAGCCCCAGCTGGAAAGTGAGTAGAATCTCGACTCTGAGGTAAAGTTGTCCACTGATGAGTGGGGGCTTTGGAGGAGGTGCCTACCTCACACCCACTGGGGACTGGGGCAAATCAGATCAGAGCCCGTGCGGCCTCCGGGAGCTCAGAGTCCGGAGGGAGAAGACAGAGGTACGTGATGGAGTGCCTGCACCCGCAAAGACGCCCCCGAAGAGGGCTGCAACCCCCCACCCTGTGCAGAGGAGCAAAAGCAATCCCACGCCACAAGCGAGATGCAGAAGAAGAACATTTTTGAAAGCAGCCCGGCAAGGTGGAAGCAGCTGAGTGCCCATCCACGGCCGCATGGGTGACCCAGGGCGGTCCAGTTCACTCTGCGGTAACAGGCACCCCGACAAGGCAGGAGATGCTGACGCCTGTTACAACACGGATGAACCTCGAGGACACGGTGCTCGGTGAATAAGCCAGACACGAAAGGACGAATATTGTCTGGTGCCACTCATGTGAGGTCCCTAGGGGAGCCACATCCAGACAGAAGGGCGAAGGATGGGAGTCACGGGTGGGGGAGGGGTGGGGAGTGAGTGTCTAGTGGGCGCAGCGTGTCAGTCGTGGACGATGAGAAAGTTCTGGAGGCCGGACGGTGGGGATGGTTGCACAACAGAGTGAACGCGCTTAATGCCACTGCGCTGTGCGCTGAAAAATGGTTGAGACGGTAAATTTTCTGTGTAGGATTCTCAGCCCTTCACACGCATCAGCAACCTTCACCCCGAAACAGTCCACAGGTGGGTGCTGTTCTCACATTTGCAGGTGAGGAAACTGAGACCCGAACAGGTCACAGGGTGGGGAGGGGCAGCTCTCCCCAGAGCCTTCACTCCTGCCCCTCTTCCCCCCCTCCCCCACACCTCACGTTCGAAGCCCAGATGCCCCTCCCCCCATCTGAAACAACCGGGAAACTGAGTCACGAGCTCAGGGCGTGTCCCAGTCTTCCACACCCTCATAGAAATGAGGCTCTGATTTAGAAATCAAGTTAATCCTTAGAAAGTTAAGCTGTATTTAGTGCCCCTCTCACACAGGCAGTGAGGCAGCAGTGCCGACTGCGGGACCAGGAGAAGCCCCAGCGTGTCTGCGCTGCTCTCCAAAGACACAGAGGATTTTGTTCTTAATTTTCAACACCGTAACAATTACACAACTAATATATACTGCCTGGAGAAAAATTAAAATGCACATAAGCATAACAGAGAAAAAAGTTATAATATCCTGAAATCCCATCACTCAGAGAAAACTGCTGTTACTATTTCAATTGATGTCCCTGAAGGTCCCCCCACCCCAGGACATATCAGTGGAACTAACAGACTTCATGGGTCAAGTCTTTTTTGCTGGAATGTGCCATGGGGGAGGCTCTGGGGAATTAAGCCATCAGAACCCAGGAAAGCTGGCTTGGAGAGGCTGGATCCTGCATAGTACCAGGCCCAGACCTAAGAATGGACACAGCTTCTCTACAAAAGCCTGCGGTTAAGACAGCAGATTAAACACATGTAACAGTCCTCTCACTGCAAACCCACTTCAACCACAATAAAGCGATGTTAAAAGACATTTACCCAAGAGGTGCAGAGGACAGAGAAACCACAAATGTCTAAAAGCCGAATTGCATGGAGCTGCGGTAACTGGGTCACCGATGAGAGACACAGCCCTAAATGGAGAGTGGAAATGTGAGATTTTACCAGATTTAGGACAGAGAGTACCCCCAATCTCAGGATTGGCCATAAAAGCACCCCTAAGTGAGGGGTGCACAAGTGGCTACGGTCAGGAAAGCGGACGTGAAAGGGGGTTGTGAGGAAGTTTGAGTCCTAGATCCCCTCCCCCTCCAGCCACCCCTCCCCCATGTCAGGAAAGCCCCAAGTTCTATTCCCTGGAATGCAGGCAGCCTTACCCCTGTCTTCACCCCAAAGTGGCCCCCAGAAGACTGGCAGCCAGACCCCTGCCTCAATCACTGGGAATTAGATTGGTCCCTAAGGATGATGTCACCAAGGGTTCCCAGGACCACCCTTCTGTGACTCTCAAAGGCAACAGCCCCCCGCCCTCTCAGATCTTCCAACCAGCTCTGTACTACCCCCTCTGGATCACGGGCAGACAGCCAAGGATCAGCAGATATTGGAGGAAAGGCAGAGACTGAAACAAGTAGTACACAGCCATTAGGAGGACACCCGGACCACATGGGCAGAAGAAGACTTCATGCTAACTGTCAGTTTCCAAAAGCAAGGAACAGAGGAAACAGTGGAAAATCAGCAACAAAGCGTTTCAAGAAACGTTCCTAGAGCTGAAGGACGTAAGCTTCCAGTTTGAAAGAACCCACCGTGGATGAAATCAGACGCTTGAGGTGTGTCATTGTGAAACAGAGGCACACTTGGGGCAATGAGGAGAGTCTATGGATTCCAAAGACAAAAAAGCAAGTCACGTACAAAGTATGAGGGAACAGAATCTCCTTGGACTTCTCAACAGCTACCCTCGAAGCAAGAAGACAGTGGGGCAAAACTCTTAAAATTCTGAATGAAAATCATCTCCAATCTAGAATTTTACACCCAGCCAGCCTAGCATTCTGGGTGGTGCAAGAATAAAGGCATTTTCAGACATGTGAGGTCCTAAAAATGAAATGTATCTTCCAGTTTACCAGAAGTTACTGCAGGATGTGCTCCACAAAAGTGAGAAAGTGAGCCAAGAAAATACAAGCACTAGGGAGCAGGAGATCCAAAGGCATTCCCTAGGGGATAACGACCAGAGCTTCTAGGCTTGCGGCCGTGGGTGGGATGTCAAGGGCAACTGGTCCATACTGGGGCAGAGTGAGTAGGAGCCGGATGTGAGGATGGCCATGACCAACGTCCCTGCAACCACTGTCCCCTGGATTAACTTGGGAGAGCCTGGATCAGACCTTTATCTTGACCCAGCTTGTCTTCACCACAGATGGATGAGGTTCCCATCCCCCCGTATGAGTTTCCTGTGGTTGCTGTAACGTAGCCTGAAACAGCACAGATTTACCATTTTACTAGTCTGCGGGTCAGAAGTCTGAAGCGAGTCTCACTGGGTGAAAATCACGGTATCATTGGTCAGGCTGCTTTCTTTTCTGGAGGGTCTAGAATAGATCTTCTTGCCTTTTCTGTCTTCTAGAGGCTGCCTGCTCTCCTTGGCTCCTGGCCCCTTCCATATGCAAAGCCAGCAAGGCCATCTGAATCTTTCTGCTTCCGTCTACCACATTTAAGGAGCCTTGTGATGACACTGGGCCCAGCCACGTAACCCAGGAGATGCTCTCCCTACCTCGAGGTCAGCTGATTAACCATCTTAATTCCAGCCACAGCCTCAGTCTGCGGCCTCCCCAGCCCACTACCCCCCGATTGATTTCCTGTTCTTCTCCCTCCTTCCTTCTGCTCCAGCACTGGGTGCTTTCGCCTCTGGGCTCCGCACTGGCTGTTCCCGTTGCCCAAATGCTGTTCCTCTCGATGTGCACGTGGCACCCTTCTCACTCCCTCACATCCCTGCTCAAATGCCACCACCTCAGGGAAGCGTCCCCTCAAAAGGCCTCCCTTTTGAGAATTGCACACTCCTCACCCCCAACCCCTCACCTCTCCTCTTTCCTTATTCTCACAGTAGTGCAGCCTTCCACCCGCTGTATCTGGCTTATCGCTCCCTCCCCGTGAGAAAGGGAGCTGGTGGGGGAGGGAGAGCCTTTTGTCTGTTTCAGTCACTGCTATATCCTTGGGGCTACGGCTGCCCTGGCACATAGTAGGTGTACAATGAACGTGTGCTCTTGAATGGATATATCACCCACGCTCCGATCACTGGGCACCTGACTTTGGTGAGCCTTATTTTCCTGCTGGCTTCCAACTGAGGGTTTCCTGTCAACGCCCAGGGGCTGAAGCCGGACTGTGGTCTGGCTCATCTCTTGAAAGCTTCACCTGCTGAGATGCCACTGCTTTTCCTTCCACAGGTAGGCAACCACTGATCTGTGTTCTGTCCCTCTGGATTTGCCTATCTTGGACACTTTATATCAACAGCATCATACAATATGTGGCCTTTTGTGACTGTCTTCTCTCACTGAGCATCATGTGTTCAAGGGCCCTCCATGCTGTAACAGGTGTGAGGACTTCATTCCCTTCGCTGGCTGAGAAATATGTCACAGTTTGGATTCACCACGTTTCACATACCCGCTACTGATGATTTTAATGTTCCTCACTCACTTCAATTTGAGTAAGCTTCTGTGGCTGGACTCACATTTTCAGGGTCTATATTACATGATAAAGCTGGAAACCAAGTCAAGGAGATGGTTAACGCAAAAACCTGGGGGTGGTTACCTCTGGGCTGGTTGGAAGGGGACACAATTAGGGAAAGGGGGCTGCACGGAGAGCTTTGAAGAAAATGGTCACGTGCTTATGCTTCACCCAGGAGCTGGGGCCAGCGCTCACGTTATACCCTGCAGGTATGCACGTGCATCTTACACACTCATCCGTCTGCACGCTCATTTCAAAACTGAAAAAGCTTTAAGATGAGCATAAAGTTTTTGAAACATACATACTCAGTAGTGATTTTTAAATAACCGATTTATTGAGATACAATTCACATAGCATGACATTCCCTGTTTTAAAGTGGGCTATCTAGTTCCAGAACATTTTCATCTTCCCAGAGGGAAACCCTGTGCTAAGGAAGCAGTCACCTCCACATCCCTCTCCTCCAGCCCTGGCAAACACTGGTCTCTTTTCTGTCTCTATGGATTTGCCCATCCTGGACGTGTCACATAGGTGGCATTGTACGGTATGTGGCCTGGTCTGACTAGCTTTATTCACTGAGTCCATGCCCATCGTGGTCTGTGTCAGGGCTTTGTTCCTTGCTGTGGCCGAACACTCCTCCGTAGTATGGATGCATCACTGGTGGTGATTTTCATCTTCCTCATTCATTTCAATGTGATGACTCTCATCCTAGGTTCTGGGAGACCCACAGGGCCCTCAGCTTCTGCTGGGGTCTGAACAAACCCTTCAGGAAGCTTTAATAGTCTTTCAACTCAGAACTTAGGTTTCAAAAACAAAGGCTTGAAATGCGGTCTGTGGCGTTGAGTCTGTGGTCGCCTTTTAGACACAGTTCTGCTGATCAGAAAGGGAGAAACCTTTCTGATGTCCTGGGCAGAGCGGAGAAAAAGAGCAACGAAGATGCCAGAGCGGCTCTTCTTATTTTGCAAAAAAGCACACACACAAAAGGAGAGTCACTAACTGTTGATTTGATTGGGAAGGCAGCCTTCAGCGAATGACATCATTTGGAGAACATAAATCTTGGTTTGTATGATTTATTTATGTTAAGAAATCCACATATGATGCTGAGTTTTCAATGGCTTTGTTTAAGTGATAGTTTTTCCTTTTTAGCGAAAGTTGGAGCGATGATAAACAGCTCCAGCTGTAAAAATTAAAGGCGGAGGTGAAGCCAAGGTGATTATTACACAAAAAATCTGAGTTTGGTCGGGGGGGGGGGCGCATTTGGCCCTTCTCTGCTCTAAAATGAAAATTACCCTCTGCCACCATGTGCCATGAACAATTACCTGCTGTTTATTAATTAACCTCTTTTAAAAGTGCCACATTTCTATTCGAAACTGTTATTTCTCTAATGTGAAAACTGGCTTATTCATGTTTATTAGAACAACTATGTCCCATGTGGTCCAGGCTCAGCACACACTTAACTGACACATATATTTTCTCAAATGACACATTTCATGATTGGAAATTTCTTCCTAGAAGCCCAGATTCTGAGCCTGACTTGCTTGAAATGTTAGCTCCAAACTGGGCACCCGAAGCCACTGGTCTGTGCCCCGGGGACGGCCCCAGAATGGTCCTGGGATGCCACTGGGTGGCAGTCAGCCACTGGTCTGACTCCCCAGCGACAGCTGGGCTCTGAGAAAATACCAGCCCCAAGTGGCTGAGTCTTTCTGGACACGGTCATTGTCAGGAGCACATGGTGACCCAAAGGCCAGAGCCTCCTCTGGAGCTCACGATCCTGGCACCACATGAAACCCAGGAAAGGTCCCGGACGAAGACCCCTCCCTCCACGGTGGTGTGTCCGTCTGTCCTCCGCAAACCCTGCAGACATCCTGCTGCGTGGCACCTGGAACAGGGATCTGTGTCCAGCAGGTGACTCCCACTGTCCCGCCTCTGTGGGAAGTCCTTGCACCTCTGAGCACCAGTTTCTCCTGACTGCGGTTCTACAGTGTGGGGTTGTCATGAGGGTCACACGCACTGTGATGCAGCCCAGGGATGAGAGTGAGCTGGGCGGCCACCAGCACCCTGCCTGGTACAGGAGCCCCGGCACCACCCGGGCTCCATCACTCCAGGCCAGGGAAGCCCATGGAGAGACCGCATGTCTCCCGAGGATGCTCTTTCTGCCACTGTCCCCTGCCTCCATCATCCCACCCCAGAGCAAGTGGGCTTCCCTTTTGCAAACCCTGCACCTTGCAGCAGGGGACCTGGGTGGCTTGCTCACTGCTGTGTCGTCCCTGTCCCTTGGCACAGGCTGCTGAATGCAGGGCGGCCCTTTTTGAATCAGGACAGCTGAAGGACAGGGCACTCAGCACAGGGCTGCGCCTCCACTGCCATGGCCTGGAAGGTTGCCCACGCCTCCTTGGTCTCCTGGGCTGAAATCAGCCTTCAGGTATCCCAGGTCACTTTCTACTCACTCAGCCCTCTTCATTCGTTCATTCATTCATTCATTCATTCACTGAGCTCCAAGCATGCTCCCAGGCGTGGGCCAGGCACTGGGATCCTGGGGGGAGTGGGGGGAGGGGAGGGTAAGATGCCCTGGAAGCTGCAGGTCTGATGGAGGAACAGGCTTCACGTTCAGCCCGCGCCATGCGACTGTAAGTTCCAGGCGCACCAGCCTTACCAGGGCCCCTGGCCATACATCAATGAATGAATGAATGAATATTAGGTCTGCACACAGTCTGAGGGCCTTGGCCTCTCAGGGGGCAGGTGGCGACCTATGGGAAGCACTGAAGGCAGGTGCCAGGAGACCAGCTGGCCCTCGGACAGCCTCCACTCTGCCCAGACCAAGGTCAAGAGGGTAGTCCTGACTCTGGGAGTGTGTTAAGAGCTGCAGGGCGAGGGGAACCCACAGCTCCCGGAGCCCCGTCCCCAGTCCTTTGCCCTCTGTGCCCAGCAAGGGAGCGAGGACCTGCCCTCCATGAATCCAACTCAGAGCCCTGGGAGCAGGCGTTGGTTCTGGGGGAGGAGGGGTCAGAGGGTGCAGGGACTCCTGCCATTAGCAGGCCCCTCTCCAAGAGCCCAAGAGCTCCCAGGAGGTGCCAGGCCCCGCCCCTGCAGGCAGCTGTGCCCACAGCACCTCATATTGCACAGCAGGAAATTGGGGTGCCCAGGAGGCCGGTGGGGGGCTGACCCAGAGTCCCAGGTGGAATGGGGAAGGAGCTGGCTCTGACTAAGCTGAGCTCCTCCTGCCCCGCCCCAAGCAGTCTGCTTGTCCTTCGGGGGAGCAGGGGAGCGTCCTGTGTTAGTGAGGGGTGAGGGCAGTGCCCACGCAATCCCTCTGCTGCCCCCCACCCGGCAAGACACTCATCATAGTTGCACTGATATCATGGGGGGGGTGCCCCACGAGTGAGGGGCTGCTACCCTAGTCCCTCAGTCCTCAGTGAGGACCCCTGACCTGCTTGAGCTGCAGGCGCAGGGCCCTGTGTCAGCATGTCCCTGCCATTCCGGCCACCGTTCCTTCCTTCACCGGGGAACCTCGTGCAGATTCGAGAGGGAGGACTGGGGAGGGAGCCCCACTGCCCTCGCAGAAGGGAGAGAAGGTGGAGAAGCCCTGGCAGGGGCAGCGGAGCCAAGAGCTGCGTGTGCCCTGTTCCCTTCCTAGAGCCCCCGGCTCCTGGGCTTGGGCGCCAGGGGCAGAAGCAGCCAACCCTGCCCTAGGGGACAGGAATCCCCAACTGATTCCATCAGCTTCGGGTCACTCAGCACAAGAGGTAATTTTTTTCCCTGCCTGGGGCGGTCCTGGTCTCTTCCGTTTTCTTGCCGGTTCAGAGAGCCGCCGGCGATTACTGGTTTAATGGCAGGTCAAGGGGACCTGGGGAGGGTGTGTCCACTTGGCGCCCCCCTCGCCACCCCCCCATCCTCCACTGGTCCTGCCAAGAAGCAGTGGGCAGCCTGGACGGTTTGAACAGGCCGTGCCCTTCCCCGAGCTCCCCTAGCTCCCTATTCCCTCCCTCACCACTAGCTGGGCTAGTTTAAGGCTGATCTCTAAGCCCTAGGTCACGCCCCAGGGTCCCGCCCAGAAGCCCGACACCCCGCGGCGCGGGGAGGGAGAGGGACGGGGGCAAATTCCCTTCTGCGAGCTCACCTGGAATCAGGGCTTCTATCGCCTGTCTCCCCTCCCCCGGCATCCCCAGCACCCACCCTCTGTGAGATTTTGGGTGCCCGGTGGTACCACCCCGAGAGTTGGAGCCTGTTGTGTTAAACCTCCCTGGGCCCCAAAGGAAACTGAGAGAACCGCCCAGGGCGAGGGAAACCCTGTCCAGGGACAGAGCAGAGACTGGAGGCGCTTGGGCGCCGAGAGGGACCCTCGCACCTCCGCCACCGCGCCGGGGGGAGGGGAGTTCTGGGGTGGGGGCGGGGGGAGAAAAGGGGGAGGGCAGCGATCGCTCAAGAGCAACCTTGGGCCCCTTGCAGTCTGGGCACGACCTCTGAGCCCCAAAAGGTGGGCAGCGCTGGGCCCCTCTGGGCGTTTTCCATCCTCTGCTCTCCCTATCAATCCCACATCAACCCTGGGAGGGGCGCAGGAGTATTTTGCCCCACTGCACAGATGCGGAAACTGAGGCGTGAAGAAATCCTCCTCCACGGTTACGTCGGGAGGAGGCGGCAGGACCAAAGGCGAAATTTGGTTTACAGACTAACGGGGTCGGGGTGTAGGGGCAGGGACCAAGGTTCAGAGGACGCAGAGGAGAGGGCTTGGCAAGCCCAGGTGTGGATCGCGGAGTCTGCTTGGCTCTGAGACGTCTGGGGACGCGGAGGGCGGGCTCCCACCCAGAGGCTCCCGGGACTCGGACGCCCGGAAAGCGACGCGGCTCTCCGTTTTCGTTGTTGCCACAGGGCCCTGCCTGCGCGCAGCCGGAACCTGGAGCAGGAGGCGGCGGCCGCGTCTACGCGGGCAGCGTTCCGGAGCGACCGCAGTGCCACCTCTGCGGGGCGGAGCTCTGCCCGCGCCGCAGGGCCAGGGCGCTGAGGGGAACGAAGTTGCTCCCCACGTGCGCGGGCGGGCGGCCCGGGGGTGCGGGCGGCGCGAGGGTCCTCTCTCCAGGCGCGGCGGGGTGAACGCGAGGCTCAGGATCCGCGCAAATTGGACGACGGAATTCTTAAGCGGGTTTTGAAAAGTTCTGGCATGGAGAGGGAAAGCGTGGGAAACCGATTCCGTTTACTGCTCTCGGCGGCCGAGGCCGGAGCCGGAGCCCGCGCGCGGTTGCTGGAGCCCCGGGACTTAGCCGCTGAGTCCCGCCCGCTTTGCGCGCTGCGGCGAACGAGTCGCCAGGGACTTCCTGCGCTTCTTGGGGTGCCGGTTTGGGCCGAGATACTGGAGTCAACTCCCACCTGGCTCAAACGAGGGAGTTCAAGCCCACAGCCTCAATCTCTTAAATTAAAAAAAAGAAAACAAAACTCATCACATCCCCCCAAAGCACGTGGCAGACCCCAGGTGCCCCTTATGAGCATCTGCGCTCCTGCAAGATGGTGGCCTTAGCCAGGACTCCAAGATCGCGGCAGAGAAATCACCGGAGCCCTCCCAAGAGGCTGCCGGTCTACAAGAGAGAGCGTCCTCCTGCCTGAGAAGGAAGTAGGCTTCTAAACATCTGGGGTTTGTTCGAAATCAGCTACATGGCTCACATTCCTGGGAAGTCTTGGTTGGGAGCGTCCCAACCCTCTCTACGACCCACTCCAGAACCAGGGACTGGGTGTGGGTGCCAGGAGGCCTCCGCTCTGAGTCGCCACATAGCTTCTGAACTCGCTGGCCAGAAATCGGGTCCTGTGTGCTTCTGGCCTCTAAACTTACCTGGGTCACAGCGAGTGTCTCTGGGCCTGGGGTAGGAAGAGGGGCAAAAGGAGGTCTGAAATACTAACCCCAGGGTCCAGGGAGGCTCCTGTCCCCAGTCTGGGGCTGAGGTGCGGTGCTGGGGCAGCACCCACCGTGGGGCCAGTGTGGAGGCCCGGCTGGGGAGGAAAGGGCTCTGTGGGTTGCCTGTGCCCCCCACCCCATGCTGGACCAAACACTGTTCACCCCAGGCTGGAAGCCCTCTGCATTCAGCCCCCGACTGGGTCCCCTGCTGGCCACAGAGACCATGTCCGCTCTCTTCTGTGTGCAGTGGGAACCATACTGCTTGTCCCCAAGCATCCCGCGTGGTCTCCTGCTGCTGCTCTAATGGGGGCCATTTCCACCTAGTGTGGGGCAGAATGTGCCCAGGGAGGGAGACCCCCATCTCGGCCTGACTCGGTGGCCCCAAGTCGGGGGTGGGGCGAGAACTGGTGGTCTGGACACCTCCTGGGGCAATTCCGGGTCTCCTGAGAGGAGTCCCCATGTCAGCGAACGGAGCCTGCTTTTATTCTCTCAGCTATTCTTCTCTGAGCAGAAACTGGAGGGTGAACAGAACTTGACCTGTCACCCGATGTGACCTGTCACCCAATGTGACCTGTCACCCGATGGAGCCAGGAGACTGAGTGCCTGGAGCCAGTGGCCAAGTTCAGTGAACACCGAGCGGAACGTGGAGGAAAGCAGCGGGAACCTAGCGGAGTCAGTGCATCTGGCCCGTTGGCTGCCTGTTCCCACCCCGCAGCCACAGTCTGCAGAGGGGCTCCCTGGGCCTGAGGTCCTGCGCTGGGCGGCTGGACGGCTCTGACCCTGCACCTCCAGGCCCACAGACCTCACGATGTGGACCTCCTCTCCACAGGCAGGGCCTCTTCCAGTTGGCATGGGGCCCTTTCCTGGCCGAGCAAAGGGACCCTCTAGCCCCGCAGTTTGGACGCTGGGAGTGCACGATACCCCAGTGTGGTTTATTACAAATGGGCTTCTTGGGAGCCCTGGGGCCCACAGTGAGGCTTACGATAGCCCTGCAGGAGCAACGTCACGTGCTCTCTCCCGAGCCCAGCCTTTTCTCAAAGGAGTTCATCTGGTCTTGGGTCTCCAGCTGCGCCTCCCTGCTTGCTGGTGAGGCTGGGAGTGTGCTGAGCTCTGGCCTGAAGCAGGATTCTAGGTTGCGGCAGAAGTTGGTGGTGGAAGTCCCCCGTCCCGCCCCCTAGACCGCAGCATTGAAGTCTGTTCCCAAACGCCATAGGGTGTAGAGCACATCACTGTGGCCGACCCACACGTCACCAGCCTTGGACAGTCTGGCAGGGACAGAAGCCCCTGAGGAGGGCACCAGGGACGGGGTGGGCGGCACTTGCATACTCCCACCCCAGTGCGGAGTCCCCAGGTCCCAGCTTCGGCCTGGCCACAAGAATCCCCAAAGCTTAGCTCAGTTTGAAAACAGCCTTTAAACCTTTTAGTACCATTGAAATGAAAACTGCCCTATTCTGGCTGAGCCCCCCCTGGCCCAACCTGTTTCCCCAAGTCTCTTAATGTCCGCGGTGGGGCAGGACACAGAGCTGGGTGCCCCGGAGGACCCGCATCTGATTTTCCCTGCTCCACCCTTTTGCTCCTCAGGACTCTCCCTGAGGCCTGACCTGCTCTCCGTCAGGTCTAAGTCTCACCACGCGGGGGCAGGGCCTGGCCAGGCCGGGACCCAACCTCGGCCAGGGCCATGGCCTTGGGGACGGCCCGCCCGGGCTTCTCAAGCTGATGGGGCTGATTCGAGAGAGCACCCTGGGGGTGTCGGCACCTCGGCTGTCTTCCTGGTCACCCTTGATCGCTAGCTTACCCCTCCCCAGGCAGGCTCGGAGCTGTAGTCCTCCCCACCCTCCAGGGCCCTAGGGCACACCGGCCAGAGACAGCACAGACAGGCCCTCTCCCCGGACGCCAGCCCTCCTCTCCTGGGCCCCGGCAAGGGTGCAGTCCCAGAGTCTGGAGGCTGCTCCACAATTTTCATCACCGCATGAGCTGAGGGAGGGAGCACAGAGAGGGCCTGAGTGAGCTGGGGCACCCCCAGAAGAGGCTGGGCCTTCCTGACCTCGGGTCCTGCTGGCTGCCACCTGGGTGGGAGAAACAGTGCTAAGCTGGGGGTCGGGGTGGGGAAGGGACTCCCTCTCTCTGCAGGTGGGAGGGCTTCACAGGAGCCACTGTATTCCCCCCAGGCCTCACACCTAACCTGGCTGGGAGAATCTGGGGTGCCGAGGCGGGAGGGCGACCCTGTGTTTGTGTTCTCCTGGCCAGCGCCCCAGTGCAATTCTGCTCCCTGCTGGAGCCTGCCGTGGCTGGGTGAGGGAGACAGCTCCAGAGCGGGGGGCTCCAGCTCCCTTCCTGCCCCTCCCAGCGACCCCTCCACACACACACACTCTGGGCTTGAGAGGGCTCTGAGCCCACGAGGACCCAGGGCAGTCATGCCCTAGCCCCCCATGGGGACTCTCCTCCAAGCCCCGGAGGGCCTGGCAACAAGGCCCAGGGACCCTCTGAGCCCGGCGGTTCTCTGCCCAGTCCCCGAGGAAAGATGGTCAGGGTGCAGGAGGCAGCGAGGGGGAGGCAGCGAGCCACAGGCCGTCGGAGGGCGGCGGGCCAGGGGACTGAGCTGACGGTGAATTCGGGGCGCCACCGCAGGCAACACTCACCGAGGGCCGGAAACAACAGAGGCGGCGGTCAGTGGGCATCCCGGCTGGGCAGAGAGCGCCTTCTCCGTCCAGGGCAGCAAGCGGGCGGGCGCAAGCCTGGACACCCCACCCCCCAGCAGTGGGGGCTCCGTCGGGGTTCGAATCTCGGCAGGGAAGTGGCTGAGGACGGCGGAGAGGCCAGGGTGGAAGGCCCAGCGCGCTACCGCCGCCGGCTTTGGACAAGCCCGGCTCCGTCGGGCTTTCCTCTGGGGTAGCGTGGGCCATGCGCCCCTCGGCATCGGGGCGCCTCTGCTAGGACCCCGGAGTCTCGGGGTCAGCTCCTTGGACATTGCCATTTCACCTCTTTGATGGCGAGGGCGCGGGGTTCCGAATGTAGGTCCCAGCGGAGGCGCCACTGGTCTCACTGCACAACAAAGGGGAGGGGCACGGCCCAGAGCCCACCCAGGGCGGCAGAGACCCCGCACCGCGCACACAACTCCTCCCCGGCTCAGGGAGACTCTCTGGCAGCTCCAAGTCCCGCAGCCTGGCAGAACCCTGGTACTTGAAAGAGCGCGGGGGTCAGCGCCTCCGTTTGCTTCCAATTCCTTCTCGAATCCCAGATATACTCGAATGAGCAGTTCTCACCGTCCCCTCCAGGCCCCTGGGCCCGAAACACACTGCCTGCGCCCAGCCTGCCCCTCCGCCGCCGCACCGCCGAATTTGAGGGCTGTGGGGCAGAAGCAACGCCCAGTCGGCTCCCGCCAGCGCTCCGGCACCTGCTCCTCCGCCGGCTCTCCCGCCCGAGACGCACCTGGGCCGCGCGAGGCGAGGGGGACGTGTCCCCAGAGGCTCCGGTCGCTCGAGGTGGCCCAGCTCGGGCGCTCGCGCCGTTGGGTACTCACCTGGGGCCGCGGAGGCAGGAGAGAGCGGGCCCGCCCGAGGCGGCGAGGTGCAGGGCGCCCGGCGCTGGGACGGCTGCCCCGGCGCCGCCTCCCCAGTGCCCGGCGCGCTGCTCCCTGCGGCTCCGTGCGGGACCGAGGGCGGCGGGTCCGAGTCCCGCCCGCCGGCCCGGGCAGTGGCGGAGCGCGGAACTGGCGGCGCTGCCGCTGTTGTTTTTGAGCCGCGGAGCCCGAAGCTAGAGCGGTTGGGTGGGGGCGAAGGGGTGGGGGCGGGGTGGGGGCGGAGGCGGGGGCCGGGGAGGCCCGAGGGGGGCGGCGGGGCCCGAAGGGGGCTTCGAAGGAGCCGGGTTCGGGCGATCGCGGGCCAGGGGCAGGGGCGGAGGGAAGAGCCAGGAGGAAAGCGGGCTGGGGCGACGGTGAACGCAAAGCTTTTTAATTAGTAATAAAATGCAATAAGACGAAGCAAAACCAGCCAGACCCGCGTCCGAACTGTCGGCGCGTTTGCCCCCAGATCCACGGAAGTCTCGAGGACAAACCCCGCCGCCACTCCATCTTCGGCCCCAGCTGGGGCGGGCGCAGCAGCGCGACGCGACTCAGGGGAAGGGGGGGCGAATAGTCACCTCGCCTCCGGGGCCACCTGGGTCCTTTTAAAGTGTCCGGGGTGCGGGCCCCGGGCGGGAGCGCCGAGCACGGAATGTTTTCTTAAAGGGCCAGTTCCGAGCTGCGCTGAAAGGGGAGGGGGGGAGGGGGGAGGGGGGAGGGGGGAGGGGGGAGGGAGGGGGAGGGAGGGACGGGGGGGAGAGAGATAAGTGAGGTGAAGACCAGGAAGGCCGAGGAGAGCCCCCCAATCCCGCGCCGAGGAGGCGGCGGCGGCGGCGGCGCGACGATGAGGATGATGAATACATTGCAAAGTTTTTTTGGCCCCGGCGAGGGGTGTCAGATTGAGTGCTCTGTGCGCATGTGCGAAGGTGTCCAAACTGACAATGCTGGGGAGATGAAGATAGTGTGTAGCTGCTTCTGGACTCAAGGAGGAGGAGAGAGATTCCGCGAGCCGACACCATGCGATCCAAGGCGAGGGCGAGGAAGCTAGCCAAAAGTAAGTCTCCCGCGCTCGGCCGCGCCGCGCCGCCGGGCCCGGGCCGCGGGGCCGGGGCGCCCGGGCCAGGGGTGCGCGTCGGGGCGCGGCCGGCGCGCCTCAGGCTCTCGGCCCCCGGATCGGCCGCGCGGCCCGGGGGCTGCTCCGCCTCCCGCGCTCCGGGGCGGCCGGGCTCGGCGCGGAGGCTCGGGGCGCCCGGGCCGCGCGCTCCCCGAAGGCGCCGGCCCCCTCCTCGCCGAACCCCCTCCCCCCCCCCCAGTGTCAAGCGCTCGGGCCCGGGAACCCGAGGCGCGCGGTGGGGGCCGGGGAGGGGGGCGGAGGGGGAGGGCTGGGGGTGGAGGGGAGCGAAAAGCGAAAGTTAGCGAAAAGTTGACGAAAGGGGAGAGCAACTTTTTCCTCCTCGCTCGCTCTCTCCCTCTCTCTCCGAGTGGCTCTCAGTCCTGGTCAAATCATATTCCGGGCTTTTGAAATAGTGGGCGCTAGAGCACCGCCTTTGGCGTCCGCCAGCCGGGCGCAGAGGAGGGAGACCCCGAGCCGGGGAGGGGGCGGAGGAGGGGGCGCGGGCCGGCGCCCACCCGGTTCCTCGGGCGCAAGGGCAGGGGTGGCGACGGCAGGACAGCCACAGCCACTGGGGGAGCAAAATGGAGGCGTTTTCCTGGGCTTGGAACTATGGTCGTGAAGTTTATTCCCAACTGGTGCCCCGCGCGGCGGCGGGCGCTCCTGCGCGACTCCGGCAGCCCGCGCGGCCGCCCCGGCGCCGGTGCTCCCGGCAGGAGAGTCCCCACCGGGCCGCCTTCCTCCCCGCCGCCGCCGCCGCCGACCTCGGCCCCGCTCGGACCCTCCCGCGCCCGCTCGCCTGGCACCGCCCCGAGGCCCGGCGGGGACAGAGCTGCCCTCGGCGAGACTGCCCGGTCCCCGGTCTTACTTTCTCTTTCGCTCCGTCTCGGGCCGAGCCCCGGGCTCCGCGCGCCCAGCCCGCCGCCAGCCCGGTCCTCGCCGCCGGCCGGGTGCGCTCGCCGCCCGCCCCACAGCCCGCCGCCGCGCCTGGGGCCACCCGCGCGCCCTCCGCGCCCCGGCCGCCGGCGCCATCCGGTGCCAGGCCCGCGGGCCCGGGGCTGCGGCCCGAGAGGCGGGCAGGTGGGGGCGGCGGCGCCGCGGCCCGGCGAGCGCGGCTCCCGAAGCCCGGCCGCTGCCCGGCTGCAGCGAAGCGGCGAGCGCCGTCCCGAGCGTTCTCGGCTCCTCCAGCTCTCGCCGCCCCCTCCTCCGCGGCCGCCCGCCCGCCCACCCGCAGAAGGGGCGCCCGGCCTGCTCCCCTAGGGAATCCCTGCCGGGCCACCAGGCCGATCGGTCCGGTCCTCCTGGGCCCGACCCTGCCCGTCCGGGCCTCGCAGCACGCAGGGCCGAGCCCCCAAGCGTGAGCCCGGGGGGCGCGAAACTCGCGGCACTTTTCCGAAGAAGTCCTACCCTGTCGGTTCGGTGCTCGGCCGGCTCAGCCGCACCGCCCCCCTCCCCCCGAGTCGTAGGCCTCGCGTCGGGCCCGCGGGGGAAAAGCAGCTCCCAGCTTCCGCAGGACGACCCTGGACTCCGCCCGCAGCCGCTCAGGGCCCCTCGTTGAAGCGCCCATTTCCAGCCGGTCTCCTCTGCCCAGGGCTCGTGGCTTCGGCCTCCCCGGCCTCCCGTGACCTCTGGCCCCTCTTGGTGCGAACAAGGCCCCGCGTTCGGTGGCTTGTGCGCGTGCTATCTGCCCGCCGGCGGGCGCGCGGGGTGTGTGTGTTCGTGTGCGTGTCGGGGTCTGTTTGTGCACCACGGATCTCCTCAGTGACTCGGCTCCCCGGCGGCAGGCTGCCCGGGTCAGGCTCTCCCCGAGGAAGGGCCCGAAGCTGGAGCGAGAAAGTGGAAAGCGGCCGAATTCTCGCCGGGCCTTCGCTGCAAGCGAGAGGCCGGCTCAGGGCGCTCGGCGCGGCCGCCGAAACTTGCGAGCGTCCCACGCCCGCCGGCTGCCCGTCTGGCCCTCAGCTCTCTGTGTACTCCACGCCAGCCAGGTGGGGAAGGTTCCCGGCCCGGCTCTGCCTAGGGCCTTAGAATGGGTTCCTGGCAGTGACGTGCAGCCCGGCTCAGAGGCGGGAGAACTGGACCCAAGGGTAGGGCAGAGCACAGGGTTTCTTTTCCTGGGAGTCCTTATTGAGAAAAAGCCAGCGCGGAGCAGGGCTGTCAGGCCCAGACCCAGCTGGACCCACACTGGAGCGAGCTGCGGGAACCCCTCCTGCCTGCGCTCCACAGCCGGGACAGCTGCCCCCAGCCCTCCCCAAGAAGGTGGCCCAGGCAGGCACGGGACCTCGCTGCCTGCCCGACACAGATCACTGGATCCACTGAGAAATTTCATTTCTTTGGACAATATTTTAAGCAGATGTGGGCGTCCCGAGGAACCTGACTCCATTACCTGAATCCGAGGCAGTGGGGCAGACCCACTGCCACCAACAGAACCTCTCCCTCCAAGCCACATCCCGGCCAGGGTCAGGGGGCTGGGAGAAGGGAAAGGGGTCATGGTTACAAGGCCAGTGTGCAGGACTGGGCTGTGACTGCAGCCATGTGCCAGGCATGGAAGGACAGCCGGGTCGGGGGTGGGGTGTGACCCCCCCCATTCAGAGCTTGGGGGGCTGCCCTAGAGGGTGCATCTGAGCCTCTAATTTTGTTTGTGTTTCCCCAGGACCCCACTCCAGGGGGTCTCTCCCGCTGGGTCTGCGTGCTGGCTGAGTTGGTAGCAACTTTGGGGCCCACACTGGGGGCTCTGAGTTGAGCTTGTAAGGTCAGAGGACACTGGGGCACTCAGGCCAGGGCTACAGATCAGCTGCTGGGAAACCCTCCATCTCAAGCTGAGCCTGGGAAGCCTGAGAGGGGTGAGGACAGGTCGGGGCCAGGGTCCCCTCACACACGGCTAGGCTTTGCTGGCCGGTGGGGAAATGGGGCCGTCCCTGCCCGACACTTAAAAATGAAATGCCACACAAAAGCTTTGTGTTTCTGCCGCTGTTGGGAGCCAGGTGGGCAGGTAGGGACCCTGTGGGAGGAAGGATGTGCCCCCGAAACAGCATCCAGCCAGGGCCCTCATGGAAGTGCCCGTGAGGCCTGATCCCCGTGGAGGTGACAGACTCCAGAGTCCGAGACACTGCGTATTTCAGGCCTGGGAAGAGTCTCCTCCAGACAGCTACTGACTGCCACCTAGCCCCTGGGGTGTGGGTGGGGGCACTGCCTCTGCTAGGTGAAGGCTCTGTGCGCCTCCTTGGAGACTGATGTGTGTGACAGGCTGGGGGGAGCCTGGCTGTAGGCTGAGCTGCCAGCCTGTTCCTTCTCCCCAGCAGAAACAAGCCAGGCTGCAGCTCTGCTGGGCCCAGCCTTCTCCCACCCTTGGGGGTGGGGGAGGGCGGAGGCCTGCCCCTTCCACTCGTCCTCTCCCAGGAGCCGGACAGCAGCCTCCCATCTGGACGCCTGGTAGGGCAGCAGCGCCAGGAAATGTCCAGCGGGAGTCTGGCGGCTTACCCCGCTTCGGGCGAAAACGCGGAGGCTGTGGTGGAGGGGCGGGGTGCATGGCTGGCGGCCAAGGCCAGGTGCCCCGCGGCGGTGCGCGGATGGCCCGAAGGCTCTGGCTTGCCAGGGGCCCCGCGGGCGTGCCAGGGTGCCGAGGCCCCGCTGGAGGGGGGATCCCTGTTCATGGAGTGACCTCCCGACGGGCTCCCTGGGGGAAGGGCACCCGCTCTGCCCTGGGGTCCGCAGTCACCCTGCGCCGCTCAGGGCCGCCGCGCTGCTCCCGTTGGCTGCTGGCGTGGTGCAGGTGCGGGCCGGTCCTCCTCCCCCCTCCCCGCCCGCGGCCCCCTAGACACCGGGCGTCTCCCTTCTGGGCAGAGCTCAGGGCATGGGACCCAGTCCCCCGTTTCTGTTGAGAGGCCTGGTGCGGGCGGAGAGGCCGGCCCGGGGGTCCCATCAACCAGCCCCTAGGGGAGGCGCGCCAGCTCGCTGGGCCGCCGTGGGCGCGATTAGCCCCCTGTTTTATTCAATTAGGAGGCAATTAGGGATCCTTGGGGGCTGGGCTGGTAATTAAGGTGACCTATAATTAGAGTTTCAACAAAAATTGTCCAGGATTAAAAATCTTGTGAATAATTTCGTTTAAAAATTTCAAATAGCGTTAAATACAATTTATCAGGTTTTGAATCAAACCCGTGTAACGAGTCTTGGACGCTGCAGCTCACGTAGCCGGCGCAGGAGGACTAGGAACAGCCTGGGCGCCGTCCCCGCGGCGCGCGGGCAAGAAACTTCTCGAGGTGGAGGGAGCCGGCCCGGCCTAGCTGCGGGCGCGGGCTCGGGCTGCCCGGGGCTCCAGACGCGCCGGGCCGGGCCGGGGGTCCCCAGGCTGAGCGGATGGTCTCCGCGGCCCGGGGTTCTCTGCGCACAAAGTCGCGGCAACTACGGCGCGGCGCAAGGAGCGCCCGCGTCTACACCGCGCGGCGGGTCGGTGGCGGTGGCTGCGCCGCGCCCCTGGTCTCAGCCCAGACCTCCTCCTCCAGGACCGCAGTCTGGCCCCAGGGGTCCCCGCCTCCCTGGGCTTCCTGGAATGAGGAGGGCGGGCTCCTCGCCCCTCCCGACTGCTGACCCTCGCCCAGACTCCGTGGGCTGCAGGCCGTGTGCGGTTCCAAGTCGCTTCGCGGACCTGGGCCCGGAGAGACGCGGCAGTGGGCCCGGAAGGCTGGGTCTAAGTCGGGCCGGTGCGGGAAAACCGAGGCGGGGTTGGGGGTTCGGCTTTCCAGGAACGAGCCCTGCCTATCGCCGAACTTGCCGCTGGGGTCCGTGCACTCTGGCACGCACCTGCGGGGAGGCCCGAGCGGGCTGCAGCCTGAGCCGCTGCCCATGTTTCCGTGCCGCTGCAGCCTCGGGGCGACGGTCCCGTAAAGGTGCTCATGGTCCGCTTGGGAGGCATGACCCACTCCGTTCACTGACCCTGAGGAGGATAAAGTGTGGCTAGCCGGCGCCACTTTTCTGGGTAAGAAACCCAGGGCACAGAGAGGTCAAATAACCCGACAAGATCACACAGCAAGTTAATGGTGAAACTGAATGTTCCTTAAAGCCCTCCAGGGTTTTTTATTTAGCACCCCGCCTCCCACCAGGGCACTGCAGCCTGCAGTTAATTCCGAGGATTTTATTTTATTTTATTTTTTTAATGTGTCAGGTTTTAAGCATTTTCCCAGGGCCAACGGTCAGCTTGTAACAGGTCTGTTCTTAAAAAGCAAGTAAGACATCCATGTGCTTACAGCTTGTGAATGCAGCTGGCTGCCTTGTGCACTCGCCTCCTTCAGACTGGATTCTTTCTCCGCCCGGGACTGGACTCTTCCACTCTGCTCTCCCCACGCAGGCTGGGCAGAGGCCTTGCCAGGGTCTCCAGCCCCTGGCTCTGGGTGTCCCAAGGACAGGTGCAGGAGAGCTGGAGTGTTGACCAGGGGTTGGCCTCGTCTGCACCCCACTTACTGCCTTTCCCTCGAGCCAGCGCAGGAGGTGTAGGACCTGCTGGCTACCCCCCTCGCACCCCTACCGCCACCCCCACCGCAAATCTGGAGGGAAGTAATCCTCCCCCCTCCCCCCAGGCAATCGGGGAGAGGAGGAACTGTGGCCGTGGACCTGACCCACAGGGCGGAGGAGCCGCTGGCTGCAGTTTCAGGTCCAGCCCGGAATCGGCCGCTGTTCCTCAAGTCTGGGCACCTCACAAGCTCCAGCCAGGGCCACGGTGGCCACTCCAGGCCGGACAGGGCTGCCAAGCTCCCAGGGCAACGGGGGTGGCCTCTTCTGCTCTGACCACTCTCCTCTCTCCGGCTTTCACCTTCCAATCCTCCTCGGTCTGAAGGCGCTCTGGCCAGGCCGGCGGCCTCTCCCTGGGCTCCGAGGAACAATGCGTTGGGGCCGCAGATAGGAGCGTGCTGGCCCGAGATACATATTTGTTTAATAGTTAACATTCTGCGGGGAAAAAAAAGGAAGAAAGTCAGATTCTGGTGAAGGCTTTGCTTATTTTATATCCACCATAACTATTTCTGTCCATGAAAATTGGCTTAATTATATCAATGGAATGTTTCTTTTTCAATTCTGTATGCAATTAGTCCATCTTGCCGGCTGCAATTTATTTTAATAAAAAAATAAACCAGTGGTGTGTTCAGTTCCTCGTCCCCTGGGGACAAATGCGATTGGTGTGTTTAATTTCATTAACTACAATGCGGCCTACTGGAAAAATGTATAAAATCAGCTTTATACAGCTTAAACACTGGCATTTGAAACAAATCATTATTGCATTAGCTGTCACACTGGTAATTCTAGAATCTAAGGAAAAAAATATATTATGGCTGTTTTTATAACCCTTTGCAAATGCACTGTTAAAATAATTTATAATCATTTTAAAACATGGCTGGGTCCTGGTGAATATTTTATCTCCTCCAAATAAGGCTCCACATTACCCCGTGCACATTTTCCATCTGACGCGTGTGCCATTCTCAACCCCAAACACGCATCTTTCAGGGTGGAGACAGTGGAGCCTATATTTAAACAAATCTGATGAGTGCCGGGTCCCTTTTTCACTCTGGCCTGACCCTGCCCTTGAGGTGGGATGGTTGACGCGGCAAAGGGCTCATCTAAAATTCGCCTCGGGGCAGAGGGGACCCCAAGATGCTGCAGAGCCCTTAGCGTACCCAGCCTTCCCCTCCGGGCCCCCCAGGTGGGAGGAGAGGCCCACAAACAGGCTTTACAGGCATGCGAGCAAAACCACTCCATGGACGGTGTTCCCGGGCTCAAACTTGGGGAAGCGAGGTCAACCCTTGCTCTGCTCATCTCCGAAAAGACAACCCGTCGCCCCGAACACCCACTTTCTGAGCCTGACGTGAGGATTCTGCAAAATGAACTCGGTTAGGAAATTCACCAGACTTGTGCCGCTTCTCAGCAGGTCACAGATATCCAGGGAGGTGTGTGCCTTTGGTCTGCACCCCATCCAGCATGGGGTGCGTTAGGGGGGTGAGCCCCAGTGCGTGTGTGTTGGGAGCCGAGTTACCCACGCAAGTCCTGGCCCGGCCTGAGCTGCTGTGCAGTTATGAGGCCGGTGATGGAGGATACTTTCTCCTCACTCCCGCAGGTATGTGGATGGAGATGCATCTGCGGGGAAGGACGTGGGCACAGTGCAGGGCTCCTCTGACCGGCCGCCTCCTGGTTCTGAGGTGCTTTTCAAGGAGACCTGAGTCGTGTTCCAAAGCCTCTGCTTCCCCAGCGTGGGGGTGGGGAGGGGCAGGACACACCGGCTCGGCCGCCGTGCCCACTGTCATCTTCCCTGTGCTGGCGCCATGGGCTTCCTCTGGGGGTCTGTCTCCCTCCCAGCCCCAGGCAATGCCAAGGGGAATTAACAGGAAGAAAAGACCCCAGGCGGCTCGGTTTGAAGCCAGGCACCAGGGCTGCTGTCCTGCTGATGTGGGGGGAGAGGGGTTCCCGGGACGCACGCAGGGGTTTCCTAGGAAGGTTCCAGAAACATACTTGGGCACTTCTGGCCACATTAAGAACTATCACCCTGCCCTTTAGCCTTCTGACTCCCCTGGATGGATTTAGGTAGATTTGATTTTTGATGTAAAATTTATATTCCATAATGAATTTTGATGTGGGGTGATGGTGAGGCATGAGGGAGACCCTGGCACCTCCTCTTTGGGTCTGAAGCCCCCTCCTGTTTCTCATGGCCGTGGCTGGAGGGGCAGGGCCGGGAGGGCCCAGGCTGGATCTCCTGAGACCCCTGCCTCTGGGGACCAGGCCGTGTCACCGTGACTCCATGAGCCCAGGGTGGTGGTCAGGCGTGAGGTCTGCTTTCTTTTCAGGGTCTGCCGAGTTGAGAAATGAGTGGCTTTGTCCACTTTCCTACTTTAGAAAGAATAACAGAGCTGGATGCTTGGTACAAATATCAAGGCTGTGCCCTTAGGCCCCCTGGATGCTGCTCCTGAGGCTGCAGGGGGACCTCACCCCAGAGTCGGCCCGAGGGACAGGCTTGGCGGGATGTGGTTCTCAGTCCCCAGAGTCCGCGCTCCGTCCGCTCCGACTCTGGGCTGGGCTGTGTCCCCCCTCCCGACCACCACGCCTGCCTCGGCTCATGACCACTAGCCCTCGCCTTTGAAGCCGGGGAAGGGGGGGCCGTCCGGGAGAGTGAAAGTGAGTTGTGACTCGGTCAAGGGGCTGCAGGGTGTGGACGCGTGGGTATTTTGCGCCTTGTGTGCTTCCTCCCTGGCTGCAGGCAGGCATGACCACACAGAAGGTTCTGGAAGGGACCATGGCGTTCGGGGAGGTGATTCTGCGTGGGAGGCGAGGGTCCTCGGGCCGGGTGGGGCTGAGTCGGGACACCCCCCTCCAGGCAGACAGACAGTCAGAACCGAGTGTCGCTTTTACCTCCTGGGCCTGGTTGGGAAGATGCTTTGTTGGTCCACGGCCATCCGCCTCCGTGGGGGCCGTTCGGGGCCACAGCAAAGCATCCACTTTGATACTTCGATTCCGACTATCCAGTTCAGCCAGGATATAAAGCACACACGGTCCTTTGCTCGTGATTTTATCTTCAAAACGGGGAGCACAGGTGCTGGGGTCTGTTTGGCCCCTGACGTCCAGCCGGGCCCCTCCCTCCAGCCGCCTTCCCAGCCCCTCAGCAATACTAAGTCTTTTCCATCCTCACATCTGCCTTCGGGGTTTCAACAGCTGGTGGCATCTGCCGGCTCTTTTCTCATCAGAGGCCTCCCACGTCCTGCAGGCTCAGGTCTTCTGTTTGTTTTGGCTGCTCTGTTCCATCCGTCCATTCATCCCTGAACGTTGTCCGTGGGCCTACTGTGTGCCGGGCTCTGAGCCGTGCCTGAGGGTCCCGGGCAGCTGCGGGATGCTTGCCCGGGGCGGCCCACCTGGAGGACGATGTGGTGATGTCACCGCACCCTGGGCAGTGTGATGAGTCTGGGCAGTCACAGGTGCCCACCTGACTCTTGGCCCTCACAGGCCAGCAGGACCTTGCCTGGGGGCTGGGCTTCTGTGTTCAAACTGTTTGGAAGGGGAGCGAGCCAGCAGGCCTCCCCCAGCTCAGCACATTTGGAGGCCCCAAGCTCTCTCGGGCCTCCCGAGCCTTGGCTCTGTGCTGATGGAGGGGTGGCAGAACCCCCAACCAACTTCTCTAGTTCAAGTTAGAAAGGCCAGAAGGAGAGGGAGGGAGGGATGCCAGAGAGGAGGTTTCCATAGCTGTCGTTGCTTCCGTGAGCCCCCTGGCCCTTAAATTCAGTGGCTCAGATGAAACTCGTGCAGTGCTTCTCCGGTACCAATGGCAGGCAGGGCACCTCCAGCGTTTCAGCACAGGAGGGAAATGCCTGGGTCAAGCAATGACGGATGGGCACTGAATAGGACCGGGAACCTTTCCGGGGACACAGTTGAGTCCCGTATCTGTGTTCAGGTGCTGGCAGTCAATGTTATGCTGAGATATGGATTCATGTAACAGTCTCCCATCTAAGCTGCTCTGTCTAGCTGCTTCTCGGAGGGGAAGGGGCGGGCACTTAAAAATGCTCAGACATTTGTATCTGCTCAGTGGGCTGTAACAGCCTCTTCAGAGATGCCTGGTCACCTCGGTCCTTAAAACATTGAAACAAAGACTGAAAATCATGCTCACCGGGGGAGCCCGAGTGCTGACCGCAGGAGAGCCCTGGGGTCCCTCCTCCCTCCCTGGCGCAGATGTGCCGGGGCCCCTGTTGCTCCCTGGCACTGTTTTGCCCTTAGGTGACGCTTCCTTGTGAAGGTTCAGGGTGAGGCCACGTCCCTAGAATTCATATTTTTGCCGCAGAGGCCGCTTCCGCCCTTGGTTCCAGGAAAGCGAGAGGATTAGGTCCTCACTGTGTTGGAATGAGCGTCACCGGCCTGTGCTGACCTGACAGCCATTCCCAGCCCCCAAGTTCAGACGTGGCTATGGGTCACCCCTCTCCCCACGCGCCGCCCTGCTGGCATCAGGGTTAGATCAAGGTGGGGTCCTGGGTACTATTTCTGGGGTGTCAGTGAGGAGAAGAACGCTAGGCTGCCTGAAGGCCCCCGGGGTCCCTTTCGGGAGGGAGCTTGTGACACAGAGAACGTCGATTGCTCGGTAAACGTCGAGCTGCTTGGGGCTGCAGCAACCAGCGTGGGGCACGGGCTGTGCCACCTTCCTCTTCGCTGCCACCTGCTCGTCCCGAGATGCCTTCCTGGGAAGCCGGCCTTCTTCGCAAATCACTCTCAGCTCATTCTTGGAGAAGCCAGTGCATTCTTGAACTGCCTGAAAGCCGGGGAGCATTTTGTTGGCCAGAACTGATGCAGCTCGAGGGAGACGCGGCCCCTGACATACACCCTTCATCTGGACAACGTGCTGAGGTGGTCTCTGGGGAGCGTGCGGACACATCCACGTGTGTGCTGTGCGTGCACACGTATGCGGGCACTTCTGGGCAAGCCTGGGTCTGCTGTCTGAATGAGACGCACCCTCGGGCCGTTCTTTTTTGTCAGCTGCGCTGCACCTCCCTGCCCACTTGTGCTCTGCAAAGACCCCCTCACTTTCGCTGTCCTCCGACGCCACTTAGCTCCCCGCGGCGTCTGGAACGGGGGCTGCGGCAGCCGGGCCTCCCGGCCCAGAGCCATTTGCAGCTGGTTGTTGTGTGAGCAGAGACGGGAGAAGTTCAAAGGTGCAGAGAGGCCGATGTGTGAGCACTTTCCTGCAGTTTATAACCCCCGAGAAGAAACAAAGAGGAGCGGGGGCTGTTTAGATAATCCCGGGCCCTCACGCTCACATTTAGAAAAATTAGGCCCTCTTGAAAAATTACAGAATTATGCTGCCAGTGTCAGGTTCCGAGATAATGATGTGTCTGTGTGCGAAAATATTAAATTGCAATAACACGCCCGTGAGTACCTCTCTGAATAGGGTATTCAGTTCCCAGCTTGGGCTGAACATAAAGCTTGTGACTGACAGAATACAAATGGTGTCATAAAACATTGGGGAGGGGGGTTTACAGCCGGGCTCCGTCTTTCTGATCGGCTTCTCTATCTCGGCCCATCCAGCCATCCTTTTCTTTAATGAAACAGCCCGACGATGTGGCTAATTATTTATTTATCACGTTAGCAGGAGGAAAAGCTATCAGAGACAGATCAATTTTTCCCTGGAAGTGATTTGACGTGACTTTAAAAATAAACCCCACGACAGGATGCCGGGCGCTGTCCTCCGCTCTCCCAAAGTCCATGCCGTCCGCCGCACTGATGTTGGTTGTTAAAGCATCCACCGGCCGCTCCTCCAGCTGAGCCAAGGCAGCCTTGAGCCAGCCCAGTGCCCTTTCTGACCAGGGGGCTTCTCACAGGTTTCCGGCCAGAGGAACGGGGGTCCCTGTCTTCTTCCGTGCAAATGAAATCAGAGCAGCAACAAGTAACCCTGGGCCAATGGGAGGTTTTCATGTTTCCCCGGAGCCTGTGGAGCCGTGGCATCTCTGACAATAAGCCGGGTGAGATGGGGGGCTTGGGTCCCCGAGGCTCGGCTCCCCCGTGTGTCTTTACTGGGCACGTGTGTGTGCTGGAGAGTGTCCCCGCGGTGGGGGTGGGGAGGAGTGGGTGGAGTTTCGGTGGCCTCACGTTTGGCTGAGTGTCCTTATGAACAAAAGGGCTTAAAAAAAACCAGTGGAAATTAAGATTGCTCAGAAATCTCCGGGCAGATCGCCGGCCCAAGAGGGGCTCTCGTTTCACGGCTGGGAGTCAGACTTGCAAAGCGAAGGGGCCCCCAAGTCTTAACTTTCTCTCCATCGAAGGTGTTAATCTTACCTTCCGAAGGTTAGATAAAGCTGCTCAAGGCTGCTGTTGGTTATCGAATCTCATCTGCTAATGACGGCGGCGGCTCGGAGCAGGCCCGTCTCGGCCGAGCCGCTGGTCCCTGCGGCCGGCAGCCTGGATCAGGAACCCAGGTCTCCGTTTACCCGGGGTTTTAGGTTGCCTCCCGATCGTGACAGACTACCCTCATTCAAAGGGGAGGGGGCTGATGGCCACGGCGAGGGTGAGAAGCCCATTACCACAGCCCAGGGCCTTTCTCCTCCCCCGGGAGACACCCCCCTTTGACCCACAGACTCGGCGTGGCAGAGTGAGGGGAGGGCCAGGCGTGGAGGAACGCAGCCTTGAGTCTTCTGACAAAGAACCCCTGATTCTTTATCCACCAGACAGAGCGTAATGCTTGGCCTCACCTGCAGGGCCTGGGGGTGTGGAGATGCCTCGATTCAGTGAGGCCTGCGCTGGGCTTGGCAGGACGTGGGCCTCCCGGGAAACTGTGACCACGATGCTGGTTCCCGTCCCGGGGTGGTGGTCGCCAGCAGTGGGCACGGCTTGGCCGCAGGGTACGTGGTAAGGGCCGGGACCAGGATGACTTTCCTCCTTAAAGAAGCCCCCGACACTCACCGAATTTGTGACAGCAAAACCAAGCCGAATCTTCCCCGCCCTGCCTGGCCCGGAGACAGAGGCCTTCAGGGCCCTTGGCCAGCAGGCGGAACTGGGCCATGAAGCCGGGGCGCCCCGGGGATGTGGGGAAAACCCCAGCACACATCACCAGGGCCCCATCCCACCAGCTCCCAGCCCTGGGCCCGAAGAGGGCTGGCTCTTGGTCTTCACCTCCCAAATTCCAACGGGATGTGCAGCTCCATCACCTTAGCTGATCTTGGACCGAACCAGAGGAACTTGGTGGGCCCACCTGCGGGCTGAGCATTGGCCACTGGGGTGGAAGTCTGGCCTTGGGGCCCTAGGCTACCGGGGAGAAGGGAAGGTGGGCAGGGGGGTCTCTGGGTGGGGGACGTGATGAAAGGCTGTGGGGCCCTGCAGTCTCCAGGAGCACCTCCAGGCCAGCTGGACCTGTATCACAGGGACAATGGCCTGTCCTCATCTGGAACCACCCTTGGCCACGGCGGAGACGGAGAAGAGGGTTGCCCATGAGCAAGGGACCTGGGGGAACCAGACCCCGACTTGCTGGAGGGGGAGTGAAGGCTGGGACAACGTCTGCAGGGCGCTTGAGCATGGTATTATTCTTGCTGTTATTCTCTGCAGGATCCAGGCTGTCATTGTTAGCAGGTACTTTGGGTTTCTGGAATTTTCTTGCGCCTGGCAGAAGGCAGATTTGTGTGTGACTGTGTGGGGCTGAGCAGCCTCCCCGGGGACCCCTGGGCGTGGCCTACAGATTAAAAAGCTCCTCCAGACAATATTGTGATGAGTGCAGAGCAGACGAATGTGAAACACTGGGCAGGTCTCCGTGCCGGTCCCCGGGCCCCGGCGGAGGCGTTCAGTCACTGTCACGCGGAGGGCTGGGGATTGTCTGGGGTGGCTGTGCTCTCCGTGTGACCCGGGTGGGTGTCTTTGTCGGGCTGGGGGCTCCATCACCTAGTTCCTGGGAGGAGTAGAGCTGGGGACCGTGGCAAGCTTCCTGCCCTGGGGAGGGGGGCGCATCCCCTCCAAGCATTAGAGCAGACCCTGTCTTTTGGGGTCTCCTGTTTGGTTTAGTTCCAGGGGATTTGTGGTGCTGAGTGGCAGGTCCGAAAGCTGAAAGGGGGGGAAGAGCTTCTCCTCGCTGGGCCGTTAGTTACCCAGCTGATGCTCTGACCCCTGAGACTGGCTCTGATGTTGTCCAGGGCGACACGCCAAGGACTCACTCAGAGAACCATGGGATACTGGGGCTTTGCTGTCATCAGTCTGATGCATGCGCCGGCACACACGCGCGTGCATGCGTGTGTACAGGCACACATGCACATACGTGCACTGGCACACTCGTATAAGGCACACACACTTGCATTGTGCGTGCACAGAGCACACACATGCAACACAAGTGCACGCACACGTGTGCACACACATTTACACATGCGCACAGGCGCGTGCACATACACATACAGGCACACACGCACGAGTCACACAGTGCAGCGTGTACATGCAGCAAGTGCGTGCACATACACACATGTACACACACACACACTTGTGCACACATACACAGAGTGCTCCGTGCACACAGACATGACTGCACGAGCCAGGCTCTGCTTTCAAGTCTTGGACGACGTAGGAGGCTGTTACATCGACATCGGAGAGGAGGATGCTTTGGGCAGGTGCAGGGGACCCTCATTCAGGGGGCTGTCACTGGGCCTCCGTGGTCCCACAGGCCGTAGACGGAGCGAGAGGAGAGGGGGGCTGGGACAGTGAGTCCGAGCACTGATCGTGGGCTCCTTGCAGGAGAGAGGGTCTCAGCATCTGCCGGGCCAGGGGACGGCCTTTCCCTCCTCCCCACAGACCCTGGGTGTTGGGGGCCCTACCCGCTGGGGTGGGACAAGCAGTGGCCTCCAAGAGCCCAGCCAGGATGGGCTGGATCTGGTGTCACGCAGACCCAGGAGCAGGGGCACAGGGTCCCCTCTGGCCCTTTCAAAGGGACATTCGATCTGAACCCTGGGGCCCAGTAAGGAGATTCCTGCGAACCCCTCGCTGACGGAGTCAAAAACACTCAGCGGCTGGAGAAAGCACTTTGCAACGTCGGGCTCTGGCATGAGGCCCTTTGTGGGATTATCTGCCCCCCCCTGGGAGGCGTGGAATGCTGGGGGCAAGGGGCCACGGCAATATAGAGCTCGCGCAGGCCGCCGATAAAGCAGACTGCTTTCTGTGGCCGTTCTGTCGCCGAAATTTGAGGTGCGGCCCCAGAGTGGAGGCCGCTGGCCCAGGACATTTGAGCCAGGGAGGCTCCGTCCGCTCTACCCTCGTCCTGGAGAATTTGAGTCCAGACCACGTCTGCCGGGTCCTGTACCCGGGGCTCCTGCCCTCTTCAAAAAACAAAGTCTGGAGAGACCGGGCAACATCTTACTTTCCAGACAGGGCTGTTCGCGGGCCTCCCTCAGGGGGAGTCACCATGCGGGGCCCAGTGGATGCAGCTGTTGTGGGGAGGGCAGACGGGGCGCCGCTCGGGCCGGGCGCTCTTGGGTGCCCGTTGTGCGCTGCAGTCAGGAAGCCTGCGGGATCCTGGGTGGAGGCACCAGGTGGACCCGCACACCTGCTGCGAGGGCTGGCTGGGCTTTGGGATGCTTGGGATTTATTTCCACCAAACCTCCAGGCCCCCTTTCCTGCCCCGTCTCTCCCCAAATCGTCCCCGTCTTTGTCAGGGACATGGGCACATGCAGCTGCTCCGGGCCGGTGCCCAGGACCCACTCCTGACTCTAGAACGCAAGTCCAGGTGGACCCCGGGCACAACCCACACCCGTGCAGGTGGCATTTCCGCCTGGAAGACACACTGGCATCTTGGCGGGATGCTGGGTTTAGGACCCCGGGGTGTTTAAAGCCGCAGCGGTGGGGATCTCTGCCTCACTGGGTGGGAATCATCCCACAGCCCAGGGATGAACTTGGTCTGCTACAGGGCAGGGCCTGGGAGGACCAGAGATGTGGGAGGTTCAACTCGCTGAATGTGACTCCAAACCGCTCCGGGATGGGTGCAGGAAGGAGGGACCGACTGGGGCAGGAGCTGGACGGCTTCCTTCCTGACTTTCCATCTGGGTGGGGCGTCAGGGCTCACCATCTGGCTGTTAGGGGGCAGGTGGCGTAGGCTTGAGGCTCACGCACACCCCTCCCGGATCCCACACCCGCTTCCCGCAAGCTGAGACCCGAGGCACGCGGCCTCTCTGAGCTCAGTGCTCTGTCTGGGACACAGGCGACCCGTCACTTCTGGGCCTGTGGTTGAATCAAGAACCGGCTTGCCTGTCCCTCCGGGAGATCAGCATCCTGCCCCTGGGCTCACTTGCCTCCTGGGGCCCCGACAGGGGCCACAGCAGCATCCACGGCAGGTCTTCTCAGGGTGCCTGTAGGAGGCCTCGGCCGGGATCCCCCCCAGGCCTGTGGGGCCCCAGGTGGGCACAGGCCCTGACAGTTGGCGCTCCGGACACGTGGCTTGACTGACGTGTGGGCTCTTGCGTCCTTGGGGCTCTGAGGCTTTCTGCACCTGACCACAAACCCGCTGGTCTGGGCACGGAGCCGGCACCTTCCTCTAGCCTGATTCAGGGTGGCCTTAGAAGTGTCCACAGGCACCGTGGAAGGTCATGGTGGCCTGGAGTGGCTGGGCAGCCGTCTACCCCGAGCGCCTTGTTGTTCACGCACCACAGCTCCCCTTTTTTCAGGGAGAAGGCAGACGGGGAAACTGAGGCCTGCTCAGGGAACACTTGTGCATACGGGGGTCTTTATAAACTATTAGGGCTCTTGCCCGGCGAGGTCCACGTCAGGGTCTCACCGCCAGAACGGCCGGCCTGGACTCCGGGGTCACTGCTTCTGACCCCTCCGCCAGGCTCAGCATCCCTTTAGCCTGGAGTTGATGCTGCAGCTAAAGTTCACCCCGTGCCCGCCTCCAGTACTGCAGGGCCTGGCCCTCTGGGTCAGGAAGGCTCCCCCAGAGCCCAGGCCGCCCCACGAGACATCTCCCCACACCCCCGGCCCTGCACACCCTCAGAACAGAGACACCTTGAGCCTCGCTCGTTGGCCTGGCTCCCACCCACCATCCCGCTGCCTGACCTCCTCCCCAGGCTGCATTTTCATCTGGACGTGCTGGTCTGTTTGGAAGCAGGAGGCCCGAGAGAGAGCCGTGGGGGCTGATCCGGCTGCGCCGCGGATGGGAACCCATGCGCGCTGGGCCCCAGAGCCTGGGCAGAGCAGACCCTCCCATCCGGGGCCGGACCCCAGGCCCAGCCACCTCCGTCCTCTCCCGAGACCTTTCGGGTGGAGGTTTTATCGAATTCCCCCACTGTCGCGGCTTCCTCTTGGAGCAAATGAAGGGTTCTTTGCGTAATCTGTCAGTGCTTGCCTTATTTATTTATTTATTTGTATGAGTTTGCTGTTAATTAGGCAAAAGATCTACAGAAATGTGCTCGCGCCTGGAGATTTCTGCGAAAAACGAGAACCCTCCTGAAATTTCCAGTAGTGAAGCAATTAAGTGATGGAATTCCGCAATCTAAACATGATATTCTCCTCTAACAAAAGTCTTGGTCGGGGGGGGTGGTGGGGGGGTTGGGGAGAAAGAAGGAAAGAGGAAGCCAAGGTCCGTGCAGTGGCAACTCGCAGACCAGCACCACGTGCTCGCAGTTGGGACTGGACTCCGGTCAGTGGCCGGGGTTGGGGGGGACCTGCACACAGCCCGCCCCCTCCTTGGAAGCGCCTGCTCCTTTGGAGGTGAAGGGTAAGGTGAGGTTTGCTTCTTAAGCGGGGTCACCTGCGTCAGCCGACCCACCCATACGAGTGGGGGGCTGGAGGGCCGCCGTCTTCTGGTGACAGAAGCTGGATGGGGAGGGGGCTTCCCACCTGGGCAGCCAGTCTGCAGCAGAAAGAGACCCCATGTCAGGGCCCGAGAAGCCACGGTGCTGGGAATGCCCCCCGGGCTCCACCCTCTGGGTCACTGTGCCACTCACATGGCCCGGGGGTCCCAGTGGGGAACCGCCGTCCACATCGGGGTCAGGTCAAGGGTCCTTCCTGGCACTTGGCAGGCAACTCAACCCCAAATGAGGAAATTCACATTTCTTGGGTTTGTGGGAGGGAGTTTTTAGATCACAGGAGGAGATTTTAACCAACTTTGATTTTTTTTTTTGCAAACGAATTCTTAGCTAGGGATGCCCCATGTGCCCTCGGATGTTACGAATCCGACCTTTCCAGACCATCCATCCAGCAGCCTCACTATTGCTGGAATCCCCTTTTCTCAAAAAACGCTTCTTGGTCGTGCAAGCCGTTGCCTGTGGTTTTCATCATTACTTTTTTTTTTTTTTTTAAACAACCTTGAGATGCCTTTGGACAAGTCGCTGGTTGTTGACAAATCAATTTTCCAGGGAGGGAGGCACGTTTCTGTCGGTGGCACTGGGGTCCGGCCTCCCGATTGTGGTTGAGCAAAGATTAGACTGAATTTCTCCGCGAGCTGTGTTTCCTCCGTCCCCCGCGACTTCCCTGCTCTTTGGCCTTCATGCTACATTCCTTTTTCTCCCCTCATTTCGCTTTGTAATGTTGTTTCTCTCACCTTCTAAAGCCAACCGGCAGCGCGGCGGGGATTTATGAGGTCGAAACTTCTAACAGGACCGTCTATTTTATACGTTCTCTCTGCCACTCGAGCCGTGACCCCGGCTGCTGCTCTCCGTGCAGTGTGTACACGCCGGTTCTGTTTGGTTGAGAAAACCCCTCTTGGAAGAGATGGGAGGCCGGGCTCTGGGGTCTCTGTTGCACTAAATCAGGGAGCTGGGGGCCGGAGTCGCTGAGGACGATCCAGAAACCAACGGCAACACCCCCTACATGGCCTTTTCCCCATGTGGGTTCTCATGTGTTTGAATAAACTTACAGCTGCTTCTTGGTTGAGGTGGGAGTGAGTGGGGGCATGAAAAGCATTTACGGAAGATCCCCCCCGCCATGCTCCCCATGCCCCCCATGCCCACCCTCTCCCCCGCCCACTCCTGGTGGATGACCCTTCCTCTGGGTGAGAATGGACAGGGGAGTTTTTCCTGGAAGAAATGAGGCCAGCGGTGCCTGAATGCCAGCTCCCAAGCCCTGGGCAGCTTTCTGTGCTGCCCACTCAGCGGCCCCTGCCTTTTCCCATCGCTCTGGGATGGTTTTCTAGTTCAGAACCCCAGTCCCTCTCCGGAAGGACTAAGAGACCCTCTCCCCATGTGCGCCTGGAAGATGCAGGTGTTTCTAGGGCTGCGCAGCACTTGGTCACCTGTCACCTCACCCGTCCTCCCCCTGGCAGGGGGACTGTGGCCTTAGGGAATCTCACAGGTGTGGCCCTGCCGTGGACGGACAGAGGTGACCTGTGCCGGCGCCACCCCTGCCAGAAGATGTGCATGGACCCTCTTTGTATCCCTGCTGCCTGCACCGTGGTACTCGGCTGAGATCCCAGCCGAGCATCACCCTCTGAAACGTGTGGGCCCTGGGCCTCTGCTATCCAGCCTTGTGTCCCCGTGCCCCAAAGCCGCCTCCGCCTGGGCCTGCGTCCTCCACAGAGTGGGCTGCAGAGGGGCCTGTCCACCCACCTGGAGCTACAGGGGGTCTGCCATCTTCACTGATGGGGCGGGAGGCGCTGGGAGGCCCTCTGAGCACAGCAGCTGTCTATGTTCCTGTACAGGAGAGACGAAATGTCCCCAGGCCAGAAAACGCATGCTGGTCAATCAGCCTTTTTATACAACAGTTTCCTTATCGAGGCAGAAGTGCCCGCCAGGCGCAGGCCAGACGCCCCTCTCCTGTGCGTTTGGGCAAATTCCCCTCTTTTAGCACATCTTCTCCAGGCCCAGCCTAATCCCGGTGTTCATCCCGAGGCCCCAGTCCACTCCCTGTGGGTGTTTCTTTGATTTAGTGGAAATGGGAACACGCTCGTGTTGGCTTTCCCACGCCTGCCGGTCACCTGGAGGGCACCCGAGGGACTCAAAGTCCCTTCATTCGTCCGCATGTCCATCCACTCATTTCCTCAGGGACGGCGACGGGGGTCCCTCTGCTTCTCCAGATGTCTAGGAAGCTCTCTCCTGGCTGTCCACACGCTCACAGCCTAACTGGGCAAGTGGGATAAAAGTACCCACCAAGTTACAGCCCGGGGGTCAGGAAGGTAAGGGCTGTCCCTGGGCGTGGCAGACAGTTAGGGACCCAGGCTTTGTACCAGACGGGCCTGGGTTCAAATCCGCCTCCTCCACCCCTCGGTGATCCTCCGGGCACGGCCCGTCCCCCTGCCGCCAGGAGGGGGTGGATGAGTCGCTGGCATCTCGGAAGCAGCCCAGAGACATCGCTGTCCTGGAGGGGACATGGGGCGGCCCCTGTAACGGTGGAAAACCCTCAGGAATCAAGTGGCCATTTTGCCCAAAGAAGCCGGGCCGGCCCCTTGTGCCCCCGCCAGGCACGTGTCCACTTGAGAGGTGGGCCAGGGGCGCACCCTGAGGGGGCTGGGCTGGTCACACCCATGACACTCATCCTGGGCTGTGCCACAGGGTGGCCTTTGGGACCTGCGGCTTGGGGGGACCCTGGGCATGGCCTGGGGGCTCCCTGCTCCCTCTGATGCAAATGGCAACCTCTCACTGGGACCCCACATCCTCCCCACCTTTGGCCTCTGGCTGAGGCACCCCGATCTCAAATCGAAAGTGTCTCTCCTTGTAGCTGCGTTCCCTGGAGACTAAGCAGGGTTTCCCGAAGCAGCAGAGCCATCCCTGCTTGGGGGCGGGGGGACGCGATGTGAACGAGACCCTTGGGCTGAAAGCAGAGCCTTCGTGCCCAGCTCCCCAGGCTCCCAGGGTTGGGGGTGCCCATCTCCGCTCCCGACCCCTGTGTGGGGTCTGCGGGGAGCCTGGAGGCGGACAGGGCAGCTTCCCCAGGTTCCTCCCCGAAACCCCGGCTCTGAGACTCTTAGACACGGGGCTCTCAGGACAGGCCAAGGCCACGACGGCCGCGGCAGTCTCCTCTTGTCCACAGACGCCGAGCAGAGCGAGAAGGAGGCCTGGTCGTGGCCTCTTGAGACGTCGGGGCTCCGGTCAGGAAGGGGCTCTTAGCCCTAAAGGCCCAGACCTGCTGGTCACATGACACTCGCTGCGGTGGACAGGGGCGGGCAGGGGGGAATGGAGATGGTCTGGACGTGGCTGTGCTGGACTTCCCACAGGGGATGGCACCACGAGGCCAGATCCCCCTTCTCCCAGAGCTCCTCTTCCTGGTTTCCTCCAGTTTCAGAAATGCTCAGATCCATGTGGGAGTCGATAAGAAAGGCTGGGGCCACGGCCACACCTCCTCCCACGCTTTCCTGCGAGAGCCTGACGACGCTCCCCTGTCTCCAGGAGACTGGCAAGGGGCTGCAGGACATGGCCACCCCCAGACAGGTGGCCCAGGAGGGCACCTGGGCTGAGACGGCTACTGACCCTCCCTGAGCTGCTACCCATCCTGGGGGCCTTCAGGCTCCTGCCCTGTTGTCCCCCATCCCTGCCATGGACACGCAGACACACGGGAAGGTGTCATCCCTGCTGTAGACACACACGGCAGGCACTCTGGGCAGGGCCACCTGCTTTCAGTGGTCGCAGGTTTATCGAGTGGCCGCCACCTGCCGCTGCTGTGTGAGCCATGGAATCAGGGCTGAGAACAGGGCAGGAGAGTGAGGGCTGGTCCTCGGGGACCTATCTCCCAGGGCAAGCACACTGACAAGTGGTCAGATGTGAGAACTGCCGAGAAACTCAGGGTGATATGGAGGAGCCGGGCAGGAGAGTTGCTTTTGGCAGGGGGTCTGGGAAGGCCTCCTGGGGAGGGGACGTGGGCCCCGACATAATGGGCAAGACTGAGCCAGTGGCCGACAAGCGCTGACATATGGGTCCCCCTGTGGGGTGCACGTGCAGGCGCTCCCTCCGGCCCAGAGGCCACGCTGACAGTCCAAACCTCCATCCTGTGGCTCTGGAGCTGGGCCCAGACCCTTTAGGGGACGGGAGAGGTGGCCCAGTGGAGACGGTGTGGTGTGAGGTCCCAGAGCGGACCCCGAGACAGAGGGTGCTGCGTGCTTTCAGCCACCTTTCCCACCGCACGCCCTAAGCCTTCCTGCCGCACCCTGCGGGCCCCCAAGCTGGCCGCCAGCACCCAGGGCACGACGCGTGCGGGGAGAGGGCTTTGCGGGCCTGGCCAAGGGGCAGTCTGCGAGCTTTGTTTGGAGTTCCCTTTTCATTTCCAGGGTAAAATGTGCCGTTTAGTTTTAGAAATCCTGATGGATGCTCACCGCCTATGGTCCGCGAGTGGGAAATGGAAACCCAGTCGGGACGGCGGGGCCTCCCACCGGGGCTTCTGCAGAAGGTTCTAGATGAGTCCCGAGTTGGATGCCGCCTGGCGTGGAGCCCTCCTCCCTCTGGGCGGGCAACCCCTGCCTGGGCACTGTGCTGTGAGGTGGGGGGCTGATATATTTTGGGGTCCCCAGGCTGCCACTGGGCTGGGAATGTGGGCGGGGCGGGGCCAGTCTCCACTTATCTCAGGGGGGCCGTGATGTCTCAGGGCAAAACCTTTAAAACTCAGGGAAGATGGTGAAGGCTTGCCGCTGTAGCCGTCTCAGCACCTTTGAAGTGGGTGAACAGAATGACGCAGCGGGCGGCTGGAAGTTCGGGCCAAGTGGGCTTTCTGGGTTCTATGGAGGAATTTTCCTGCCTCTGGAGATGACAGCTCGGCTCTGTGATGACCCAGAACCAGCAGGGAGCCCTGGCTGACAGGCTTGCCCGTGACTCCCCTGGTCACTGCTCCTCCTGACCTGGCTGGGGCGGGGGGGTTCTCACCCACCCACAGTCCTGTCCAGGGCCCAGGAGAGCCTGGGGTCAGAGGCAGACAGCGTCAGATGCCCGTTGAATCTCGGGGCAAATGTCAGCCCCTGCCTGGACCATAGCAGAACAACGGGCAGTGCAGACGGGCTCCAAAGTACAGGGCAGGATGGGGGTGCTCCGGGCTGGGGTGGGGTGGCAGGCCCGGGCACACCCAGCCTGGCTAAGCGGGTGGGTCAGGGAGGGAGTTCTTGGTAAATTTCCTTGCGCGCTGAGAATTTTTGAAAGTCACCGCAGAATGTGGACTTGTGTGATTCGGTGGTCAGGCTGCTGTGTTCCAGGAAGCGCCAAACAGAAGTTGTGGCTCTGGCCAGTGGCCGTGGTCTGGGGAAAAGCAGTGGCCACAGCCAGTGTGGTCTGTGGTTGCTGGTGACCTGGAAACCAACATCTGAGTGCTCAGGGCAGGAGGAACTCACAGTGCCAGGGCCCGGGGCTCGTGGGCGGGGTGGGCGCTGGGGCACTGAGGGCACCTGGAACAGCGGGAGGTCCGGACCCACGCACACCTGAGGTTCCCAGCCTGCCTTGCTGCTTCCCCTTGGCTTCTAAGCATCTAGGGCAGCTGTGGAATTTTCAGAATGGACTGACTTAAAAATAAATCCATGTTAAGTAAACAGTGGGTTCTCCAACCTCCCGTCTCAGGATCCGAATCCGTGGATCCGAGGGAGGCGTGGGGATCTGAGGGCGGCTGTGGTCCAGGCGGAGGTGCTTCTCAGCCCCTGACAGGTTCAGTGCCCGGCCTGGACCCTGCAGAGGGCAGCCGTCACCCGCACTGGGCCCCGGCGAGCCGTGCTGGGGAGGTGGCTCCCATGCTGGAGCGGCTCGCTTATGGGTGTGAATAGGCTGGTCTAGTGGCGAGCACTGGCATCCCCGGGCTCGGCGGACGGGGGATGCGGCGCCTTCCGGACACACCCAGCTCGTCCCGCCTGCCCCTTCATTCCCGCCCAAGTGGGCAGGGACCCTGTGGAAACCTCCCGGCCGGTGCTGTCCCTCTGGGGACTCCAGGCCATGCGCCTCCCCACCCCCGCTGCGAGAGTCCCGTGGGCCGGGAACGGGGCAGGGACAGCACCTGCAGGGCCAGGGGCTTCCGTCCTGCTCTTCCCTGGGCTGGGGGCACCACCGAGCTGCGGAACCCCCGGTGTCTTGCGTCAGCCTGGGGAATTTTCCGAGCTGGGTGAGACAAAGCCGGGACCCGAGCAAGACTGGGGGCTGGGGTCTCTGGGACCCCTCTGCCTTTCCAGGCCCCTCCCACGTCCCCACATTGCCATGCACAGATGGCCAGGCCCCGCTCTGCTGCCCCTCCGGCCCGGGGAAGTGCTGACCCCAGGGGTCCCCACGGTCATCCTTGCCGGGCGCCGGCCGGGGTGCTGGGAGCCGTGCTGGCGGGCGGTCAGGACTCTCCCGCTGCCCCGTCCACCCGCCTGTGGTGAGAAGGCAGCAACCCTCTCACCCTGGGCCCAGGAGCCCTGTGGTGGGTCAGCGTGGTCTGAACACACCGTGGCTGCCCACCCAGAAGGGGCCTGGGCTCCCCCTCGGGGGTTCACAGAGAAAGCAGAGTGGTTGAGAACCGGGTGTATTCTCAGCGGTTTGGGGTGTGGCAAAGCGTGTGACCAGGCCTCAGCCTGGCTGGCCCAGAGGCCTCATCCCTGCCAGGGCCTTCCTGAGCTAAGCAGCACGTGTGCCCGCGAGAGCAGCCCCACTGCCCCGGGGAAGCGCGACTGGGAGAGGAGGAAGACCCCAGAGTCTGGGGAACGTTGCAGTTAGTTCAGGAAAGTGAACAGAGGCCATGAGGCCAGGCAGTGAGCCGCGGAAGGGAGGCTGGGTTCTGGTCCCGCCCGGGGCCTCCCTGGGCACAGCTTCCACCTCGGTGAGAGGACGGGGCTTGCCCGGATGGCCACTGTGGCCCCGGCTGCTGCTAACGTCCAGGTTCCAGCTCAGCAGTTGCATCTGGGACGAAGCCCGGGCCGGGCCTTCTTGCCCAGACAGCCCTCGGGGACCCTGTGCCCATCCCAGGCGGGGCTGGCCCTGCAGGTGCCGTGGGCAGCAGGGCTGGGTGGGGAGGGGACTTGTAGGAGTGGACTCGCCACTGGGGGTGTCCAGGGGGCGCACCATCTGCTCAGGGGGTGCCCTGGGGTGCCTGGCTGGGGGCTCCTCACACTGTCCCCCACTCCATGGTCCATGGTTTAAATGGAAGATCCCTTGGTCTCGGCAGAGAGAACTTGATGGCAGGCACGAGGTGTCAGGATGGAACCCGGGTCAGGGTGGGGGGGCGGGCAGGTGGGGAAGCCACCCTCCCTCCCCGCTTTTGCTTTACAAATGCCCAGTGACCTCTGTCCCTGGGCCACCTCCCTGTGAAGCGCCACGGACCTGCCCTCCCATCCCACCTGGGCAAGGGTGGCCTGTGGCCTCTCAGCCGCTGTGTCCTGCGACCTATCCACTTTGGGTGTGCGGTGGACCCGGCCCTACCACCCCCTGGACCAGGCGCGCCGAGTCGCCCACTGGAGGGGAAGGGCCCCCTCTCTCCTCCACCCCTCACGGGCCCTGCACGGGGCCCCTCGCTTCTGCTCCTCCCCTGGCTGCCTCGGCCAAGTCGGACCATCAGTTGGGAAGGAATGAGGTCACTGGAGGAGGAGGGGGTGCCGGGGACGTGTGCTTAGAAAGGGGAGGATCTGTTTTTAGAACCCACACCTCGGCGGGGGCGAGAGCCCCTCACCGGCCCGCACTTCCCCTCTGGTCCGGCCTCTTCCTCTTTCCCGGCCCCGCGCACCTTCCCAGCCTCCCTCAGTCCCATCCCTGCCTTCACACGGTCAGCGTCGTCCTGGGGCCCGGAAGAGGAAGGGGGCCCGGGCCTGGGGCTGGCAAGCCTCGGAAGCTTCCGGAGCAGGCAGCTGGGCCTTGGAGCTGGGGCGGATGGTGAGTAGGCAGAGAGGTGGGTGCCCTGCAGGGCGCTGGTCTTCCTCGGTTTCCCTTGGAGTGGCCAGGAAGGCGAGCCCAGCTGCCCCCATCGTGGGCCCCCTGCCCTGCAGCCCACTGAGATGGACCAGCGGGGCCATTTGCTGGTTACTTGGTGCCGCGTTTTAAAAGGATGCCATGCCAGTTCCCGCCTGCGTCCTCCTCCCACCGGCCGCCTCTTCACTCCGTCCTTCAGGTTTTCCCTGGGAGAGATGCGTCTGTCTGAGGGCATTCGAGGTGTGCGTCCATGGGGACCGTAAGGCCAGGGCTGGGGTCAACGATGCCGCCGCCCATATCCCCCCGTGAGGGGAGAGCAATTCATAGAAGCCGCCTGCATTGCCAAGGTCACGAGAAAGGTCAAGGGCAGGGCATCAGGGTCGCTGGATGAGCCGAAGGACAGGGTGTGGCTTGGCTGGAAAAGCTCAGGATTTTGATGGGTCCTTCATTGGCCGAGAGACCTTGGGCAACTTTCCTGACCTGGGTCTATTTCTGCATCTACAGGCCGGGGGTGAGGATGCTCCCTGGGCAGGGCAGCTGGGAGCAACTAGGCTCCACTGGGCTCTAGTGCACCATCCCCCACAGTAGGAATACTAAGGTAGCAGCAAGGCTGCCATCTCTGCATCTCCGTCTCCCCTGGAGGTTACGAATCAGGCAGGAGCTGGCCAGGGTCCTCTCATCTCACAGAAACACTGTCACCCGAACCACAGTTGAAAAGATCTTAAAAACACATCACCCCCAAAACTCCCAGCTCCCAGCGGGCCTCCATCCCGGTGCTGCTACCCCGTCTCGCCAGGGGGAATTTCTGGGGGTCCTGGAGACATGGCCACTGCACCATGCTGGGGGACTGGGGCAGTGGCTGCCACAGGCCCAGCGGAAAGGGTCTCAGAAGGTTCCTCTGAGCAGCCAGGGCGCTGGTGGGGAGCACGGGTCATGTGCCTGGTCACTGGCAGAGATGCCCGGGGTGGTCCAGGCACATGGCTCACAGGGCAGGAGGCCGGTGGGGAAGCTGAAGATGCTTGGACTCCGGGTCTGTTGCAGCCGCCGTGGCAACGCGGGGCTGCGAGGAGACCTGGGGTGGGGGGTTCTGCAGCGCCTGCCCCGGGGTCCCCTCCTCTCGGTGCCCATCACTGCGACATGCGGGCAGGGTCCCCATCCACAGCAGAGTTCACCCCCACTCTGTCCAGGCAGCCCCCAGCCAGGACCCCAGCTCTCCGGGAAGGGAGTCTGAGCTGCCCCTCCGGGGGCCAGTTCTTGGTAACGGCCCCCCACCCCTACCCGGCCCCACGCCCTAAAGGTTTAGAAACTCCTCCAAGCCTCCTTTGCTGTCTGTGCTCACCTCGTGGGCAAGGGGGCTTCAGTGAAGCCAAGGGTCCTTCCCAGTTTGTAAAGGGGCACACCCAGGCCGGGATGTGAGTGGTCTGGGGGTGTAGTTTTGCCCTGAGTCACGCTGATGTCCCTGACCCCAGCCGAGGGCCCTGCAGACTGGCTGCAGTTTCCCTGCACTGCACTGGGTTCCCCAAACCAGGTCGGATGCCCGGAGGTGGGAAGATCTCTCCCCAGGCTCCCCTTCCTCAGCCACAGCCCAGCGGGTTCTTCTGGGCTGGTGCTGCCACAAGCTGGGGCAGGATGGGTGAGGCTTCACCCCCAAGCTGGGTGGGAGGGGCTCCCTGCTGGCCACCTCCCCTGAATGCCTATACAGGGGCCTCTGGGTCCCCATGGCCACTTCTGCCCAGGTGCATCCCACCAAACCCCCTTCTGGCCGGGAATGAGGGATTCGCCAGGACAGGAGGGGAGCCGGGTCTCGGGGAGCAGAGAGCTTCCCTGTGGGCCAAGGTCACTCACGAGCTCTTCAAAGAGTCCTGACTTCATTTGGGTAGACATGGGCGGCCCTCTGAAGCCTCTTCTGCCCCAGCCCAGGCAGGAGCCGCTTCCCTGCACTCCCAGCCGTGTGGCCCTGGAGGGCAGGGGCCATGTCCCACCCGTGTGAACTCCGGGACCTGGCAAAGGGCACTTGGCACGTGCTGGTGAGTGGCCAGAGCCTCACTGAGGAGGGAGAGCAAGGGGACCCACCTGTGCCTGCCGAGCACCCGGTCAGAGCCCCTCGCCTGCCAGCCTGGGCGAGGGGAAGGGCAGGTGGACACCCCCAGCTGGTTTTTCAGTTTGAGCATCTTTGCAGTGAAATTCCAGGAACTGGCTCAGGCTAGGCTGCTGATAGGAAGACCCCTCTGGGGGGTGGTTGTAGGGCATCTCTTCCTGCCTTCGGTGGCTTTTTGGGGGTGGTCCTCGCCTCCCAAAGCAAGGTAGGGGGGCCCGGGTGCAGGGCGCAGGGTTGGGCAGGAGCAGCTCTGCAGGTGTGGCTGGCCTCCTGGGGGCTGTGCCCAGGGAAAGGCCAAGGTCACCCCCTCTGCCAGAGGCCCCATTTCCCCCCTTCGTTTGGATGAGCCACTTGGCTGACCTTTGTGGGCACTCACTGTGTGCTGGGCACATGTCAGAGGGCCCCGGGCCTCGGGAGTGACCAGCATGGTGGGAAAGAGAGACAAGGCCCAGCTGTCCCACTAGAGGGGGAGACAGGGCTGGGGGGCCCCCGAACACCAGCTTGGAGGGTCAGGAGGATCTGGGGAGAATGAGGCCAAGCCAGTCCTGCAGGTGGCGGGCCTTGGGCAGGTGGCCGTGGGGCAGCATCACGCCCTGGAGTTTGACACCCACGACGGTCATTTTTAACTCTGCTCTCCTTTATGCGACAAAAACGTTTTTAGTCACAACCCGGTAATTATCACGATCACGTTTTTTTGTTTTGTTTTGTTTTGGTTTTGGCCGAGCCGCGCGGCCTGCAGGTTGTTATGGGATCGAACCTGTGCCCCTGCAGTGGAAGCTTGGAGTCTTAACCACTGGACCGCCAGGAAAATCCCCACGATCATGGTTTTCTTGATTCATTTCTTTACCTTTAAAACAACTACTCCTAAAAGGGAAGAAACCCCGTCTTCATAACCTTTACACTTAGCACTGCTGGCCTCTGCGTTGGACAGTTTCACGGTTTTGGATTTTAGACTCAGAGGGCATCCCCAGGTGGTTTGGTAAATGCAGGTGGGGGCGTCGGGGGGACTGCTGCGGCCCCTCCCGCTGCACAGCTGAGGTCGGTGCCGACTTCCACCTCGGTTGGCGTGCCGCCGTCTGTGGAATGGCAGATCCACGACAGCCCACCCCAAGTCCCAACCTCAGGAGGGGTGTTCGGCGGGGGCAGGGCTCTCTCCACCCAGAGCACCAGGCTGGCAAGGAGGAGGGCGCCGTGCGGGTGAAGCTTCCGGTGCTTTCGTCTGTGTCGCCGCCGTGCTGGTGGGGACGCCCGGATTAACAGTCCCCGGGGAGGGGCACCGGACCCCTGTGTTCGGAGTGGCTGCACATGGTGGTAATAGAAGGCAGACGACGAACAGCTTCTCCTGTTACTGTTTTAAGTTCTCTGCCCGGTGCCCCCACCCCGCAGGGCCCCAGGCTGGGCCTCCCCGCCTCCCTGGCCCTGCGTGGAGGGACGTGTGTCCGGGAGATGGGCGAGGGCTGAGCGGGACCGTCCAGGCGGTGGGCTGTTGGACCACGGGGGCCCCGCATGTGTGTCGAGTGAGCCAAGGGAGAAGTGGCGGCTGGGGCACGTGGTGACTGTGAGCCATGGGGCGGGCACCATCTCTGCAGAGCCAGGCTCTTCAGGGTATGACAGGTCCGTGTAGACAAGCCCCTCCCTGGGGCTTCTCCCCTGGGAAGGGGGCCGTGGGAGGTAAAGGGGATGGGGGGTGCCTTCTGCAGCCCGGTTCTGAAAGACCCCTGGGCTAGGTCCTGCGGGCTGGGCTGGCCCCTGGGCGCCCTGGGTCCAATGGCTGAGCAGGGGGCGGGGTCAGGTGATGGGCGAGGGGAGCCGGAGACCTGGGCCCTGGCGCGTAGTGGGCACGCGAGGAAGAGTGAAGGAGATAAAGCGTCAGCTCTTGTTCACCGGCTCCACCGTGGGCGGGGTTGCTGAGAGGAGCGGTGATGGGGGACAGCACCCTCGCGCGGATCCACGGACGCCCCTCAGACATCCACCCTCGTTCGGTGGACGGGGCCCTTCACAGGTGCCTCCCGCGTGGCATCCCCCAGGCCTGGAGAAGGGCACGGGGCCAGCTCTTCTGGGGCGGGCGCTCTGAGAGCCCCTGCTCACCCCGTCTGCTCGGGAACAAGCCCCCGTGTAACTTTCCCTTGAGGAGGAGCGATGCCCGCCTAGGTCAGTGGGAGGCCTCCTCGGTCGTTTCAGAGGGCAAGGGAGTGGGGGGAGGGGGGATCCTGGCTGACTCTGTGTCCGTGGACCTGCCTGGGCTTGGGCTTTTGGGGGTGGAAGATGATGGATAAACGCGGTCCTCACCCTCCAAGGGAAGGGGAGACACCACAGGTGGTCCTGGTGATTGGGCTGGAGCCCCTCCAAGAGGTAGCAAATGAGGCTGGGCCGTCGGAAAGGGAGGAGCTCGCTTCAAGGTGACCCCTGTCACTTTGTCACTGGCTGACATTCTGGCCTGGAGCTTCCAGGAGGAGGAGGGGGCAAGCATCGGCCACGGGGCCCCTAAAAAGGGCCAGGACCTGGGCAGGTGTCCAGCTGGGGAGAGGCCACCCTGAGCTGGGCGAGCTGCACCATCTTCGGGGGGTGTGATCAGAGTGGAAGCAGCCTCTTGCTCAGGTGTGCGCTTACCTGGGCTCACCTGGGCCTGCCGGGCACCCGGGAAGGCCAGGGAGGGAAGACCCTGGCCGCGCCCCTCTGGCTGGGGGAACAGAGATGGTGCCCAGAGGAGCTCAACCTTCCCCCCGCTCCCCGCTGGCCTGGATGACGGAGACGCAGACACGCTTCCCGAGAGATAGTGCTTCATCCAGGGCACCTCGGCTAATCACCAGCATCGTGGGAAAAGCCCGCGATGAGGGCCGAGCTGCAGTGCATTGTCTGGGGGAGATTAAAGCCCCAGCGCTGTATTGTCTGGGCAGGGGATAAATCTTCGTGCTGTCACTCAGACGCTGAATTAAATCCCCCCTCGTTTCTAAAGGGGCTTATCTGTGTGAATGGCGGCCACTCCGCAGCGTGAGTGGACGTGTTTGGGAGCGTCTGTCCGGGCACCTTCGGAGTCGGTGCCATCGGGAGGGGGCTGTGTGGGGTGGCACCTCCTTGCAGGGAGGGTGGGCTCCATCTGAGGTCCCCGCTGCACCTTGGGACACGCACCTCACCCACTGGGGAGAGGAGGCCTGGAGCCCTGGGGTCCCCGGCAGAGCCGTCCAGGGGAGGGGCCCAGAGAGGGTGCGAGCTTGGTGGGGTCAGAGAGAGAGCCAGCGGCGGGAGAGGAGCAGCAGGGGTCTTCAGGGCAGATTGGGCTGAGAAGGCATTGACCTCAGCCACCTGGAACTTTCTAGAGAAGCCACCCCCTCCCTGTGCCTTCCAAGCCCTCACAGCCCAGGTGGACCCAGCAGTGGAGCCATGGGTGGGGGCAGAGACCCCCTGGCTGGGGGCTGTCCTCAAAGCACGGCCGGCCCCGGCTGCCCCATCCGCCCCCTGCATCTAAGGCAGGAGGGCAGGATCCAGGGGCAGCGTCCCGACACTTTTAGCAACAGGGCTCCTTTTAAACCTGAACCGCACGGGGGGGCCTAATTAACAAGATGGGTTTGGGGGAGGAGTAGGAGGCCCTCCTGGGGACCCCAGAGCCCCTGGGGACCCCCGGGCCACAGTGATGCCTCGTTCAATTGCTGTCAGCATCCCCGGGTAATGCCCATTATACAGATGCAGAACTTGTTGCGAGGCCGTATGTCCAGGCCACCCAGGCAATCCGTGGTGGAGCGAGGTGCCCACAGCCGTCTTTCTGCAGGGCTGGGGAGATGTTCAGGGAGGGAGGGCTTGCAGGTGCCCCCACCCCGGGGCTGTCCCTCTCCCTGGTGCTGGAGGCTCGGCTGGGCTGGCTGCACACAGAGCAGTCGCCCGAGATGTAGTCGTGGAATGACCTAGCGCCGGGAGCGAAGGCTGTCACGGGCGGACACCTCTGGGCTTGGGGGTTCAGGTCGCGTGGGGGGGTCTTGGTTGAGAGTGTCTGCGATCAGCCCTCAAGGCCCCGTCCCCAGCTCTGACCAGCAGGCGGGGGACCTCTGGCTGTTCTCCTGGAAGGCACTTCTGGATTCAAAATGCCCCACGTCTTGGTGTCTGGGTGTTTGGGGAAGTGCTAATTGGGGTTTTCTGTGCTGGGTGTGAAGTTTCCTAGGTTCACGGGCTTTGATGCTCTGTTGTAGATGTTTCTGGAACCCCCCCTCCCCCGCTCCTTGGAGGGAGGACCCCAGCCATCGCCTGAACGAGCAGGCTGGTTCCTATTGCAGAATTTCATGAGCTGAGAGCAGAGCAGGAGCTCGTGCAGCAGGACGGCCTGCGAAGCACAGCTGCGTCCGATGTAGACTGTTCTAGAACATTCGGCTTCCCAGCCGGCTCCTCCCCTTCTTCTTACTTTGGATGAGATCGTGTCCCGCTGGCCAGTAGTTTTGGACATGAGTGAGAGCGTCACAGTGGAGTGAGAGCACCCGTGGGCGCCGAATACCCTGCTTGCTTCGGACCAGAAGCCGCCGGGTCGTGTCTGTGCAGTGGTGACACCCACGCTGGCTCATCCCGGTCTGGGGCCCGAGTGCATCCAACACATCCTCCCTCACCCTGCGGTCGGGCAACAGAGGATGGCTGGGCAGCTCCGGCCCCTCGCTGAGCCTGTCCTGGGTTCCTGGGGCGGCCCCGGCGAAGCACCACACACAGGGTGGCTTAACCACAGCCATTTATCCTCCCGCAGTCCTGGAGGCTGGACGTCCGAGATCCAGGTGTGGCCAGGGCTGGTTCCTCCCAAGGCCTCTCTCCTCAGTGTGTAGACGGCCGTCTCCTCCCTGTGTCCTCACCTGGTCGTCCCCCTGTGTTTGTCTGTGTCCTTATCTTCTCTGCTTCTTTTTTTTTAAATAAATTTTTATTTATTTATTTTATTTATTTATTTTTGGCTGTGTTGGGTCTTTGTTGCTGCGCGTGGGCTTTCTCTAGTTGCAGCGAGCAGGGGCTACTCTTCGTTGCGGTGCGTGAATTTCTCGATGCGGTGGCTTATCTTGCTGTGGAGCACGGGCTCTAGGCACGTGGGCTTCGGTAGTTGTGGCATGCGGCTTCAGTAGTTGTGGCACGCGGGCTCTAGAGCGCAGGCTCAGTAGTTGTGGCGCACGGGCTTAGTTGCTCCGCAGCATGTGGGATCTTCCCGGACCAGGGCTTGAACCCGTGTCCCCTGCCTTGGCAGGCAGATTCTTAACCGCTGTGCCACCAGGGAAGCCCCTATGTCCTCTTCTTATAAGGACATCAGTCACATGGGATTAGGGCCCACCCTACGACCCCATGTTACCTTAGTCACCCCTGTGAAGGCCCCATTTCCAAATACTGTCACGCTCTGAGGTCTTGGGGTCAGGATGCCAACATACAAGTTTTGGGGTCATAAATCGACCTGAAACAATGCCCTTCCCCACAATCTGTGTTGATCTGAGACTGCACTTGGTTTGCCTCTCCAAGCACCGTTGTCTGTGATGATATTCCAACACACCCCCAGAAACCAGATTGCAAATGGACCCCCAGGATTGCCCAGGCCCTTGAGGGGGAATGAGGCAGGAACGCCTCACATGGGGGTGTCCTGACCGCAGAGCCCAAACGTGATCGGGGCCTCTGGGCGACCCGTGAGCAGATGTGCCGAGAGGGGGCGAGAAATCTGCAATTAGCACAAACGCTCCTTTTTGAAAGGCCAAAAGAGCTTAAAAGAGAGGCCTTGAACCTGAGAAACGTCCATGGAAATCAGGGCTTGACTGGAGAGCACAATTTTTCTCATTTTTGTGGGGTTGAGCCTTTTCAATAAGATTTCAAGAGAATAAAATCAACAGGCCCCAGGAAATTTGCATACGGCTACTTAACAACAATTCTGTATGTTTTTTTGGTTTTGTTTTGTTTTGTTTTTTTAAAGAAATAAACACATCCTCAAACCTCCCCATCCGCAGGGCGAGACTGCCCTGGGAGTTAACGGTTCAAACCTTTACAATTTTTTAAAACCCAACAGCTTTCCATAACAAAGGGCAAAATTCACAAACAAATTGCCTTCCTCTTCCCAAGGCTGCTCCTTGGCCCGGTGAAGGCGTGTTGACAACACACAGCTCCTTGGGTCACCGCTGAACGGCGGATCCCACGGAGACAGGTCCCCCGAGGTCTGTTGAGAACAGCGTGGCTCGGGGGCCGAGCGCACGCTCTCCCCTCCGGTCTTTTCAGAAGACCCGCTAACAAGCGGCTTTGTGGGGACCTGGGAGGCGGCCTCCAGAAGGCAAGCCGGGCCTTACAGAGGCAGCCCAGGGACGGCAGTCCTTGCTGGGAGGTGGCGGAGGGCGGGAGCCTCCGTGCACCGGGGCTGCCCTTCTAGAAGCTCGTGTTTGCTGCGAGCGAGTGAAGCTCATCCCAGGATGGGGGGTGTCCGATGGACAGCTCTGGAGGGGCCGGGACAGTGTAGTCGCCTCCAGAAGGAGGGAGCCCTCAAGCAGGGGCCCGAGACCCAGTCCCGAGGACAGCCCGGGGGAGAACTGCCTTCTCTCCTTGGTCGGCCCACCTGCCCAGGGCTGTGTGCACCAGTCAGGGGTCCAGGAGGGTGGGATGCCCAAGCTGACTCCCAGAGACCCTCAGCCCCCTCAGGGAGAGGGATGCAGGAACAAGGAAGCCGATGCTGGGCAGGTGAGCAGAGCCGGGACTGCCCTCAGTTTCCGCAGGGCTGGCCCCGTCGACCCCTCCCACACATTCGGGCAGGAGCTCATGGCCTGTCCCAGACCCCCATCTCACCTCTGCTCCTTCTTCCATGCAGACCCCTCTCCTAAAGCCTTCTCCAGAGCCCACACTCCCCTCCCCCGCCATGGTACCCTGACCCTGCATTTCTGGGTTGTGGCCTCCCCTCCCGCCCGATGGTTTTCCTGTCCCTTCTGGCACCTAGCAGCTTCTGGTATTCAGTAGGCACTCAATAAATGCTCGTGGAAGGCATGATGAGAGATGGCGGCGGGTGTCAGGGTGAGTCCGTCAGAAGGAAGGCACTGGTGGTGCAGGGGTGGGGGCGGGACCCGACAGATTGTTCTGGAACGGCTGGCACCACAGGCGTTGGCTCGGGGGTGCCCAGGCAGGAGGGCAGGCCGGCTCGCCTCCCCAGACAGCCAGGCCCACCCCACCGCCCGCCGGCACTGAGTGGCGGGACCCGGCATGGGGGCCACACGCTCTCCACCCGGCAGCGGGGGCCGGCGTCCTGGACGCCGCCGCACCCCGGCTCTTTCCCGCTGCCCGCTGGCCTCCCCCAGCCCAGCCTTCCAGGCCTGCCCTGCCCCCGGGGTAAACCCACGTCCCCGTGTTCCTGGGCACTGAGGGCCCGTGTCCTTTTTATCCTGTCCACCGCTCTGGGCCACCGTGGCCGTCCGGCCTCCTCCACGGCCCGGCCCAGAGCAGGGCCCTGGCTGCTCACCTCTGGCCTAAACACCCCTCATTCCTGCTGTGCATTCAAAGGCAGACAGGCGCTTGTGTGGGCAACACATCCTGGACGGCTCTGGGTGCTGTCCTGGCCAGTGGACTCTTCTGGAAGCACAGTGGGGGGCAGCGTGCTTGGACCTGACTCGGGAGGGCGTGGGCCGCCCACGGTCACTGGTCTGGACCCCAAAGGGTTAAGGCGCGAGTGCGGGGGGCTTTGTTCCGCGTCTCCTGGGTGTAACCCGCGGCCTGTCCCCAATCCCTTCCTCATGACCATGATTAGGCCGCACGGGATGAATAGGCCAGCGATTCCTATGGTAACCTTCCAAATGCATTCCTGGGCAAGTGCGGCCCCCTCGGTAATTACATTCCTAGCTCGGCCCACAAGCAGCATTCGGATCAGCCCCTCCAGGGGCTGCAGGTCCCTCCCGGAGACAGGGGCCGGAGCCTCCCCTACCTCCGGCCCAGCCCCTGCCCCTCCCCTTCCCCAGAAGGGGCGGAAATGGGTGAGATCCTCAGGGCGGCCGGCCAAGCTGGCCACGGAACATCCAGGAGGGGAGCCAGACCAGGAGAGGGACCCCCCCCCGCCCCCGCCACAAGCCTCTCCCCCTCCCTGCCTGGACCGTCCTCCGTGTGTCCCCTGGGGCTCCACCTCGGCTCCCACTGGGGGGACAGCCTGCAAGTTCGGCCTAGCCTCCACCCCTGGGGTTGCTGTCCCCAGTTTCCGGCTGGAAGGGTTGGGACAGGACCCATCCCGGAGGAAAGCCCAGCCGGCTCCCCTCGTGGCACAAGTGCGGGGTGTGGGCAATGCAGGGTGAGCAGCCCTCAGGGAGGGCACCACCAGCGGGCTGCAAATGTGTTCATGCCCGAGGATGGCCAGGCCTGGGCTCTCCGGGTGAAGGCGGGCAGTCTGAAACGGAGCCTGGAGACACTCAGGCTGCCCAAGGGAGGAAACCGCCCCCGGGGGCTGGGGAAGCTTGACACGCTGGAGGAGCTGCAGGAGGGGCTGGAGGGCGGGGGCCCTTGAGGAGGGCTGGTGGGTGGCCTGCAGGAGGTGCACGGCTTGGCTTTGCTCGAGGTGTACACAGAAGCTTGCGCCAGAGGAGCTTCCCACGGGTGGTAACCCGAGCCCTGTCCTATGTGTCAAAGACCCCGCGGGCTCCAGCACAGGCAACAGAGGTGCCTGAGTGGGTGCAGGTGAGGGGTTGCCTGTCAGGCCAGGGGGCGGGGCGGGGCGGGGCGGGGCGGGGCGGGGCGGGGCGGGGCGGGGCTGAGACTACAGGAGCTGCTGAAGGACTGCGTGTGGGCTGTGGGCAGGGAGGACACCCCCAGGTTTCTGTCCTGACCTGCCGGGCCTGCGGGGCCACACCGAGGGGCAGGTCCGGCCCCTGCCTTTGGGTCAGCATGGGAGGCAGAGCCATCGCTCACCCGGCACCAGTGGGCCACACGAGCTGGGTCTGCAGGTCTGATGTGGCTGGCCGGGCGGGTGCAGCCCCCTGACAGCTTGTTCTGGGGGCCAGCAGAGCCCTGCCAGCCCAGCTGATGGGAAGCAGAGTGGGAGCAGATTCCCGTCCTTGCCCTGGTCAGAGGGGCAGGATTGCTCAGCGGTCGGGGGGTGGGGGGGGCAGGCCCTGGGTCAGGTGGCCTGGAGTGGGCAGCCCAGACCTCATCGGGCCGGAGACAGTAGGAGCCCTATGGGCGTCGAGGGACCCTGCTGCTCTGGCTTCAGGGGCCTGGGGCCCAGGAAGCAGGGCTGTGGGGAGCATAGCCGAATAGGTGCCACGTGCTCAAGAGCAAAGCTGCTTGGCGTCGAGGGAGAGGGTCACCCTGTGGGGCTCCTGAAACCCACCGCTGGGGGGGTCCCCGCTCTCCTGGTCTTGGGGGGGACAATCTGGTGGATTGCAGACTGGCTTTTACCCCAGCCTGGCCGGGGAGGGGCGGAGGCAAAGGACTGGGAGCCGCCGCTAGCCGGCCCTGGGGAGCTGTGACTCGTGATTCTGGGCCCAGGTGGTTTAGACGGGGAGGCTTACGTCGGGATTACCGGCCTTGGGATTTGGAAGCTAGCAATTCCTTGGTGTCAGTCTGCTGGACTAATTCTAATGTAAATAGAGCAATCCTCTAAGTATATATCATTTAATGCTCAACGGGGAGCCTGCAGATCTCCTTAACACCAGCAGGCTCAAGGTACCTGCTGGGCTCACTCCTCTGGTCTCAGCCCATTTCCCCGACGGGCTGCGCTTGTGGCCAACCCTGGTAGGGTATCACAATAATTATGGGAAGCGGCCCCGGGCGGATTTTCAGGCCCTATTGTCCTCCCCGCTGGACTAACACCTTAGAACCACCTTCCCTTGTTAGAGATACACATGATCCCTAGGAGCTCTGCTGGCCAAACCCCACGCGCTTCCCCAAGGACAGCCCCCAGAAGGTCTCTGCTCACCCTCTGCCCCTGGGCTTGGCCGAGCGCCAGCCCCCCATGGCCACGCAGCCGTGTGGCCAGCCTGGGGCTGGGCTTTCCCGCGAGGTCGTAAGCGCGTGCGTGTGGCTCCTGCACTCAGGGGTAGCAGTGGGGCGGGATCGTGCAGGAGGAACCACAGAGGCACCTGCACCACCGAGGTTGCCTTTGTAAGGCGGTCTTGGCCCTGCCAAGCTCTTTCCTGCTCGGACAAACGGATTGTACTGCTTGGGAACATGCCCACCTCATGCAGGGATGCAGGGTTTGTTGGATGAAGGGAGGGAGCATGCGGAACCCTGAGCCATCAGTGTTCTCTTTTGTCCCCAGTGCATTTGTGTCTTAGTTAACAATTCCTTCCCTCTCCCCAGGTCAGATCCTCCCCCAGTTCCTTCTTGAAGTTTTGAAGTTTTGCTTTCTGTATTTAAATCCCTCAGTCCTTCTACTGGGGGTCGTGTATATGGTGTGAGGTCAGCACCTAACTTTATTTTATGCTCCCCGTGGGTAGCCACTATCTGGGCTGGTTTGTAGAGTGGCAGTGTTAGACTGTGATCTGAGATGTCACCAGGTCACCTGCAGGGTCACAGACCAAACCGAGGGTCGGTTTCTGGATCTCCTCTCCCTTCCCATGGGTCAGCTGGCCCCTGTGGTGGCCAATGCTCAGGGCCTGATGGAACTGCCACAGTAACCATCGTAAACTAGTCACAGGCACGCGGATGGGAGTGAACACAGTGCCAGGCACCGAGGTCCACCCTGAGAGGGCAGCTAGAGGGCAGCAAGTCACAGAGAGGTTGTGAGGCCCAGAGTGGTCTGCACAGCCTCACTCTGCACTCACAGATCTAGAAGCCACGGGGTCTCCAGGGACTGAGCTGCCAGGAGGCCGGGGGCCGGGCCCAAGATGATGGTTCTCTTCTTGAACCTAAGGAGAGGGGACACTGGAACAGGAAATCAGGGGCAGCAACCCCTCGTCACTCTAGGATCACCGTGGATTGTTCCAAAAGGTGTCAGAACATTTTTAAATGGGGCAAAATAGTCACATATATTGAAAAGACAGGTGTGTGCTGCCCTAGAAAGGCCAGGGCTTTGGCCCTCTCTCTGGATGTCGCAGGTCTTCCTTGTTGTGGGACCATGGGTACTTACTGAGTTCATCAGTGTTTGCAGGTGGGTGAGCGGCCAGCTTCTTGGATGAGACTGAATGCTGTGGACACGAACTTGTATGCATTATCATTATTACTGTTGTTGTTGTTTTACTATTAGCTACGGATGGCACCGCTGGGAGCGGCCTCATCCTGTAACCCCCAGGGATTCGGGGCCGTGATTTCATGCCGCCTTGGTGCCAATACCCAGCGTGGCTCTCTAAACAGATGCTAAAATGATTCCGCTCCACAGAGCTCCCAGAAGTCAACTGTCTTTTAATAACTGTCTCATACTTAATGCTCCCGGGGGCCAAGTGACGCATCACAAGCCATTAGACCAGGGGCCTCGGCCAAGGATTAATTGAGCAGCGATAGGGGAACGGCTTTGCATCAGGGCAGGAAACCATGGTCATCAATGACCAGCGTGGCATTCACCCCGGGGGAGGGGGTGGCGAGGGAGGATCTCTAGCCCCATCTGAGGTCCTGCAGTCAGGGTCTCCAAAGCCAAATGTCCCCAAACACCATCCGCATGGCGTCTGTGATGAGAGCTTTGCGGGGAAGCTCATCACCGCGGAAACTGGCTTCAGTTCCCGGGCGGTGGCATCGTCCCCCCAGATGCAGCGCAGCCCCGGGCTCACCGTTTCCAGGTGGCCGCCTGAGACTGCGGCCTTCACCCCCGCTCTTGACGTAAGGTGGAACACAACATCGTCTGCACAGCACCCGTGCAGGCGAGCGCTGGGTCCCACGGGGGGCTTCAGGCAGTGTTTCCTTTACTCCTCGTCACCCCCACCCCCACCCAGGAAGGTGAAGAAGCAGCTGGAGGAGGGCGTGGCTGACCGGCTCTTGGGCACGTGGCCTGTGCCCGGTCCGGCCGTGAACTTGGTCTGTCCGACATGAGGCAAAGAGTTCATGATGCTGGGACCCACCCTCTGTCTGGCCTGGAGCCAGCAGGCGAGGCATCCCCCCACCCCCAGGTTTCTGCTGGGCATAAGGAGCCTGCCTTCCTGGGTCCGGCTTCCCTGTGAACACCTGGGCTGGTCCCTTGGGATGGGGAAGGGACACCAGTGTCCTCTTAGAGGATGATTTTGTGCTGGGTCCTGGGGCCTCCTCGAGGTCCCGGGCTCCACCCACCTCCACACCTCTTCCGGGCAGCCCAGGGCTGCGCTGACGGAAACTGGTGGGCCTGGGAGCCCCCTGCCCAGAGTTCCTCTGCTTGTCCCACCTAAGGCTCTTCTGTCTCCCTAGTATTCAAATTAGCGTATTTCAGTGAACACGGTGGATCTAAAGTAGGCCTTTTCTCACAGTCCTGCAAATTGACATCCAAAGAGATGGTTTATTTTTGTCAGGAAGTCACGGTTGGCTTGGTGTGAATTTTCCTTCCCCTAGCATGTTGTGTCTGAGTCGTGGGATTCCTGTGGTCCTGGAGGGAAGGTTCAGGACATGGCAGGCTTAGCACCTTTAACTGGGAGCGAGAGCTCCAAGGAAGCAGGTCCAAGCACTGTCACCTCCAGAGAAGGACCCAGTGGCGGGGCGGGGGGGGGGGTGCGGGTCATGAGAGGGGACACAGGCTGGGAGTCAGTACACGGCCTGGTCAGTGCACAAGAACGGTGGTCCAGTCCTTGCCCTCCTGAGGCTCCCAGGGGGAGATATGTCAAAATCAGGAGAGGCCAGAGATTGATGGTGTCTGGGCAGGATGGTGGCGGGGCGCTGGCCAGGACATGGCCCCAGGCCAGCGGGTCTGCTTCAAGTGTGCGGGCCAGGGAGGCCTTGGGCGGGGTGGGGGGGGGAGGACCCCATGCTGGCTGTGCCCTGGAGGGTCCTGGGCATCCCGAGGGCAGCCACCTGAGCCAGTGTCAAACCCCAACCCTGGGCCCAGCTGGAACCCTGCACCCTGCGCCCGCGCTCGAAGCCTGCCCTGCCAGATCCCCGGGGGACAGGCGGACCATGGGGGCCGGTCTGCACAGGCCTCTGTGTGTTCCCTGAGCTGCGGGGTGGGGTGGGGACACGACGGACGAGATTCTCCCTCTTGAGGGGGTGCTGACGGGGAGGAATCTGCACACAGAGGCGGGATTCTTGTCCGGAGGGCTGAGAGCCAGGCAGTGACCCGAACTGCTGGACCTGGGGCTGTAAGGGAGGGTGGGGAGGGTGGCAGGGAGGAGGGAGAAAGAGGGAGAGAGGAAAGGAGGGAGGGGGAAGGGAGGAGGAGGGAGGGGAGGAGGGGGAGGAGGAGGAGGGGGAGGAGGGAGAGGAAAGAAGAGGTAGAGAGGAAGAGGAGGAGGGGGGAGGGAGAAAGGGAGGAGGGGGGAGGGAGAAAGGGAGGGGGGGAGTGGAAGGGGAAGGGGAGGAGGGGGAAGGGGAGGAGGAGAGAAGGGGAGGAGGGGGAGGGAGAAGGGGAGGAGGGGGAGTGGAAGGGGAAGGGGAGGAGGGGGGAAGGGGAGGAGGAGAGAAGGGGAGGAGGAGGAGGGAGAAGGGGGAGGGGGAGGGGGAGGAAGGGGAGGGAGAAGGGGAGGAGGGGGTGGAGGGAGAAGGGGGAGAGGGCAAGAGCGAGGTGGGGAGTGGTCCGTGGGGGCACTGAGGCCTCCTGAGCACATGCAGAGGAGGCGGGTTGGGGCGCACGCCCCCCCTTGGGGGACGGCTTGGTCCGGCTTTCAGGTACCGGCCTTTTGTCTGCTGCCCCGAGCTCGCCTGTCAGCCCCGCTGTCAGAAGCCTAATCTTTTTCCTTCGCGGGCTGAAAAGGCCCAGCGTCACATCAGGCAACGTACTGCTGCCTATTCTCCTTCCCCACGGAACCCAATCACCGGACAGCTCGGCTGCAATTCACTCCCCCGCCCGCCCTTTGTCGAGGTGGGCCGCCTCGGCGCTGCTCGCCCAGCAAGATAAATCATGTTCTCGAAATTAACTCGCATTGAAAGGGGGGCAGGAAGAAAGGCTGATGGCCAGCGCGGGCGGGAGCGGCCCGGCCTCGACAAATGTCAGCGCCGATAATTTGGGGGCTGTGATTAAGATCTTATCTAGGTGGGAAGTAAATAGAAAAGACTTCCATAAAACTCCGGCCCCATCCGCGCTTACCAGCTCGGGAAGTTCCTTGATTTCTTTGTCATTTCTTTTTTTTTTTTTCCTTTATTTTTGGGGGGATCGGAAGGAAATACCAAAAAGGTCTTAGGTAAAGGCAAAGTAGGATCCGGGGCATCGCTTGAAAGGATTAAACAGACCTTGAGGAAGCCAGCGTTTCTCCTCTGGCGACAAAGGGCACTGGGAACGGAGAGAAGAGCCGCCTTTGTCTCTGAATTCCCGCTCGGAGGAAACGCAGCGCTGAGCGTCAGGCCGGCCGCGGTGCCCGGCCTCCGAGTTCTGCTTTTCTTTAGTCATGGACACTGTTTTGCTGCAGTAGAAGTTTTCCCCAAATAAAATGAAACCGGAGCCCCGCATGCGGACGGGGCGGGGAGGCAGCGGGCTCGTAAACACTCCGCGCTCGGGAGCCGCACCGCCTGCTTTTATGGGCCCGGCCCCTCGCGCCCGGGTGTTTATTTTTGCTACTGATGACTTCAGCGCCCGGCGGCTCGAACCCCACGCCCAGGGCCCCGGCGATGACTGTCCACGCTGCGCCCCCCATGGTCCCCTCCCCGGCGGCCGGGCAGCTGCTCTGGGCCCGGGCACCAGTGACTAAGGGGGAAGTCACCTTATTGACGAATCTATCTGAGTCTGCAATGCCCCTAATTGGAGCCATTCAGGGAGGTGACGGGCAGGGCGGCTCCCTCTGGGTGGATGGGGCGGCCAGCGGGGTGTCCTGGTGGGAAGGGACCCTGGGGACTATGAGGTCAGGCGTGCAAAAGGCACAGCCCAGGGCCCGCTACTCACTCCAGGCTCAGCAAACCATTAAGAAGATCAGGACTGCCCCCCACTTCCAGGCGGGCCCTCCGCAGCCCGGACAGCACCAGCCCTGGTCGCCCGGCCCCCGAGCCCGCCCGAGAACTGACTCAGAGCCGCTCCCTGGGGTCTGTCTGGACAGCTCTACCCATTCCCACCCGAGGCCCCCTGGAGAGGGTCTGGGTGTCTGGATTCTGCAGAGGAGCGAGAACATTCCACCCGCACACTCCCACCCCCCGAGGTCTGCCTTCCGTGGTCTTGCTGTGGCCGGAGGAGGGAGACCAGGGAGGCCCAGGGGACGGTGGGGAGGAAGGGTGGGAGGAAAAGAGATGCTGTGATGGGGGCTCAACGCCCCAGAGAGACTCAGAGCCCACACACAGCAGGTGCTCAACAAAGGTGTGGGAAGGAGGGACAGAAGGAGGGAGGTGGGTTGGAGCAGAGGCTTTACGAGCAAGGCAGGGAGGCGGGGTGTGAAGGGGGAGCAGCGGGGGCGGGCGGGGCAGCTTGGCAGCAGGGCTTCTCACCCCGTGGGCACTTTGTTCGGGAAGATCCCTTGTCCGGGGCATCGTGGTCGTTGAGGGGTCTCCCCGGCCCCTACCCACTGGATGCCCCCAAGGTGCCGACACCCCCCAGCACCTCCCTGCACTGCGTGTGCCCGGGTCTGGGGGCGGAGGGGTCAGTGCTGCACCCTCAGTAGTCTCTGAGCTCAGGGGCCCTGGATGTAAAGAGTTAGAGTTTGACTTGAGAATATTTCCTATTTCTCCTTCTTTTATTTTAAACACTCGGGATGCGCGGGGACAAACACTGGAGTAGTTTCCTCCGCCTGCCAATGTTTTGTTTGATTTTGTTTTTAAATACCAAGTAATGTGTGGAGGAATTTGAGCAACAAATTTGCCAGGTTTTTAAAATGTAGATTGGCTTTTAGATGTTCCTTTGAAATGTCAGAGTGTCAGTGTCATTTGAAGACAGCAGCGTTTACCCCCACTCGTGTGCACACACGCACATGTTCACACACTCACGGGCACACTCACATACATGTACACACGTGCACACATTCGCACACCCCTTACACTCACACACTTGCACACACACAGTCACACTCAGGGAAAGCTGGCTGCCCCTGCTGCTGGGCTCTTGGGCCACGAGGACGCCCGCACTGTTGTCCCCATTCAGCATCTGTCCCCTGGGCCCCGCCAACCAGGCATCACTCCCGCCTCCAAACCAGCCACCTGGACGGCCTTGGGGGACAAGAGAAAGAGCCCAGAAGTCGGTGGTGGGGGAGGAGAGAGAAGGCTCCTGCAGACGCCGAGATGCCGGACGGACGGCTCGGACCCTCGGTTAGAGGAGGAGTCCTTTCTGCACAGCTGGTCCTGGCCTCTCTCTCCTCTGGTCACACCCCTGCCCACCCATCCACCAGCCCGTGCTTGGTGGGTGACGGCACCCCCAGTGCCTCGCATGCAGCCTTTGGAGCCTGAGGACTTCGGCTCTCAACTCCAACCGAGCCCTTCCTTGCTGTGTGACCCTGAGTCAGGAGCAGCACCTCTCTGTGCTCGCCTTTGCCATGGTGGTTGCAAAGGATGGGGGGACTCGTTTCGTTGAGTCACTGGGAGACGCTTGCTGTGGAATGATGGGGCCAAATGGGTCTGTGCTAACGGGACCCTCACGTGAGGGGCGGTGGGGGGGAGCCCCAGACAACTGTCCCCGCGGGTGTGGGCGGTGGGGGGGAGCCCCAGACAACTGTCCCCGCGGGGGCGTGGGGGGCTGTGAGAATGTGGTGGCCCCGTAAACGCCCGTCAGGGAAGGAGTAGGGGGAGGCTTGGAAAATGGCAGATAAAGCAAATACCCCCAGCTCCTAAACAAACCCAGCAGGACAGGGCAGATGACAAATGATGGGATTGTGTCAGCTTGAGAGAGATTGGACTAATGGCATGCCGGACTCTGCTCTCCGAGGATCAATATTCCATCAGGCAGGCCACGTGAGCCGCGCTCCCGAGGACAAAGGGGCCATGGCGGCAGTCCGCACTTGCCACCCACAGCGCCACCTTCGCCGCCAGCCCATGTCGGGGTGGGGTCCAGCCCTGCCCGCCTTCCCAGCTGCGGGGGAGCGCGCTGGAGGGGCACCCAGGCCGCTGATGCCCACTCCCATATTGGGGCTTCCCAAAGCTCCACCTGTCTCTTCTCTGGTCTCCCCGGGGACTGGGCAGTGAGGCCTTTCTACCTTGCATCCGGTACTGGGAGCCGCTGTCCAGGCTGCCTTCCTGGGGGGCTCTGTGGCAGCCCCTCCCTGCCCAGTGGCTCCCCAGGAGGCTGGGTTCAACATCAGGTGCAAACTTCAGGCAGGTGTGTGGCCAGGGCCCCCACCCGGAGGACGCCAGGCCAAGTCCTCCTCGGGAGCCGTAGAGGGGATGGTCCCAGGCCCCTAGGTGCCCTTGCCTGCTGGAAGGTCACCCAAGAGAGGCTCACGCACTGTGTCCGTTCCCTGGGGTGTTCACTCCACCTGTGTTGAGTGCTTACCGTACACAAAACCAAAATCAAAGCCAAGGACAGAAGTGCGTGTGAGCAGTGCGGGGGGAGGTGCCAGGGCGACCGGGGAAGGGTGCCCATCAGTCCGCTTCCCTGGTCTCTTCACCCCCAAGATGGCAGCTTGGCCTGGGTGCCACCGACCTCACTCCCAGGCAGCAGCCCTGGTCTGGGCTTGGTCACTCCAGGATGTGGACCCTTGTCTTTCCCTGGCCAGGCCCTGTCAAGCCTCTCTTTCTCCCCTGGGATAGAGGCTGCCCCATGAGGCCCCCAGCCCTGGCTCTGATTACAGACACCACGTGGGCCCATCGACCCCAGGGCGTCCCAAGCCGAGGCCAGGTATGATGCGGGCCTCCCCGCCAGGGGACTGACCTGGGGCGGGGCAAGAGGCAGGTCAGAGCAGCTCCCCACTGGTCTGGTTGTCTGGCACACCCGGGTCCCAGGCTGGCTCTGCCCACGGATCACGCCCCGGCAGGTGACTCGGCTTAGGGCTTGGACCCTGAGGGCCACCCCTATCAGGAGGGAAAGGTCACCGTGGCTTCTGTTGGCTCTCTCACGACTCAGCACCAGACCCTTCAGGACAAACACGTGGACGTGGACGTGTGTGTAATGGAGCCCAGCAAAGTGCCGTTCACTTGGCCACAGCCCAGGCAGCAGCCACGGTCTCGACACCACTCACACCTGGGGTCCACCGGGAATGCTGGGCCCGCACCCGTCCCGAGTGTGGGATGAGCGTTTGCAACGCCAGATGGACGCGGAGGCCCATCCTGCAGTCGCTTGTGGGGGTGGGGTGACAGGCTCCCCCGGAGCCGCGCACTGGCCGGGGTCTCCTTTCGGGCGAGCACAGTCCTCTGTGGGGTAGACCCACCCCCAGCCCCCAAGGTTTTCTGCTTTTAGCTTTTTTAGCCACGACTTTGCCAGCTCACATCCTCTTGGAATGATTCATTCCTGGGCTTTCCTTCTCCACACCCAGCTCTGTGAGGGCTGCCCCCGGGCGGGCCAGGTTTAAGGCCATTTTAAATACAAATGGCACCAGGGGCCCGGAGGGTCAGCCCCGTGTTCCTGCGGTTATGGCTGTGGCCTTCTTTAGGAGGAGGAAGTCGCATTAGACGGTGTAGGGCTGGGGCCGATAGGAACCAGGGGTTCAAGAGCCCGGGCAGGGCCGCTGGGAGCTGACTGGGGTCCGCCGCGGAGCCAGCTCCCATCCTGCCCCAGCATCACTGGCCCCCGGGCAGGGAGGGAGAGCTGCCGGTCGGGGGGAGGCGTGGGGCCCAGGCGGGCGTGGGGAGCTCAGAGCCACCTTGCCGCCGGCTGCCACGCAGGCCCGTTCTACTGTCTTCTGTCTTCCAGCCAGTGATTCACGGAAAGGCCTGGGTCTTTCTCTGGCCTCTGCTCGGCCATCTCCAGCGTGGGGAGCAGGGCCGGGAAACGGCTTGGCCCAGAGGACCGGGCCACGCGCGTGTTTGGGCCTGGGCACAGCTGGCCTCATGCTGGCGGTGGGAGCTGGAACCACAGACCGGTGGTCCTTGTAGGCGTCTGAGCTCCCGTTGCCCTGACTCCTCAATGGGGCCATAAACCCAGCACTCGCTGCTCTTCCCGGAGCTGTAAGCAGGCTCCTGTGCTTTCCTTTGACCTACAGGAAGGCCTGGGTTGTGGCACCTGGGCCTCCGACTCTTCCACGCTCCTGGGGAAGGAGCTCTCCGGCCGCGCGCGGAGACGGGAGCCTTCCCGCGTGGCTTTCTGGCCTGTGTCAGGATGGCGTTCATGGATGGGCAGCAGACTGTCCTGGGGACCGCAGGGCTGACGTGATCTCAGCCACTGGGCAGGAGGCTTCAAGTGGGGAGGGGGCCGCCAAGGGACGTGAGCACCAGGCCCACACGCAGGGGCTCCGCTGGGGGCGCACACATACGTGTGCGTGCGTGAGAGCACATGTGCACGCACATGTGTGAGTGCACACACGTGAGCGTCTGTGCACGCACGTGCTTTGGCGTGCGTGTGCAGGCCTGTGGACAGGCGGCCACGGGCAGTGCCTCTGTGGCCGGGTGGCACTGGGGACTCCCATCACAGAAAGCACTGAAGAGCCCCTGCCCGGGTCTCTGGAGGGAGGCACTGCGTCTGCGCAATCTCAGCTCTCAGGATTGCTTGATTATGAGGCAGGCGAGGCAGGGCCTCGACCACAGCCTCGGCTGGCCTAGAGGGGTGGGAGCGGCATGGCCGGGACACCCCTGGGCCGCCCTGGGCCGCCTCCACCCTGCTTTCAGTGCCTCTCTCAGCCGAGGGGCTTTGTGGCCAAACATGCTGGCCTCGTGACTCCACCTGGGCGCCCGTGGTCCGGGGGGCTCGCGTGGCCGGCCCTGCCCGGCTGAGCCCTGCTCGCCCTTCCTCAGCAGCCGGCCGCCCCTCTCACCCCAGCAGGGCTTCCTTTCGAGGTGTGGGTGGAGGAGAGCAAGCCGCCCCCGCCTCTTGGTGCGCGTGGAGTGCTGTGGCCAGCCCGGCGTGGCCCGGTGGTGGCTCTTTGTGTGGCCAGGCAGGTGACCCGACTGCAGGCTCAGCCCTCTGGGGTCTGGTTAATTACCTTCCTCCGGACCCCGGCTTGGAAAGTCATTTCTCTGAAAGCACATGGTGAGGGGGGCTCTGGGTCCGGCCCCCGCCTCCCCTCCGGTCTGGGCAGGGCTGGGGGAAGCGGGACGAGGTGCGGCCTCAGTGGGCCCAAGGCCTCGGCACGGGGGCTATGACTGCGGCAGCACGTTCCCTGGGGGCCCCCTGCTCCGTGTCCTTTCTGCAGCCCCCAGGGGGGCTGGGCTGGGCAGCGTGCTGGGGCCGGGGTTCTGGGACAGCGCAACTGGGCTGGCAGGAACCCGAGGACCGGGACTGGGGAACATGGGGGACGGAGGGGGTGCCAGGTTTTCGTGCCTGCACAATGAGATTTTGATGACTGATCCTTTTCCTTAATGTAAGCCATGGAGTTAAGTGTTTGAAAATTGTTCCAGAAGCTGAGAAAGGCCTGCCCTCTGGTCACGCTGGATTGTCTCTTACTTAGCAGCTGACAGGCCCATCTGCAGGCTGTGGGGGAGGGCGAAGGCTGGGGGAGGGGTGCACCCCGCTCCCTGTAGCCCCCAGAGCTGCAGGAAGGAAGGACCCCTGCCCTGCCTGGTGGTCTCGGCTGCTGTCCAGTCTCTGGGGAGCGGAGCGGGGAGCCCACCTTCCTGGCTGGCATCTCTGCCTGTTTGCCCTGGAATCTGAGCCTCACCAGACAGCGGGTGCTGGTAGTCTCTCCCCAAGGGCTGGGGGACCTGGGGCACGGCCCCTCTCGCGTGTGGGGCCCCATGCTTGGGGGGCGGGCGGTGGCTGAAGCCGTCCAATGCCCATCCTTGGCTTGGGTCCACAGGTGCTTCCCTGAGCCTCTGTGGGAAGACAATGATGGGCCAGCCCCTGCCGCCGGGCTCTTATCAGTTCGCAGCTTGAAATCCAAGTAATTAAGGGGATGGATTAAATCTGTAGGATGTCTCCTCACTGGTCCCATATCATGTTGTTCCACAAATATCAAGTGTCCCCCCCCCCGCCGCCACTCACAGTCTGGCGGCCACCCCTCCCCGGGCGCTGGAAGGTTCGGGGATGCGTCTGATGCACTTGGGCTGCATTCAGGGAGCTGTTTTCCTTGTCCACCTCAACTGCCAGGAGATGGACAAAGCATAAAGAAAGCTGAGGAACGGTGTGAAATGCCGCAGGTGTAAAGGGCACCCGCCGTGCCCAGGGTGTGGCCGGAGGACGGGACAGCCGGGAGCTGAAGGGCAGCTGGGGGCTTTGTTCCTCACCGAGATCACCCCTGGTGCATGCTTGTCCTTTACCTCTAGTGAGTGACCTCAAAGGGTCGTCACCACCCGGATGGCCAGAGTGAAGCTCAGACTTCTGACCGCCAGCCCCTTCTCCTCGAGCCCTGCAGACGCCAGGGAGGACGGTGGGCTGGGGCCTCTGGAGCCTTCAGGGGGAAGAGCCTGGATAGGTGCTGGGGGCTGTCCAGGAGCGGAGGGCCCCGTGGGAGTGACCCCGGCGGGCAGAGTAGGGGACCCTGGGCAGCGGGCCGAGCCCGGGCCAGGAGCAAAGGGAGACTGCGGCCCCAGAGACCGTTAGGGCCGACTTCCCACTTCTGCAGAGAGAACTCGTTCTGTGTTTAGATTAGAAACAGGATATAATAAACTTGTTAACATGTCAGAATCTCATGTTGGGACAACATAAGTGGGTGTTTTCTCCTCTTTCTTTCTGTTGTGCAGGAAAATGCTGCAATTAGTGCCCGGGCTCTGGAGGCCGGGCTGGGGGAGGGGGTGGAGGCTGCGAGCAGAGGGCAGTGGAGGACCCGGGGCCCGGCCTCCCCGTGAAGCCCGCCGGCCATAGGGTGGCCTCGGGCCTCCACGTGCTGGATTCAGCTGGCCTGGGCCCCAGGAGCCCACCCTCCCAGCAGGGCCCGGGGGCTACAGTAGCTCCGGCACCAGCATCTGCCCGTGAAAATGACCCTGGGAGCGGTGGGGGGACAGCATTATTTGTTTTTTAAAAAAGACTTTTATTTTAAAAGCCTTATGTCCTGGAGGAAAGCAACATGGAGCTATTTTCAGGAATGGGCTCAGAAAAAGATCAGCTCTTAATTAAAACAAAACACAGTAAGATCAAGCCGTTTCGCAGAGGCCCCCAGCCGGAACAAAACCGTTTCTGTCGAGACCTGCGGGAATCATGCGGCCGCCCGCCTTCAGGCCCTGAGGCTCGGCCCAAGTGTGTCCCAGGCCCCGGCCGGGACCCGGGAGTGGGGGACAAAGGGTGGCAGTGAAGAATGACCAGGGCATGCAGAGAAACAGATGTGAGTCTGGACAGGAGGGGAGGACGGGCCTGGTTAGGGACCCGGCGCAGGACCGAGGGCAGCCACGCAGCCTCGGGGGGACGGTGCCGTGGCCTAGACAGCCGCCTGCAGCCTGGCCGGACGCAGCCGGCCCAGGGAAGGCGTCCCTTCAGCCAGGACCCTGTCCCCAAGGCTCTGGAGACCCCTGGAATGCGAGGACTGGGCGGGCCGTGAGGGGAGGAGGGGCTGCAGCCACGTCAATAACCTCGGTGATGTAGTGAGTGAAACATCGTGAAAAATGAAAGCAAATCCCTCTCTAATCTCCCCAAACAAAGGCCTTTCAGTGGGACCAGAGCAGGGCGGACGGTGGGTATCGCCAGATCTTTTATATTAAACGCGCACCCGGCAGAATATGGATTCTATTAGGGGAGCCCTGCTCACCGCGGGCCCCTTCCCTGCACACGCCGAGGAGGTCAGGGGCCCCACGGCGGCCAGGAGGGTGGCAGCGCAGTCAGGACTGCCCCCTGCCCACCTTGCCCACCCACCTCTCCATCCAATGTGGGGAAAAGTAAAACAGGCCATCTGACTATTTCTAATCGACTCCTGATACCTTGGCCCCGAAACTCTCTTTGCAAATCATCCTCTTTGTCTGATTGCACAGCCCCACGTCCGTTCCTCCCCCAGGCGGTCAAATGTGGCTGCTGCGGTGAGTGAACCCACAAAGGCACTGATCCGGGAACATCCAGTGTCTGCAGGTTTCTTCGGGAGGGTCAGGTGTCTGGTCGGAGGAGTCGGCTCTCCTGCGCCTTCTAGAAGCCTCGACTGCCCCTCGGAGGGGCCGGCCCAGCCCAGGACCCCTTGGCAGTGCCGAGCACCTCGTGGAGGAGTGATGGCTTTGGGCAGAATGAACATAACTCACGTGCAGGCCGGGGAAAGAAAGGATCATTATATGAGTGAAAAAAGTGAACCGTCTCAACCCAACAAATACCACAGTCCTGCCTTCTTCCAGACTCTGACCCCCGCCACCAAAAACAGTCCAGGAAAGGAAATCAAATTTAGGGGTTTCCCTTACTGGCCAGAATTTTTAATTTAATAAGGGGTGGAGAGATGCCGCTGTATTTTATTTTATTTCTACTTTGAACAGGTTGAATCTTCCTGTAGGGGCTCTGGGAAGGCGGCTGCCGGCAATGAGAACCAGCCCCGGCCACGCAAATTCAAACCAGGCTCCCAGCCTCCCAGTGGCCCAGACGCTGAGCCAGGGAGGGCCCTCTGGAAGGAGGGGCGAGGGGAGTCCGAGGCCCAGGAGGGTGCAGGGTGGGCCGGGAGCTCTGGCAGTGAGCCGCACGAAGGAGCCATCCGTCCCTCTGGGCCACTTCCCTTTTTTGATGCCACGACCGAGACGTGGAGGAGGGTCCACTCAGGTTTTGTGTGTCGGCTGTGGCCACAGCCGGGCACAGTCAGGGGCTCCCCATCTTTGCTGCCTCCCCCTCTGCGATTCCCAGCCCTGAATCGCTTACCGTGAAGCAGCTCGGAGCCCTGTCCCAGGCGCCGGGCACCTCCCCTCCCACATGAGGCCAGGGGCTGCGCAATGTCACCTGGCCATGTCTGGGAGCCTGTCTGCCTACACCTGCAGGGGAGCCCGGAAGAGCTGGTGAGACGGTTGTAGGAGACCGTCGTTGATGGGGGAGCTAAGTGCAGTGTGTCTCGAGGTCCCTGTCAAGTCTGTAAACCCCCAAGCGAGGTAGGAGGCTGAGGTAAAATGCTTTCCCCAGATGCGGGGGGAGAGTGCCTGGAGCCCACGGGGTCTTCCTGGAGGAGGCACCATGCTGTGACTTGAACTCCCACCCTCCTCTTTACTGCCTTTCCCTTCAGAGAGCAGCGTCCGGCTCCTAGGTGACGTGGACGCGGCTAGAGCCGGGGGCCAGCCAGCCCAGGCCCTGCCGTGCGCTCCCTGGAGGCCACGGGTCCAGTCAGTTCAGTTGGGATCTGGGAGAAGGGGGTGGTTAGATGTGGATTAAGTCACTCCGCCCCTCCTCATTTGGGGGAGAGAAAAGAGCTCATGTCCTCATCAGGCTGAACGAGGCAGCGTCTGTGAAATGCTCACGGCCAGAGTCCCAGCCACGGTCATGGCCGAGGAGCCCCCACCCCACGGGCGGGCACGGCTCTGCCTCCTCAGGCTTCCGACAGGACTTTGTCTCTGCCAGTGGTGCCCAGGCTGGGAGCGGTCTCCCAGCATCGGGTGTGAGACCCCAGCCCCGTGGAGCTGGCGCAGGGGCCCTGGCAGGAAGCCCGGTTTCTTCTGAGCCCTTGCAGCTTCTCTGCGTTGCTGTTGGCCTGGCTGGGCCGGTGGTGACCTTCGCCAGGGGCCATCTTCACGAGTGACCTCTAAAGTGACCACTGTCCGGTATCAGACAGTGGACCAGGCAGGACAGAGGCAGAGGCCACAGCAGGGCCTTTGGGCCAAGCCCGACCCCCTTGCTGTACCAGCAGCCGCCCGCTGCATTCCAGGCCCCGCCTGGCTGCTATGCCACTGGGCCATACTGCCTGGCCCCCGGGCGGGGAAGGAGTGAGGGCTTGGGTCCCTGCTTGGCTTCCTGGCACCGCAGTGACCCTCTAGACATCGGGAGGACATTAGCAAGATGGTGATCTCTAACCCACGCTGGCTGTTGTGCCCAGCCCAGGGGTCTGCGGCCCCTCCCCCGGGCAGACCTGCAAGGAAGGAAGGAGCCCTGGAAGGAGGCAGTGCCACGCACACACGCAGGCCAGCATCCCCACCCCTGCCTCCCCACCCCTGCACCCCGACCCCTGCATTCACCCCTGCACCCTGACCCCTGCACCCCGACCCCTTCATCCCCACCTCTGCACCCCGACCCCTGCATCCACCCCTGCACCCCGACACCTGCATCCCCACCCCTGCACCCTGACCCCTGCATCCCCAGCCCTGCATCCCGACCCTGCATCCCCAGCCCTGCACCCCGACCCCTGCATCCCCACCCCTGCATCCCCACCCCTGCACCCCGACCCCTGCATCCCCACCCCTGCATCCCCACCCCTGCACCCCGACCCCTGCACCCCCACCCCTGCATCCCCACCCCTGCATCCCAACCCCTGCATCCCAACCCCTGCACCCCGACCCCTGCATCCCCACCCCTGCACCCTGACCCCTGCACCCCCACCGCTGCACCCCGACCCCTGCATCCCCACCCCTGCATCCCCACCCCTGCACCCCGACCCCTGCATCCTGACCCCTGCACCCCGACCCCTGCAGCTCCAGCCCTGCATACCGACCCCTGCATCCCGACCCCTGCACCCTGACACCTGCATCCCCACCCCTGCATCCCTACCCCTGCATCCCACCCTTGCACCCCGACCCCGGCACCCCGACCCCTGCACCCCAACCCCTGCATCCCGACCCCTGCACCCCGACCCCTGCATCCTGACCCCGGCATCCCCACCCCTGCATCCCGACCCCTGCACCCCGACCTCTGCATCCCGAGCCCTGCATCCCCACCCCAGCCTCCCCACCCCTGTGCTCAGAGTCTGCCAGTTTCACCTCCCCCAGTCCCTTGGGCCCTTGGTGTTCTCTGTGGCTATTTGTGGGTCTCTAGAAAAACCCCGCTCAGCAGACCCAAACCAAACACAGCCCTGCCGAGTTTCTCTGTGCCTAATGGCTCTGACATTTCAGCCTTGCTCAGGTGCCTCAGTGGCCAAAGGCAACAGGGCTTGTGATGGGAGCCTCCCGGCAATGTACCTCCTTGGGAAGGCCCATCCTCCCTTTGCCAGCAGGCTTCGGGGGCCTGGAATCTCTCGGGCCAGGTCTGGGCTCTTACTGCATAGCCCAGGCCTGGGGCTCTGGGCCTGAAAGCCCCCCAGAGCTGACCCGGAGGCCGGGCCCGGTGCCCACTGACGAGGGTGGAAGGAGGGGGTGGGCCACCTCTGTGTTATCTCTGGCTGGGATCTGTTCAGCCCCCCAGGTCTCCTGTGACCCCCTGAGGTCAGCACCATCAGCACCAGGTCACACAGGGGAAACTGAGGCCCCAGAGGTGAGGCCACTTGCTCCAGGCCACCCAGCTGCTGCCTGGAGGCTCCGAAGGGCAGCGTGGCCGGCACAGCAGGATGTGCACTCGGAAAATGCGGGCCCCACACTGACCCGGCTGGAGCTCGAGCAGATTTCAGGGAGCTGTGAATTTTGGGGGAGCCGTCATGCGGGTCCCTGGACCAGGCAGGATTCTCAATGGAAGAAAGAGCCAGGGCTCCGGGTGCCTCTCCTTTGCTCTCCGTCCTGAGCCAGGGCTCTGGGTGCCTCTCCTTTGCTCTCCATCCTGGCGAGTCCCAGCATCTGTGCTCCGTCTGGTCGGCGTGAGGGGCGCTGACCCCTCCGTGCCGGGCCCCTCGAGGGAGCAAGGCACCCAGGGGAGGCGCGGCCCATGGCGCGGGGTCCCAGCTCTGGGGACTCATTAAAGGCCGGGCTCCTTTGTGGGCCCCGAGCCTCAGGCCCATTGCTGTCAGCGGGCTGTTACAGGCATAATGACGGGCATTACAAGCCCCAAGAGCAATTAACAGGCTGCTTAATTAGCAGGAGGAATTAGAGGTCTGAGTGGCTGATCTTCGCTTAAAGCCCGTGGAGCGGGCAGTTATCTGATTATGCATTGATCCCCGGCTCCCTCCTTAGGTCTCCTCGCCCCTCGCTGCAATCTGTGAATGTACAACTGTTTAAATATTCTCAACTGAACTGTCTCAATCAACTAGGGGAGAAAGGGGCCCATTGTGGCCTCCCTCTCCGGCCCAGCTCCTCCGGACGGCAGAGGTGGTGGTAGTTCCCCGGGCCTCATCCGGCCAGCCCGGCTGTGCCTGGGAACAGTGTCGGCCCAGCCGGGGCCCAGGCAAGCCTAGCCCAGCTGCCAGGGTGCGTCCTCCTCCGCCAGTCCCTCCCGGCTCCCAGCGGCTCAGTTCCTCCCTGTGCTGCGGGGACTGCCCTAGTGGACCCATTGTACAGATGGATATGGTGAGGCCTGAGGGTCGGATGGCAGTTGCACAGTGAGTGACAGACCCGGTGACCTGCGGGCAGCATCCAGATTCTCTTGCCCTTGTGGAGGGGCCTTCAGAAACAAGTAGTTCTGGCACCTGGTGTGGCTTTGAGGTCCCCAGGTGGGCTTTGGGAGGCCAGGGGCGCTGGCTGATGCTCTGTGGGAGATGAAGGGCTGGGGGGGTGGGGGCACAGGCAGACCAGTGGCCCCAGCCCCTGGGGCCTCGTGTGGAACCTATACTGTAGGGAAGATGCTTCCGGAGGGAGGGGAGGAGGGGAGGCTCCCAGCCCAGACTGGTGTTGGGAATAGCACAAGCAAAGGTGCAGAGGCAGGGAGGTGCAAGGAACATTCCAGAAAGGCTCCTGATTCTGTGTGGCTGGTGCATGGGGTAGGCGTGGGGCACAGGTTCTCCGATGTCAGGCCCAGCACTTGCTCGCGGTCCCCAGATGCCCGCCCCGTGTGTTCTGGCAGACTTAGGAGGGCCGGGAGCTTGCTTCACCCAGACTCTGCTGGCAAGCCCTGTGAAGCCCTGGAGCCGGGAGCGGGCAGGGCAGCGAGTGGTCCTGGACACAGCTGCTGGGATCCTGTCCTGACACCTTGGTCAGCCCAGCCAGGCCTGGAGCTGGAGGCCGGCAGTGGGAATATGGCTGGGATGCTAGCTTTAAAGGAAAAGGGAAAGGTCAGAGAGAAAAGATGGAGGGAGGGAGATAGGGCCCACGGCCTCTTGTTTTGCAAAACTCAAAATAGATTTCAGCACCGTGCTTTTTAAAGACAAATCTCTGAGCTCCTCTGCGATCCTTGCCTGACCCTCCTGGTTTCTGGCAAAGGGAGCCTGCTACGATCTGGCATCGGGTGGTTTAAAATGCATAACAGCCGTGCACAAACTTGGCCAAAAGCGGATCTGTGCTGCTTTCTTGAACTTTGCTTTTCTTGTTTGCTACATCAGATATCATCTTACCCAGACGATGCCCTCGTGAGATAGATATCCACCCCCACCCTCAACTCTGTGGGTGCAGCCAATGTACTTCATTTTGCTGCTTGCAGGAGCCGTGGGTCTGGGGAGAAAGGATGCTGGTTACCAGCGTGGCGCAGCCCGGATTCCTGGGCACTTGGGGAATCTTTATCGAGCTCAAATGATTAGACCTGGTTTCTGGTTTCATTTTGGAAGACTTGCTGCTAAGCAAATATAGATGCTCCAGGCCACTGCACTCCCTCTGTGTGCGAGACCCGGCCCTTTCTCCGCAGGGCAGGGGACGGTGGGACCTGGGTCAGGGCTGGCCGGCTCCCCTGGGCAGAGGCAGGTTTGCCTCTGTGAGTGGAAGCAGCGGGGAAGTGGCCACCAGACCCCGGTCCGGGGAGGCCTGTCAGCCCCGGCTGCTCACTTAGGAGCCCAGAAAGCTGGATGGGGTGGTCACGGGGATTCTGTGCCGAGCGTCAGGCTCTGGACTTGGCCCTTGTCGGGAAGCTCCCGGCATCTGGGACGCTTCCCCCGGCTTCCTGCCTAGATTGCTAATTCCTGCGAAACGGGCCGGTATGTTTCCATCCACTTCAGATGGTGCTTGAATCAAAGCCTCCTGTCCCCCTGGTCAGCCCCTCCGCTGAGGGATCAGCTCTGAGAAAGAGCCCTCCTGAGTGCTTTAACATAGAAAGAAAGATTGGTCTGTCTGCCACGTGTACTTGGCATTTGGTAGAAAAATTATCTTTAGAAAAAGGGAAGCAGAGAGCACCCAGCATGACAGGCAGCGATCTGTTTACTGCTCTCGACCCTGGGCGCCTTGTGCCGGAAAACTCTGTGGCCATGAAGCCCACTTTGGGTCCTGTTCTGTCCTAGGTAAAACGGGCTTGAGACTATTATGGGGTTGCTTCTTCATTCCTTTATGCTGGCAGTGACCACACTGGCGGTCAGTTGGTGTTTTCTGGGCAGTGATGGCACCGGGCTGCCCAGGTTCCCGAGCTGGGCGCCATGGGAACGAGCTGGACAGACAGATGTCATGTTTGTCTGCAGTCCCGCCAGTACCTTGCTGGGATTTGGGGTCTGCTTGGCCCCTGCCTGGCACCATTGCCACCAGCCTGATGTCCTGTCTGGAAAGTGGGAGGGCCGTGTGAAATGAGGGGAGGGTGACCAAGGGGGGCTGGTGGGGGCGTTGTCACCGCTACCCACTTCCTTCCTGGCGTGGGGGCCGTCTGCACGCCCTGATGGAGCAGCCGGGGGGAACCTGGGGTGTGTGCACACGCACGCGTGTTCACGCGCACGCGTGTGCACCCTTGTGTATTGCGACCAGTGCAGAGGGCAGCAGGTTCAGAGCACCCGTGCATTTGAAACCCACACGGACCCATCCTGATGCTCACGGGCAGAGCCAGGACCGGATGGGAGCCCAGGGGCCTTTGCGGCAGATTCCCATTCTCCCCGTGGCTGTGGGAGAGCCTGAGGACAGAGCCTGAGGGTGTCTGTGCCGCAGGCGGGGGTGGGGCGCTCCGTAGGCACTGGGTCCCAAACCCTGCAGAGCAGAAACTCCTGGAAGAGAAAAAGGATTTGGTTTAGACTTGCCCGGCGCCAAACTGACAGATTCTCTGTCTCTGTTCCTCTCTCTCTGTGTTGTGTGTATACATGTATGTATATACGCATGTACAGTATACATATGTAAATGTAGTTTATTCTATTCTATTACATATAATTTATTTAATATAATACATTACATCATAGTTATTGGCAGTTTTCTCCTGATGAGATAAGGATCCTCGTTTTATGAAAACGATAAAGGAAGAGAACAAAAAGCAGGCCTGTGGAAGGACAGAGCCCAGCCTGGGCTCGGGGAGCCCCCAGTGCCCCTGGCCTTAGGGCCCCGGGAGGGAGGGTCACAGCCATCTGCACCCACCAAGGGCCAGCTGCGCTCACGTGCAGAGGACCTGCTCTGGCAGAAGTGTTTCCAGAATGATTTGAAGAAAGATTGAAGATGCTGAGATCCCAGACACACACCCACTGCTAAGTGGTCCCCTGCGTCCCAGGCCGTGTGTCTGACCCCAGGATCCCTGGGGCCTGTGGGCAGCTGGGCTCTCCCTGGCGGCCACGAGGGTCAGTCCACGCCCACCCGTGCCCCCATCCCCATATGTCCTTGGCAAACCACGAACAAACCCCCAATGCAGCAGCAAGGGTCCGGGCTCCAGGAGGAGCGGGGCTGAGTCCTTGTGTGGTCAGAGGCTGGGCACTTCCTCGGGCTTGGAAACCGAGGTGCCTCGCTCCTCACAGCCACCCCAGCTGTGGACGGTACCCCAACGCCCCCACCGATTTAGCGGGCATGTCTGGGACTTGACACTCAACGTCCCCTCCTCTGCCCACCCCCGTGCCAGCCTTTCCCTTGGGGACCCTCAGCTTCAGCTTCTGAATTTTCAAGAGCTCATGACAGACAGATTTCACCTTCCTTCTGTCGGGAGCTGGGTGCCTCTTCACTTGTGGTGCAGAATTTTTGTATTTTATGTCAACTTGTGACTCTCGTGCAGTTGGACCCCTCGGTCCCCTTCACACCGTCTACCTTGCGTGAGATGATGCAGATCTTCTTGTTTGCTTCTTTCCGGCCGTTTCGTGGGTTCCAAGGGTGTGTTGGGAACTTGCACCCGTGGGTCACTGTTCTGATGCGTGGCTCGAGGGACGGAGGGACGGAGGGAGGGAGGGGGCTGGTCCTGCTGGGAGGCAGCGAAGATGCTGGGACCCTCCAGGCTGCCCTGTTCGGTGTGTGGTTGACCCGCTCTGCCTTTCCTCCTGTCTACACCCCACCTCGAAATTCTCAACTATCTTATTTTTATTTGTATTCTCTTTGCACCATATATCGAATTCAAATTCGTGAAGGAGCAAGGTTCCCCTTCTCTTTTAAACACCTGTTGTCATCATCCAGGTTTATATTCCCGCCCCCCAACCACGAGATAAACTTTGGAGTCATTTTTTTCAAGTTAAACAACAGAGATTTATTTTGTCATCTATTCCATTTTTAGGTTAACATTCAGGGGATAGAAAACTTTATGATTTTTAATCCTCCCCTTTTGAGAACATGATATGTGTCTCCATTTAGTCAAGTTTTTGTTTTATTTTCAAAAAAAGGTTTTCACAAAAATTTTGTCTTTTCTCTCGTAGCCGTCCCAGCCCATTTCTCATTCCGTTTACTTCAAAGGATTTTTTAGCGTGAAAATTAAATATTTCGAAGTCAAATTAATTCAAATTCTTACACCCCCTCCACTGACTCCAATGCAGAAAGTAAATGTAATGAGGCAATTCTAGAAACAATAAGCAAATGTTTTTGTGCCATTGGGAAAGTGCCGGCCCCCTGCCCCTTGCCTGTGCCAGCTCCGCGGTGCCCGCTCCTCATCTGAGCGCCCTGGGGAGGTGGCTGCAGGCTGGGGCAGCTCCCAGCTCAGCAAGGGCCGAAAGATGACCTTGACCCTGAGGTCTGTCCGGGTGACAGGGCTGCCCTGGGGTTCTGGGCGCCCCCCCCCCCCCCCCTTCCTCGTGAGAGGGGAGGCCCTTTTCCTGCTGCTGGGCCTCCTCCTCCTGGGCCTCGCCCTGTGGCCCACGTCCTAGATAAGCCTGTTAAATTAGCCCCGTAATACTTAAAATGCTAGTCCGTTAAATATGTAAACAATGACAATTTTTTTTTCAAAGGGTTTAGGGTTTAAATTAGTTTTTTTAAAAAACCCAATTACTGCCATTTAATTTGGAGGAGAGAGTTCTTTATGTGCTAATTATATAGCTGGGGAATGAGCAATCAAGGGCACAATGGGGCATTAAGGGCACTTTTTAAAGGTTTAAACTTATTTATCAGAGTTTGGGGCCGGGTCTCTGCAGCCTGGGCAGCTTGGAAGGCGGGGCGCCGGGGAGGGCGAGGGCAAATTTCGGAACTGGGACGAAGGGCAATGTGGCCACACAGCGGGGAGAAATGTGCGGTCATTATATCGTCTTATTATTTCGACGATGCTTACGAAACGTCAGAACCTGGACACAGGCCCTGGTCCCTGCCCAGATTCCTCTGGCCAGCAGACAAAGGAGAGGAGGCTGCTGGCTGGGGGGTGGTCAGGAAGCCTGGGCCTGGTCAGAGCAGTGCCTTGGGCCCTAAGGGTCCAGCCCACATAGGCCTTTCTGGAACTTTCCAGAACCTTCCAGAGGAGGAGAACACATGCTCCAAGAAGCAGATGGGCTGCATCCTGCATAGTTCACCACCTCAGACCCCAGATGCTGGGAAAGGGTGGGAGGGGGCTTCTCCACCTACTCCCATCACGACCCCCTGTCTTTCTGACGGATCTGGCTTCCCTGGAGCCAACAGGAGGCCAGAACGTTCTGAGCCATCCTGTCTGCACTCTTGCCACTTCCTAAGAGAGAGAGGATGATTCATTTGAAACAGGACTTATCTTTGAAGCAAAGTGACCCTTTGGTCCCGCATTCTCTGAGGAGAGCCTGGTGGGACAGGCGAGAGCATCCGCTTAGGAATTCCCTGCTTCCTGAAGGGACACGGGGTGGCTTTGGCAAGGCTGCCTGGGGCCCCCCTGCGTCTTGCAAACACAAATTCTGTGCTCCTGCCCCCAGTTGATGGAAAAACAGGCCTGTAATTAGCACCGAGCAGTGTTGAACTGCCCCAGGAGGGTGAATGTTTACAGAAGACACCGCAGCAGCACGCTTCAGGGAGGCTGGGCCCTCAGACCTGCGGCAGGCGTGGCCGCATCGGTGATCCGAGGCCCTGGTGCATCTGACTGGTGGGTGGGCGGGTGGGTATGAGGCTCTGGCGTGGTGGCCACGCTTGTCCCCTCCCCACACAGAGCAGAGGGACGTCCTGACTGGGTGTTGGAGGAGATGAAGCCCACTGGAATGCTTTGCGGGGCTGGCTTTCCTTGGCTCCTGGTACAGGGCCCTCGGGTGGGAGCAGCCAGGGGCCTCCCCAGAGGAAGGCTTTGCTGGAGCTGACCTGGGGGGTGGGGGTCCTTCCACTGAGAGCCTGTGGTCCCGAGCTGCTACCCCAGCACCCGCCACTCCGGGCCCTCCCCTCGCCTTACCAAGAGCCCCCGGAGATACCCGGCCATTGCGTTTGATCTCATGTGACTTCTGCAGAACCCACGACTCACGGAGTCGTTGGCTCCATTTTGCAGAAAGGGTCACGGCTCCCAGGAAATCATTCAGCCAGTGATCTGACATCCAGAAGCCAGGCTCATGATGGGCCCCGGCTTGGTGCAGGGGCGGGAGATGCGTGCGTCCCAGGCCTGGCCCTTTGGAGCTGACAGCCGATGGGAAGGGAGGCCCATACACAGCCTCTGCCCAAATAATGGGAATTGTGTGGGAAGGGCCAGGAGGCCAGCAGTGGGGGAGGAGATTGGCAGCCCAGAAGGTTCCCTGGAACATGGCACGCATCTTGATTCTTAAAGACGAGGGCTTGGCTGGCAGAGGAGCTCTTGGCAGAGGGAAGGAACGCCAGGCAGAGGGCACAGCCCGAGCAGTGGCCGGGAGGCGGGGACCATGCACGGACAGTCGGGCCTGAGAAGGCTGCGCTTTACGGGTCCCCTGGGCAGGACATGGGGGCGGGGGTCTCATCCACGGCTGAGGCCGACTACTAGGGCATCGCTGCCCGCACCGCGGGGGTCGGGGGTCGGGGGGCAGGAAAAGAGCCGTGAATAGCAGCGCCTGCACCTAATTGGTCCAGGAAAGTCAGCATCGGCACCTAGAGTGTTCAAAACAGTGAAGATTAAACTTAAAGCGATTAGAACTTATTTTCTTTTTCAAGACATTAGCTGGTCAAAAATGACAAAAATGTCCTTAAGCCGCGATGGGGCAGAGGCAGCGAACAGGCGGCCTTTTGTTCGGTGGAGGGGCCCGACGGCGCAGCCCGCGCGGGGCACCCGGGACCCACCTTCCCTGGTGGAGGGAATCGGGTCGCATTAGCGGGGGATTAGACGGCCAAGCTGCCGGCCACCCACAGGCTGGGGCCTGGGGCCCCACGTCCTCACACCGGCCTCCTGCCAGGCCAGGGTGGAAGGGAGGACGGGCATCTTCCTGGCAGAGCTGGGCTGCCCATGTGTTTGGGGGGGCTGCGGAGCACCCCAGAAACCAAGGAAGAGTCCCCAGGGCTCGGGAAGGAGGGTGAACCCGTGGTCCCCACGTTGACCTGGAGGACCCTGGGGGTCGGGCACCAAACATGATGGCCCCCAGCCTGCGTCCCCCCAGGCCGGGCCGAGAGCAGGTGGGGACCCTGGGGAGGGGCACCTGGGGGGAAGGGTGGGCCAGTGCGGCCCTTCCCCTGCGCCCAGCTCTTCCTGTCTTGCAGACACCATCCTTGGGCCCGACATTTTCTCAAGCAAAGAAAACATGAGCCCCCATTTCTTATCTGAGGGCAAACAATGAGATCGCGCCGCCGGGAAGGGGCTGTCCCAGCACGTCCAGCGCGCCAGGAGCCCGAGCAGCCACGGCCAAGGCCAGCGGGGCCCAGCCTGGCGGGCTCTGTGCTCCAGCCGCGCCCTCCCCCTTCATGCGGGCAGGTAACACGCCAGCTGTGAGCCCGGTAACCGGAGCACACCTGACGCAATGTGCCCGGCGTGGCAGTGACAATTGAAGGGTCTCTTCCCCGGCCTCCTTCCGAGCACCGGCATTGTGGCCCCAGCACACCCCCGGGGCTCAGCGTAATTATAGGCTTGCGTTACCCCGAGAAACAGGTATTGGCATTGTTCAGCCCTGAGACAGACCCCCGCTGCCCCTTCCCTTCCCTTCCCCTGGCTCTCCGGCTGGGTCCCCTGGGTGCCGTCCCCCGGGACTCTCCTCAGTGTCCTCCAGTGGCCCAGGGAAGGTGGGGTCCGGGGACGGGGCAGAGGCCCCCCTGGGGTGCTGGGGGGTGAGCCTGGAGAGTGAGCACCAGGGCGTCTCCTCTCATTTAACAGCAGTTGACATTAAACGTCCAGGTGCAACGAGCTTGTTTTGCTGGTATTGTCCCCAGAGCCACAGGACGCCGGCTGGGGCGGGGCTGGGCACAGAGGGGCTGCCCCCCACCCAGGCCGGCTGACGGCAGGGAAGGTGGAGGCACTGAGCGACACCCCCCGGGGATCACACACCATCCAGTGTCCTCACAGCGTGCGAGGAGCTCAGCCCTGGTGTCGCCCATCTTACGGACAGGAGGCGGAGGCCTGGGGAGACGGGGCGTTTCTCCAAGGACCACAGTCTCCAAAGCGCTCGCTGCTGGGATTTGAACCGAGGCCTGGCTGTGTCCGGGACCCCTGCCCCCCATTGCCTTATTGTCACTGTTTCTCTGGGTTGCAGAGTGGGCAGAAGCCGGTTCCTAGTTTTGGGCACAATGATTGCCGCGTCCCTGTGTCCACAAGCTCTGATGGGCCAGCTCTGAGGGCCCCCGAGCTGTCCCAGGCCATAGATGTTGGTTTCTTTGAGCAGCGGCTCCCGGTACTGGGTGTGGACAGAGGAATAGGCCTATCAGGCATTGTCTGCCCCCCCCTCGTCCCCACCTCCCACCCCTGGCAAACACACTGCTGTGCAGATGATTGCAGGCTCCTCGCCACCCAACACGGGAGCCCCCTCCTTTGGGCAGACTGCAGTCCGTACCCCTTCCTGTCCTGTGATGGGTGATGGGGCAGCCCCAGTGCTTGGGATGCTGGAGACTCGTTTACAGCCTTCACATTGGCCCAAGTCACCGAGGGGAGCTCTGGATTGGGGCTGGTGCAGAGGGAGGTCTCAGCCCTGGGGGGGGGGGTTCTTCGCAGGGTTAGGTCATCAGGCAAATGGGGTGGATGGGAGGGTCAGCGGCAGGAGTCTTATCCCACTTTACAGATGAGGAAACTGAGTCAGAGAGAGGCCACCAGGCCGTGCAAGCAGGTGGAGTCCAGCCCCAGCCTGGGATGTGCAGATCAGACCTGGGACGGCCCCTGCTGCCGGCTGCTCCCAGCCCAGGCATCCAGGGGCCGAGGGCAGGCCCATATCTGCAGCAGCACCCTCGGGCGGCCCCCGGGCCCCTCTCCCCTCTCTCTGACCTCGCAGCCACCTGGCCCGAGAGCCAGCATGTGAGATGGGTCACACGGTGCAGATTTAGACGTGAGCCTGTCGTGAAGGGAGCGAGGAATGCAAAGCTGACCCCTCCCTCCTGCAAAGCCTCATCATGTGTGAGATAAGTTCTGGGGACAGTGGTGGCTGCCTGGAGGACGCTACCGGTGCTGTCCCCAGCCACCCAGGCTGAGTCCTTAGGATGTTTCTCTCAAAGGTCCCAGAATGTTCTGGCAGTGAAGCCCCCTCCCGGGGTGCCTGGCCTGCTAGCCAGGGAGGTGCTACGAGTCGGGGTGGATGTGGAGCCTTGGAGGGCTCCCTGGAGGAGGTGGCTTCGTGTGGGTGGAAGAGGGAGGAGACTTCCTGTGATGAACAAAGACTCGAGAAGGCTTCCTTCTCGAGTACATGAACCCTGAGTTCCCTCCTCACCTCCACACAGCAGCTGGGAATCAGGTTTCCTACAAAGTGGGTTCATGGAAATATCCCTGATGCAGAAGAAAACGCTGCTTCACAGAAGCCCCTGCAATTTTCCCACTGGGAGCAGAGCCACCAGCAGCCCCCCTGCTTGTCCAGTGTGGGCAGGGTCTGGTGGTTTCTGGGCTGAGATGTCTCAGGACCCCTTGGGGGGCAAGGGCCACTGGCCAGGTGGGCAGCAGGGAGGGTGGAGCCTGGTGGGAAAAGGGGGGAAACCCTAAACCTCTTTTCAAGTAATTTTGTGTGTCCCCCCCAACCCCTACTTCATCTTCCCCGTCAGAGAACTGTAATCTGGGAGTTCGGGGAGGAAAAGGGTGAGGCCGCCTCCATCCTGAGCTTTGTGTCAAATCCAAAGGACCTGCCGCAAGTTCGACATCATCTGACATTTAAGCTTTTTTGCGTCCATCTCTTAGAGAATTGAAAGCCAAACCCATCAGTTAGCTACAAGAATGATTCGCTGAGCCAGCCTTGAGATGCTAGGTGCTGGGGCGACAGTCGGGCCACCCGGTTGAGGTCGTGTCTGGGTCTGTGCTTGTCCTGTCCCCCAGGAAGGCCGGCTCGGACCCCACGTCTGCCCCGAGTCATGGCTGCACCCTCAGAGCCACACGTGTTCTGGAGCCTCTGTCCTGAGTCCTCTTCAAGGTGCAGGCGGCATCTTCAGCGTCTCCTTAGGGTGCCTGGGTCCATCCAGCCAACAAGCCGACACTCAGCCAGCTGAGCTCCCCTGGCTGTGCGTCACCCTGGCACTTAGACCTGTGTGGGAGTTGGGGGCAACCAAGAGGACCTGACCTCTTGTCACAGATCCTTCCTTTCAGAAAACAGCATCAGCCCCCGGGAGGTGGGAGAGACTCGGGACAGAAAGCTCTGGAAAGTTCTGGAAAGTTCCAGAAGGCTTTTCTGCTCTGGCGCAGCAGGTGCCAGGGCACAGGCCTTCCAGCTACACATGGGGTGGGGTGCGGCACATGGCCATCTGGTTACTCAGTTGGAAAACCTTGGGGGATGAGCTGGCACCCCGGATTGGGGCTGGCTGGTGGATTTGGGATTTTTCTCCTTTTGCTGCTGTTTCATTGTCCTTTTGTAGGGAGGAGGAGGGACGAGGGCCATCCCCTGCGCTGCCCTCTTACCTCCCCCTCGACTAGTTTTCCTGGTGCTGTGGGCGTTCAACTTTGACCTTTAGGATGAGATAATGGAGCTTCTGTTCTTGGGGCGGCTTCGGAGCTGGTGCCCAGAGATGCAGTGTGTCTCCCGTGACTTATCCTGGCTGGTAAATCTAAACACAGCGCGTTTGCACTTCTCTGTGTTTCTCATTTCGGAGGGGCTGGCCCGCCGACTGGCCGGGGGAGAGGGATGTCCTGTACTCTCGCCCTGCCTGGCACCGTTGCTGCCCGTCCTGGGTCCTGACCTCCCCAGGGAAACTCAGCACAAGGCACTCCCCCGCCCTCTGGCTGGAGCCCCGCTGGCCTCCCTCCTCACCACGCCCCACCCCGCCAGAGCCCATCCATTTCCGTGAGGACCCTGGAAGCACAGGGCTGCGGCCGCCCTTGGTGACCCTGGGGTGCGGGGACTGATGTTTAAATAATGAATCACCTGCCCCTTTGCCCAAAGCAGGCAGCAGATTGATAGCAGACGACTCACTTTGCAAATGCCGGTCACCCAGCCAGGAGAGCGAGGCGACAGAGCAGTTAGCTGGTTATGGGGGGAGGGCTCCAGCTGGGGCTCCACCAGTCCCGCAGTGCCACGTGCCAGGGGGGCGCACAGGGGAGGGCCAGCTCGCAGTCACCGTTAATCCACCACGGACAGTGGGCGGCGTGGTCAGCTGTCCTGCTGCGGCTCACCCCCTCTCTGCTGGGCTATGATTTCTCGCGTTCTCACGAGGGGAGAACTTTTTTAGAAACTGCCGCTCCGGTCCCCCCACCCCACCTCTGGTACTGTTGCAGGAGTGGGAGCTGCTCCATCACAGGGAGAGCTCCTGGGCTGAGTGTGGTCGAGGGGGGGTGGGGGGCCCGGGAACGCGGACACCGCCGGGGGCTCAGCAGGAAGCCTGCCAGGACGCCTGCACCTCCCACTCCTCATCCCCCGTCTCGGCCGTCCCCTCACACGTCCCCCAGGGGACCATGCGCCCTGACCTTGAGCCCCCATGGTCCACCTTTAATGACGCCTGCCAGGCACATGCGGGCTTCGGGTCTCTGCAGTCGGCCTGCTGATGAGTCTTCCCCCGAGAAGGACTGTAGGTTCTGGTTTTTTGACAAAGTCATTAGCGGGACGGGCGTTCAGAGCAGCGTGTTAGCAAGAGGCTCGGGAGGAGATTATGTCTTTTATTTTAAAGCCGACATTGGCAGCACCCAAAGTGTCCCCCTCGGGCGGACCAGTCTCCGGATGGCGCTCCGGCCTTGTATCTTTGTTTAGGAACCTGGTTTTTATTAAATTTAATTGCTTCCTTTTCTGGCCTTAAATCAAGGGTGGCCTCAAAGCAGGGACAGCATCAATTTAATTTAATTACTCTGCACTGTGGCCTTCCGAGTAGAAACGTGGCTACCGGGGGCTCCCACTGGGCCCCCAGTTCAGGATGAGCCCAGCAGCCTCGGGAGGGCACAGGCCAAGGGTCTGAGCTCGGACCCCAGCCTCTCCGACCCCCACCCATGTCTGCTGAGGACCGGCCCCGGGCCACCGTTTTCACTCACTTATTGGTGTGTTTATTTTTCATTTGCCATTAAAACCACGTCGGCTCTCTAACTTAGGGGCAATTCATTAAGGGCCATTTATCTTTTGCAGTGATATTTCACCAGCACAGCCCAGCTCAGTGCTGTAAAAACGAGCCAGCGTGGACACCCGTGGCCTCGAAGCAGCACGTGGGGCACGCTTGCTGCCCCGCATGGTGGGTTGTAGGTGGGGACCACAGCCGAGCACCCCTCCCTGCATCCCGAGCCCCGCAGCCCATCCGGTCCCCCCGCCTCAGTTTCCGGAGCACGCGGGCAGCTCTGTGATGGGCTTGGCCTGAGCGAGGCTGCGTCCGACATCCAACACCTCAGAGAAAGCCTTGCTGCTGTGGAGGCACCGGCCAGCCAGGCGACCCCAGCCTGCGACACCACACGTGCTTTTACTCCCGATTTTCACCCCTTTCCCCCGACATGGAAATCCGGCGACAAAGGCGGCCTCGGAGGCTGACACGTTTTATTAACCATTGGGGATGGCAAGAGAGCACGGCACGATTGGTCCCTGCAGGCTGGGCTTCCCGGAACTCCGAGCAAAAACACTGGGAATTATTAAGATGATTTGTTAAATAATAGAAAATGTTTTTCATTTCCCAATTTCCAGCTCTTGCTAAAACCATCCTCCAACTGCCTGCTTCTCATTCCTTAATATTTAGACTTATGGGCCAATTTGAGGGTATTTCCTCTTTCTGCCATGATTAATGCTTCCATGAAACAATGTCATCACAAGTCACCTACCTACCCTGTCAGCCTGGCATCAATCTCGCTGGGCTGGGTGGTAATTTACGACTGGTGCTGGCAATTTGCAAACCTAATGGGGAGGAGGGGATGAGGAAGCGGCTCCCAGCTCTGTCTGCAGCCTCGTCACTGCCCCCCCATTAGCAGAACAAATGGTGCAGAGGCCAGACATCATCTCCAAGGCTCGATAAATATTTTATCAGGCATAATGGAAATTGTCAAATTGATCTAATTGTACAATAGGTTATCAGTGAGATATCAAAGCCGGGCCTGGCCTCTCCCCGGACCCTCCTGCCCACCCTCCCTCCCCCGCCCCCGGCTGCCGAGGATGTGAGTGAGGGAGTGGAGGGTGCATCCCGACAAGGCGTAAATAATACACTGGCCGCTGCGGCCCTTTCAGGGGATGATAAATTTTGTGGAAATAAATAGCCTTATTCTGTTGTGCTTTGCCAGTCCTGATTTTTGAGAGCCGGAGGGAAACAGAGAAATAGAGAAGGAGAAAGACAGAGATGGTGGGACGCATCAGAACTTTCTCGAGGCTCGGATCCATTCCCACCCTCTTAGTTTCGTGGTGGCGACAGCACTTGAAATTGGTCACGTTGTGGCCGAGCAAAGACCTGGCCTGGCCCAGGCGTCCTGTGACGGAGGTTTGTGTCGCTATGGAAGGGGACTTTTTTCCTGGCCCCCAGGAGCCGGTGGCCCTTGGGTCCAACTGGGGCAAGCGCTTCCTTAAATTCGGGGTCACACTGTGCATTTGCCGCTGTGGGGACAGACATCATGGCTTGAGCCAAACGCAAACCTTCAGCCTGCAGGAGCGGGGAGCACATTGTAAGACGAAGCTCGGGAGAAACCGAAAGTCTTGGCGTCCCCCTGCCCCGGCGCATTCACGGGTCTGGTCCTCCAGGAAGGGGTGGGGAGGGGCTCGGGCGGGTGGTGGCCAGGCGTCTTTCACAGCCAGGCAAGACCTTTTGATTTCTAGAACAAACAGCGATGTCTTAGACCTGGAGCACATTTACAAAATCGAGTGAAAACATCTGTGAACAAGCTCGGGATTTGCTGCCCGGCTGAGCGTGGGAGCCCTGCCCCGGACGCTGGGGTGAGGGCTGGCCAGGTCAGCTCCGGCCACAGTTCTGCCCACGTCCTTTATCTCACTTTCAAAACTGCATCTGGGTCTCGGGGATGCACAGGAGGAGGGCGCGTTCTCAGCAGCAGACGTTCGAAGGCCGTAGCTAAAACTTGTGTGGTCCTCAGGTGGCCTGGGCGTCAGGACAGACAGCCCGTGCGTCGGGGGGTGGGGGGGGGGGTTCCTGGAGCCGGTGCCTCCGAGCCGCACGCTCCCCCGAGAGTGGGCGTTTACCTCAATGTACGCGGCATCAACACGGGGGACCGAGACGTTCACATAATTATCTGTCAGCAGAGCCGCGGCAAAGTGTTGCGGGCAAAGTGCTTCGTCGGCCGGGCCCTGGGTAGTCTCCGCGGGCGAGGGGTAACCTGGCATCACGCGCCCCCGGCCAGCTCCCGGGCTTCCTTGGCGGCACCCCAATCCATCGGTAGCAGCTTTTCCGTTAGGGAATCCTAAACATTTGCTCAGATGCAGGCTCCGGCTATGTTTCTCATTAGATCACACGGGGGCTGGTGAACACGGGCACACACGCCCACACGCAGAAGCCTGCACTCTGTCTTTTCGGCCGCCTGTCTTTTTAAATAAAAACAAAAAGAGAGCGTGTGTCGCTGTATCGGGGCCTTGCCAGGCCACGTGGCTGGTTCGAGGCCCTTCCAGGACGGGGCAGAGGGGGACCCCTCGGCCCGAGTGCCCTGGTCTCACCGGCTGTTCAGGTGAGACACACAGGGAGCGCCGGTCTGCAGGGCAGAGGGGACGTGGGTCTGCCCGCCGTCGGGGCGTCAGGACGGGCAGCAGCACCGGCCTCCCCACTGCCCATGGGAGCCCGGCTCTCCACCTGTCTCTCTTTCTCATAGAAGAAAAGGACAACAGTGTTTGAAACCATTTGGGATTCTCTGTTTTGAACAGTGAGGTTCAGGGCAAGGGCTGAGCCTCCTGAATCTGAAAGCAGCGTGAGGGGCAGTGTCTGCAGCTCGGAGCGTGGGAGGGGACCGACTGGTCCATGTCCCTGGGGTGTCAGCCCAGGGTCCTCACAGCACACACTCAGGCAGCCTGTTTTAGGGGAGGGGTCTCCCCTGCTGCGGTTGAAGACAACCGCTTCCCCTCCTGGTGTGCCAGGGCCCCTCCCTCGGCGCTGCAGGCCTCTGCCCACCCCAGTCCTGGGCGACGGGCCCTTCCTACCGCCTGTGCCCCGTCACTGCGGGAGGGATGCCCCTGAGCCCCGGAGGCTGGTTCTACCTCCATGGGACCAGCAGGCGAGGCCCAGCCGCCACTGCCCACAGAGGAAGGTGCTGGGGCCCCAGGATGTGGGCAGCTGAGTCCGTGAGAGGGAGTGTGAGGCCCGGCCTTCCGACGGGCACTGGCCATCTGTGGGGTCCGCCTGGGCTGATGAGTCCTCACTGGTGGGTGCAGCTCTGGGACCAGCTTCTCCTGTTTCGGTGTCCTCATTGCTGAGAAGGGACGCCAGCCCTGCCCCATGATTCTCGTTCACTTGAGATACTCATCCACTTCCACCCTGTCAGGCCGGACATGGTGGCAGCCGGGCCAGACCGAGACCTCCAGGGGAGGCCTGCGGGGAAGCCGGGCAGACGGCCCAGGGGACGGAGGCCCCAAGCAGGATGGTTAGAGGAGGCCTGAGGTCCTGCCCTATAGTTTGAATCTTAGTAAAATACAAATGTATTATAGAGTGATAAGAATGAGTGAATAAGCAAATGAATGAAAGGATGAAGCTACTCTTAATATGAGTTGCAGATTCTTTCCTGAGAGCTGACTTTGATTGTGAGGATTAAGGCCTTAGTTTTTATAGTTGAATAATATTCCGTTGGTGTCCTACCCCAACCAGGCGGCTGCAGTGACCTCCCCGCTGACAAACAGGGAAGCCGAGCCCCCTTCCCCAGCGGGGCTTGGCAACCTGCCTGAGGCCAAGACTCGGGATCTGCCTGGGACAGCTTCCAGCAAAGGGCACTTCTTTTCCCAAAATTTTGTGAGTTCCAGGACGCCCCGGGGCCAGAAGGTCAAGGCAGGACGTGTCTGAGTCACCTGGGTCAGGTGTCTGTTCTCTCCATCCACCAGGTGAAGGCAGGTGAACCCCCGTCCGGGGCAGGGACAGCCAGCAGGTAACCCCGAGAGTCCTCTCACCTGGCTGCCACCTCGAGAAAGGAGAAGCCCTTCCGCTTGTCCTGGGGGGACCCAGAGGCCTCTGCCTCAGAGACATCTGTGGAGCTGACCCCTGGGACCCCCATGCCACCTGGCCCGCCGTCCAGGGAGCTTCTCCCCAGGTCTCCTCCCCCCCTCCCCGAGGTCACCCCAATCCAGCCACGTCCAGGGCTCCCTTCCTCTGGGACCCCCTGGTCCCACTCATGTCTCTGCTGTCCCCCCGATTGCTGTCCAGCAATCGGACTCAGGCAGACTTGGAAATGCCGATGCCTTTGTGACCCCGCTTTGCACCGCGGTGCCGGCCCAGGTGAGGCTGTGGGTGAGCTGAGACCGTACAGGCCGGGGGCTGCCCGTGTGTCCCTCCCTCTCCGGTTATCGCTCTTTTCCTGTCTTCTCCTCCTCGAGCAGTGGACTCTGGGCAGCAGAGTCAAGTAATCAAAATTCCTGCACGAAGCACAACACTCGCCAACCCCTCCCCAGGCATCACTGGTAGTGTCTGCGTGGTCAGGGCCGAGGCTGGAGGGGGCTGCACCCCTGCGCCCCGGCACATCCTGCCTCTCCTAATCTCCCACCCGCACCCTCCAGGAAAGAGATCTTACCTGCAAGCAGGGGGCTGGGGCCTCCAGCTCACCAGACCAGGTGTCGTCCACGGGGCGAGGTCCTTCCAACCCACCAGGGCTCCCGATCACTGTGTGAAGAAAGTGCGATGGGTCTAGCCAGGGTCCAGTTAATGGTCTACTTTGTCCGAGCAAGCCCTGGCCCCCTATCGCCCAGCACGTGGGCAGCCCTGTCACCCAGAGGTCAGGCAGCCCCCTGGGTCAGGAAGGATGTGACCACCACCTCAGGGCATCCCATGGCCTCCCGGCTGGGACTGGACCTCCTGAGGCCTCTGAGGATCGGGGTGGGATGGGATGCAGGCTTTTTTTTTTCTTTTCTTTTCTTTTTAAAATTCTTTTCCCAATTAGGTTATTACAGAATATTGAGCAGAGTTCCCCATGCTATATAGCAGGTCCTTGTTGGTTATCTATTTTAAATATAGCAGTGTGTACATGTCAATCCCAAACTGCCTGACTGTCCCTCCCCCCCACCCATCCCCCCTGGTAACCATACGTTCGTTCTCTAAGCCTGTGAGTCTGTTTCTGCTTTGTAAATAAGTTCCTTTGTATCATTTTTTTAAGATTCCACATATAAGCGATATCATACGATACTTCTCTTTCTCTGTCCGACTTACTTCACTCAGTATGATAATCTCTAGGTCTCTAGGTCCATGGGATGCAGGCTTCTGCAGGACAGGGTTTGTTGGTGGGGAAAACATTCAGAGCCTCCCACCCGACATATGCACTGGGGCGTCAGGATTCTGTGTCGCAGCAAAGTCTCGGTTCCTGCACACCTGGGGGCAACCACACCCCCTCACCTGCTCTGGCAGAGATTGGGGCTCCACTAACCAGGGAGTGAGCGTCGACTTTGTACTGAGAAGGCCTCTTGGCTGGTGCCCCCTGAGCTCTGAGAAAGGCAAACTGTCCGGGGGACAATCAGACGGTCAGCCCACCATATCCTCAGCTTCTACATCCACTGATTCAACAAACCAAGGACTGAAAATACTTGAAAACAAGATCCTAGAAAGTTCCAAAGGGCAAAACTTGACTCTGCGTGGCTCTGGCAACTGTTGCCATAGCATTTACATCATATTGCTATTAAGATTAGAAGTAACCTAGCAGTGATTTAAAGCATATGAGAGGATGTGCCTAGATTATGTGTAAATACTATGCCGTTTTAGATAAGGAACTTGAGCATCCAAGGATTTTGGTATCTGCAGGGGTCCTGGAACCAACCCCCTTCAGTTTCTGAGGGACGATGTAAAGCATTCAAGAATCCTACTGGAAACGGTTTATAAAAATGATGTGCTTTAAAACTAGTGTGAAGTCTGCTGTCAAGGATGGCACGTGTGTGTAGGTGTATACATGTGCTAGTGCACGTGTGTGTGTGTACGTGCACGTGCGCGCGTGTGTGTGGTGTGTTCACTTCTAAGCAGCGATGTGAGCAGGCTTCCTCATGCTGGATAATCTTGGACCCGGAGAAGGAAGGGAAACCCGTGTGCCTTGGTGTGCGACGTGGTCCCCCTGGTCCCACTCATGTCTCTGCTGTCCCCCCGATTGCTGTCCAGCAATCGGACTCAGGCAGACTTGGAAATGCCGATGCCTTTGTGACCCCGCTTTGCACCGCGGTGCCGGCCCAGGTGAGGCTGTGGGTGAGCTGAGACCGTACAGGCCAGGGGCTGCCCATGTGTCCCTCCCTCTCCGGTTATCGCTCTTTTCCTGTCTTCTCCTCCTCGAGCAGTGGGCGTCAGGTGCTGGCATCCGTCACCATGGCCCTGCAGTGTCCTAGTGAAGGACGGGACCCCGGTCTGAGCTTTGGCTCTTCGGGGAGGCCCAGGTGCATCTGGTCCACATGACAGCATCGCTCGCCAGTGAGGTGCCGGGCATGGGGGCTGGGTCCCAGGTCACTGGCGGGTCCTTGGCTTCCATCCGTGAGCCTGGGTCTCAGGCCAGGAGCAGAAGCCTGAGGTTCCAGGTTCCCCCGGTGGTGGGGGGCCGACTTGCTCCAGCCAGACCCAGCGCAGTGTTCACCGTGTATGCATCAGGGTCTGCTTCCTGTCTCGTTTCATAAGATCCCTGCATTCAGACGCTGACTTCCTGGGCCACTTGCTGCCCTGAGGAGCTCTGATTCTGGGTTGGCTCTGCTCTGTGAAACTTTTCCTTCTGAGCCACCGTCGGAGAGACCCAGATGGGCAGCATTTGCTTCCGTCCTTCGAGGGGGCAGTCTCCTCTCCAGGCCCTCATGCCCGCCCCTCCCTGCTCTGAATGCCCTCATGCAGGCCCTGGCATAGCGCCTGCGGCGCGTGCGCTTGTTGGGGGCTGGGGCTGGTTGGGGCATCAGCATGGCTTCACGCTGGGGGCCCCAGGCTGAGGGGCAAGCAGGAGTCCTAGGGAAATGAAGGAGTACTGGGGGTTACGCCATGCCACCGGGAGCAGGCCAGGTGCCAGGACAGAGCAGCATCCCAGGCGGAGGCCCCTCGGGGTCTTTCACTCTAGGGTTGACCATCACCAGGCAGCCCTGCAAAGCCAGGGGCCCGGGGCTTCAGGGGAGCCGGCCCTCCAGACGTGCACCGTTGGGCTGACACGTTGGGAGCTGTCAGTTACCCCTCCCCCAGAGCAGCTGGCACCCCCTCCTTGAACTTCCCTCCCCTTTCTGAGGGGCAGGGCTTCCCCTTTGCAGGCAGCCCTTGCCCTGGGAGTATTGCTCCGGATTTTGGAATCCAGGAGATGCCCGCTTGCCCTCTTGTGTGTCGGCTCCTTCCCGGGGCCTCTGAGGCACCCATGGATGCCAGGTCTTCAAGCCTCAGGTGAGCTGTGCAGTGTCCTGGCTGAGCTCTCCCCGGAGTTCTAGAAGTCTCTTTCTGGCCAGAGCGTCCTCTGCAAAGGGCTCAGTGTTTGCTGGGTCCCCCACCCCGCCCTTGCCAGCGACGCCAAGGAGCCTGCAGCCTCCTCGACACGCCCTTATCCTGAGTCGTCCCCACCCAGGAGCCAGACAGGAAGGCGACTGTGTCTAACCGGAGGCCCACGTCTCTGGGACCCCAGCGCTCGGGGAGGAGGCCTGGGGTGGGTTTGCCGTCTGTGATGCGCTCCCTGGACCCAGTGTTCCGCCGTCTGCTCTTTTGTTCTTCCTCCAGGTGTGGCCGGGCCAGACCCAGGGGGCTTCACCAGCATCGGGACCACGGCACAGGTGTGCCCCACGCTTGCGCACCTGATGGGGGATGCCCCGGCCAGCCCTGGCTCTACCGCCCGCAACCCACACTGGGCAGTCCCTCCCCCCCCTTCTGAGCCTCAGTTTGCTCAGATTTAAGCCATTTGACGAAAGAACCTTGTAGGCTTAAAATTCTCTGAAAGCTTAAGAAGTGTCTCTGGGGTCATCATAAGTGCCAGGTCTTGCAGGACAGTTTGAGGAGGTGTGTTCTACTGATTTGAATTCATGGAATGTTCTCTGTCTGCTTTGTCTTCTGACAAATCGTTCTTGTGAGTTCAGTGTGTGATAGGCGGTGGGACAATCAGGACCCATGGCAGGGGGGTCACTGTGATGACCCCGGATGAGCCGGAACATTCAGTTCACCTGTGAGCGTCCAAAGCAGCCCTTCGGGCTCCCAGAAGCAGTTTTGAGGGCAGAAACCCTCCTTCCGACTGGAGCAGGAAGGTTGGTTTGTGGTCAGGGCTGTTGAGTGCAATGACTTTGAATGACCTTGAGAGCGCCAGGCTTCAGTGGGAAGGTCACTCCGTCTGGGTCAAAGACCTCTCTTGTGAGATGGAATTTTCCAGGAGAATCCTGAGGGCGTCTTCCCCGGGCAGCAGAGCAGGCTGCTGAAAAGGAGCCGCGAGGGTCTAGAGGGCTCCCTGCCGGGCAGAGCTGAGAGGCAGCTCGACACGGCTTCCTGACCTCGGCCGCCTGCTTCTCTAGAGCCCTTCCTCCGGAAGCACCAAGTAGCGGCCTCCCCGGGTCCTGTTCCCAGTGGAACTGGGGCACTGAGTGGTTTTTAGGACTCCTCGGTTTCATTTTGGTCTGTGAAAGGGAAAACGGAGCCTGCCCGCCGAAACTTTCTGTCCCTGCTGTGGCCGAGCGGGGCGGTGGCATGCGGGAGCGAATCTGTGAGCGATTCTGAGTTTCGTAGCAAGAAGAAGTGACCCCCCTGTGGAAGGTGCTCCACCGCATTCCTCTGGGTTTAGAGCCACCAAGAGAAGAAGCCGACACCGCTGGGGCTGGACCCCCGAGAGAGGTGGGTCCACGCCGAGGCTGACCACCTGGGCGACGCCGGCGCGTCCTCAGCCCTGTGAGCCGAGCAGCCAGCGGGGTGTGCTGTTCTCTGGGGCTGGGCCTGGGATCTCGGCGGTCCCAGTTCCCCCCAGTCCCATAGTCTGTACCCCTTGGCCTGCCCTGTGTATCAGCGTATCCAGATGGGAGTCGCCTGAGAGCAGGATGTACCTGGACACTAGGAGGGCAAGGCAGGGGGTCTGGGGGTTGTCCCAAGGCAGCGCTAGGACCCACCTCCAGGCCCTCTCAGCCCCAGCTCCTCCCTTCCTGGCATCCGACACTGCCGTCCAGCCGGACTCATCCTGCCCTGGTACCCAGAGGGGTCTTGGCTTGAGTACCAGCGGCTCACGGGAACCGTGGCCCCTCACTCGCTCCCCTGAGACACCAGTGCCCACAACATCTCCAAGTCCGTCCCCTTTAGGTAGCACGTGTCCAAAGTCCTCTAGAAAGCCAGGGCATCAGTGACTATTTTTTAATCAGTGGGGAGTCACCATATCCCCCCACACACTGGCTCTCCCTTCTGCAAAAAATGTCGGCTTAGGGGCCGGTAGGAGTTTGGGAAGTCCCTGAAGCCCTCTATGCCTGCATCCCCTTCAGGCTGCTGGGGCATCGGCCACAGCAACCTCCGCGGTCCCGTCCATCCGGAGGTTCCGTGGTCTGGCCCACGGTTCTGCGGTTGTGGTGTCACTCATGGCCGGTGGTCTGTGTCTGTGGATCCCACAGTGCGGGGTCCTTGGGGAGTCAGGGACACAGGACTTGTCCCGAGACAACGTCGCAGCCCCTCTGCAGGGAGGGCGGACGCTCCCAGCCGGCAGGGTCCCGTGCCGTCCAGGGTTTGTGCCAATGGCCTCAAAGGCCAGGCTGGCATCTGCGGGGCCTCAAGTGGCCACCGGCCCACAGGCATGGAACACCATTTTTATGCCAAGACTTTGCCGGATTTTATTTCACCAGGAAGAGAGAAACCGACAGTTCATATTAATTAACTTCTCGGGCAACTGAATTGCTCAGGACGGAGAGTCCAGCCCGGGGCAGTGAGGCTGACCGTCCAACTCCAGTGTGGGGAGACACAGTGTCTGAGACGCCCTCGGGCCGCTGTCACCTTGGAAGCCGATTCCAGTTCCCGCTGGGCCTGGGACAGACTCCTGCTGGGGTCTGGCCGACATTGGTCCTTGGGGTTGACACTCAGTGCTCTGTGGGGCCAGGGGCCCACATGTTTCCTAAGATCCTGCCGCTGGTGGACAAGAGACGCTGGTGAGGGGCCTGTGTGGCCGGGTGTGTCCACGCTAGACGCTGAGGGCTGGGGATCCGCTGGCGTGGTGTCCCCAGGGGATGGGCAGCTCCTAAAAGGAGACAACACACCCTGGACGGCCAGGACGGGTACAGACATCCCTCCCCACGTCTGCAGAGTCCAGCACCCAACCACACGGGCATAGTCTGCACCCCCGGCTTCCATTGGTTAGTGGAGGGGCTTCGGGGGAGCCAGGCCACCTCCCAGAACTTGTTTCCTCGTCTGATGTGGACACGCGGCCCCAGGCTGTCCGAGAGGGAGGCGTTTACTCTTCAGCCCCTGCAGACGCCCACTGCGAGCACATGCGTGCACACCTGCCCTCCGCCCCCAGGGAGTCTGGGTATCCCCTCTGGATTTGAACTCCAAACACATGGGAGAAAAGAAAGACTTTGGGGGAAGCCAGTTCACAGTCACAACGTTGCAGCCGAAGCAGAGCCCTGCTATTTATCCCCTGGGGCGTGTGGGGAGGTGGGAGGGGCAGCCCTCAGGGGAGGGGCTGTGACTATGTGGGAGTCACCCTTGACCCCTGGTCATGGCATCGTCACCAGAACCTCGGGCCCCTGTGTTGTCGTCCAGCGGTCCCACTGCCTTTGTCTCTGGACACAGCAGATGGGGCCACAGTGTGTGTCCCCTCACCAGGCGGTGGGCTCCGGGCCCTGGGCACCCCTGTCCCCCTGTCTGGTCTGGAGAAGAGGTGACCATGGTCTAAAGCTCCCCAGGGTCCGGGAAGAAGGGACCAGAGGAGGAGGCTTTCAGGGTGATTCTGTCTCACTCATCCAACCATTCACTTGTCTGTCCATCCATCCATCCATCCACCATCCATCATCCATCCATCTTTCTCTCATTCCATCCGTCCATCCATCCATCCATCCATCCATCCACCATCCATCATCCATCCATCTTTCTCTCATTCCATCCGTCCATCCGTCCATCCATCCATCCATCCACCATCCACCATCCATCCACCATCCATCCATCCATCCATCCATCCGTCCATCCATCCACCATCCATCCATACATCCATCCACCATCCATCATCCATCCATCCACCATCCATCCATCCATCCATCCATCCTTCTCTCCATCCATTCATCCATCCACCATCCATCCATCTTTCCATCCTTCTATCCATCCATCTACCCATGTGTCCACCCATTTATCTCTCCGTCCATCCATCCACTGAGACGTACTGAGTGCCTTCGTCTGCCAGGCCCCGTGTCTGCTCCAGCCTGTTGGGCCTCTAAACAGGCACTATTCGATCCCCATCTCTGACAAAGCAGCAGGCTCAGGGGAGGCATGGAGCATGTGGGGGTCCCGCCGTGGCCTCTCCTTCTACAGGGGGCCCTCGTCCACTGCGGCGCCTTCTACGGCACTGAACGCACTTATTTATGGAGCCATGTTTCCCCCTGGGGTCCCTGAGAGCAAGGGCCAGTGGTCTCCAGGATTGTGCTGTTTGCTGTCCAGGTGCGTCCTAACCCCCAGGCCAGGCCCCCTGCAGAGGGCTGCGAAGACAGCACCCAGGTGGCCAGGACTCAGCCAGGACACCAAGGCCACCGTCCTGAGGAAGGACAGTGTTCCAGGAGGCTCTCGTTCTCAGGCAGGATGAGCTTTGCCCAGAGGCTCAGGCTGGTCCTCCGCTATGCCACCTTTCCTACTGGGGCCCCTCTTTCCCCGCCGAGCCCAGGGCTGGAGGACTCGAGAGCCCCAACAGAGGCTGTTTCTAAAGGGCCTTTAGTCAGGAGATGTCCACGAAATACCAGCCCAGAGGGGCTGACCAGATAGCCTGAGGCCGACGGCCAGGCCAGAGCTGCTCCCAGGCGGGGCTCGTGTCTGCCTCTTCTCTTCTGAGTGGGAGAAGGGAGTAGACGCCATCCCCGGCCTTTCCTGCCGGGCCTGCCCTCTCTTTCCTCCTGGCCTGCGCGTCCTCGTGTTCACAGGAGAGATGAGTGCTAGTGGGGTGGAGGCTGCGGGGGGGCGGGGGTGAGGAGCACGGGCTGGGAGTGGAGCCAGAAACAGCATGGGCTCCCGGGCTGTGTGTGCACGTGTGCATGCGTGTATCCACGTGTGCGCATGCGTGTGTCCAGGCTACACTGCCTGTGCCCGGAACGTGGTCCCAGTTCAGCAGTTCAGCAGAATGGAACGCACAGCCTTCACCCACCCAACGAGCAGTTAGCTCTCCTGGCTGGAAGGCTGGGCTCCCTGGCACGGGGGTGGCCACGGGGCTGGACCAGAGCGGGGCTCACGGGGAAACCACCCATCCTTCGCTGCGGGAAAACGCACATGAGAACCTGCCTTGGGTCTCTTGGAGGCCGATCCTCAGCGCTGGCAACAGTTTCTCTCACTGATGTTTGGTCCTGGAGAGCCCGATTCCCCCTCCGGAAGAGGCCGTCCTGTTTGGATCAAAAAATAATTAGCAGAGCTTTAAGTGGGGGTTTCAAGTACACATTTAATTTACGCTGATTAACAGTCATATGCTAAGTAAACACCAGCTGAATATTAAACTGTCACTGTTGGGCGGTGCGGTGTGCACGGTTATAGAGAAAACTCCGTAAATATGCCGTTTCTATAACTGGCAATTATATTAATAACATGCAACACTTGTCTTGCAAAATTCAAATTAATACATGCATATCTGCACGGAGATCCACACTCGGGCACTTTGACTTACCGTGTTGCCGGGGAGTCTTCCTTCCCAGGGCTCCACTTTAAAGAAAGTCACAGCTTCTGACGCAATTAGGCTGATGAACAAAAAATAAAGTCAAATCCACCTGGGATTTCTTGCCCCCTTCCAATCCTGTCTCTCCTGATCCGTGAACCCTTTTGTCTGCATGTTTCTGATGTTAGAGCCACTGCTTTCCTGCGAGCAGCTGCACTGTCACGCAGACCCACCGGGGATTTGCCTGGGATGAGTCATTAGGATCTGCACGGCATCCACCACCGTGTCCCTAAATGGGCTGATGGGGGCTGTCACCGCAGGCTGGCGCACTCTCCCTTGGGAGCAGGGGTGGACATTATCTGGTGGGTGCTCTTGTCCCAGCTGGGCGGGCATTTACAGGAGGGGACAGAGTCGTCTGTGCATTCTCCAGAAGTGGCTTGACGCTTCAGGGAGACAGATGCCACGTGGGGCGCTGTCAGAAGGGGCTGAAGGACAGCCATCAGCGGCGTGGCCCGTCCAGCTCCAGGACCCGGCCCTCCTGTGACCCCGGGCTCCAGGTTGAGAGGGCTTCCAGGGGCTTCTCCCCGCTTCCCACTTCCATGTCCCCCAAGGTCCCAGCTGGGCCCCCGGTGTTCTCAAGTCCTTCAGCACGTGTTCATTGCCGGAGCATCCCGGTTCACGCCTCTGTGGGGGGACCTTGGTGCCAGTCTTGGCCGAGGAGGGCACGCAGAACAAGTGCAGACCCGCACCCGCACCCCGGCCATCACCCCAGGCACCCTCACTCCCTTACATCAGGAACCCCAGGGGACGAGTGTGGGTGAGGGCAGTCGGGCAGGGCCGGGGAGGAACACTTAGGAAAACTGCTGGAAAATCAGTCTTAGCAAAAGAAAAAGAAACCCAAATTCTGTCGTTAAAAAATCCCACAGACACCAAAACTAATTGTTTGTGTGGGTGGATGAAGGGTCTTCATGAACCACCTCCTTCATCCCTTCTAGAAATAAATGCTGTTTCTTCCCCGACCCCAGAGCTCCAGTCGGCTCCACGCAGGTCTGCGACGTGGGGTCCAGAGCTCTGGGATGGGAATCCTGGCCTGAGCCAGGCAGTGGCCTCCCTGACCTCCAGGATGTCCTGGCTTTTCTTCAGGGACCCCCAGGTTGCAGGGCTGGTGGTCTCCCTGCAAATTTCCCAGGAAGGTGCCTGGGAGAGGCTGCTCCCGCGTCTCTGGGCGACAGTTCGGTTATGGGCCGGGGCCCGCGGCTCCTTTCTTGGAGGGTTTTAAAAGAAAGTAAAATGGGGGAAGAAAACCCAGGCTGCTGGGTGGGGACGCGACTGCTGTGCCTGCCGCCCCGATTAGCATCCTCTCAGAGGGGCTCTGGCTTCGGGCTCTCGGCATCCCTGCCCGGCTCTCGGGTTGTGCCGGGATTTCATGGTGGTGCTGCCTTGTTGCCAGCCACTGTTCCCGCCCTGAGCGCCCCTATTTGCTCTCCTCCTTCCTCCCTCCAGAAAGGACCAGCATTTCCTGACCCACCCGGCCGTCTGCAGCCCATGGGCCTCGCCGTCCCAGCTCCTGAAGAATGAGATCATTGCAAACTGTGCCATTTCCCACTTTGCAAAATGTGCTTGCGTTTGTGGGAAGCAAATGTTTCGTCTTTCAATTAAATAAAACCTCGGTGGTTGAAGGCTTCGGGGATTTGGTGAGAGACCAGCCCGACCTCGGCTCGGGGACAGAGCTGGGTTTCTCCTTTCCTTTCTCTGACCCTCAAGTGCCAGGGCCGTTCCTGCCTTACCCTTGTCTTCCTCCGCAGAGCTGTTTGGTGTAATGGACTTCCTTAAATTAATAACGCGTAGAAGGAGATTTACAACACATTGCTAAAATACTGTCTCTGCCTTTTATTCATGCATTTGTCACTGTGGCCTCTGATCAAGGTGCTCAGAGGAGGGATAAATAAAGAAGAGAGAAAACGCTCTGTCATAATCCAGAACCATTTGCAAATTCATCACTGATATTCCTGGAGAAGGAGAGACAGAGGGATGACGAATATCCCGCAGAGCTAATATATCTCGTTGACTTCCTCTCCCATTTATTCACATAACCTACTTGGACCATGATAGAATGAGGGGCTCTGCTGGCCAGCAACAGATGGGGCCGGGCCCGGGGTGGCAGAACAGTTGCGACGCGTTTGGTTGGGGCCGGTTTGAATGTTAATTGTGATCAATTTGATTGGGGGTGACTTTGGGGGAAATTATTCTTGGAGGAGAAATGATAAAGATGATTCCTGCAGAGAATCCTCACCCATCTCTCTCTCTCTGCAGAGAAAAAAAGTAGCCGTTGCTTCTGCTTTTGTGGCTGAGTCCATTTAGGTCAATGACCATTATTAACAAGAAGAATTGGCCCCCACTCAAATCAATACCCCCCTCCAAAAGAGGCAAGAATGTGTTTCTGGTTTGGAGGGTTTTGCTTGCCGGTGTCTCCCTCCTCCCGCTGAGGGCCTGAGCTCCGCACTTGGATGGGTTTTAACTGATGGGAGTGGGAAAGAGGGAAAGATACCTGTTTGGGGAGATTTTTCTCTGCGGCAGACAGTGTTGGACCCGGGCAGAGCCTCAGTGCTTCTGTGGTCGGTGGGCCACCAGCCCGGCTCCTCCCAGCCCTGCTTCTGGGAGTCAGACATCTGCAGGGGTCTCTGCACCATCCACGTGGCCTCCGGGAGCCCAGGGGGGACAGACTGCAGCTGCCTCAGTGGGGACCAGTGGTTCCCACAGTGTCCAGAGGGGGACCAATGATACTTGGGAGCCCGATGCTGTGAGGTCTGCACGTGGCACCATGCCGTAGGTCACTGAGTCTCTAGGCGGTGACTGGGGCTGGGGTGGGCAGGAGGGGCAGCCTAGGCATCTGAGAGGCAAATGCTCACCCGGGGCTGGCATGGCCACCCAGTCTCCCAGGCTGAGGTTCCAGGACAGGGGGTTCAGCACCTGCCCGGTCAGCCTGTGGGGCTCACAAAGCAGGAAGTACAAAAGGGAGGTCCCTCTGCAATGGCTGAGCCCAAGCCAACATCAGATCCCCAGGGAAGGGGGCCGGAATCAGCAGATGGAAAGCCCGGGATGCCCAGTTATGCTTGAATTCCAGATAAACAGTATATCATCTTTAATAGAAGTATGCCCCAAGTACGGCATGCTTTTTATTGTATTTATTGCATTTTAGATCGTATTTACTGTGTTTTAGCTGGCCGCCCTTCCCCCAGGCTCCATGCCCTGCACTGACCCCACTCGAAATAGAACAGCTTGGGGAGGGGGCACGGATTCCCACTGACATGAGACTCAGCTAGGTCCAGTTTGGAGGGACCAGGTCCACCTGCGCAGAAAAGAGATGCTGGATCAGAGACAGAGATGGAGAGTGCAGAGAAATGCTGGCTCGTGTGTTACAGAAAGCTTGGGGAGGCTTGGGCCTCTTCTGTGGGCAGGGTCGCATGGCCCAAACAGGTGCCTCCTGAAAAGTCCCCGATTTGACGGGGCGCCCTGTCACCTGCTGTACCGGGAGGCTCTGCGTGGGTGGCTCAGACTCGTCTGCAAGCAGAGAGGGTCCTGGGAGACACCCAGGCGGGCAGTTTCCGGGCTGGTGACGCTGCAGGACACCCCCAGGGCCACCGGGGGCCCGGCACCCACTCCTGTCTGCTCGCTGCCGCCGCAGGCCCAGCAGCTTCTGCATGGAGAAGTCTGCTCTCCCACCTAAACACTTACCATAAACTGTCACCTGCTATAAAAGTTATGAAATTATAAATATAATGAATCCTCGCTGTAGAAAATACTGAAGCATATATTTTAAATGAAAATCTCACATCCCATCACATAGAGATAACATTTGCTTACGTTTTCAGTCTTGTGTGTTTATCTTTTATATATAGATATATGTATATAATATATATAAATTACATAAATTATGTGTCTGTATGTTGTATATAAATTAAATTAATTATGACAAGATGTGGGAAACCCCTTGGTCATACATATAAAGTATTTCATATACACGACACATGACCTGAGATCATAATTCCCCCACACCTTTGGCATCTAAACCTTCCTGGTCTGTGTTAGCGAGGACCACCAGCGGCCAGGGTCTCAGGACGGGGAGGGTGTCTCCTCTCCGTTTAATGGTCCACGTTCTCCATCAAAAGACTCGGCCGCACCCTGAGAGGCACCCTGACTGCAGCAAAGACGAAACACAAGACAAAGTAAAACTTGGGTCTTGTCCTCAAGGGGGCTACTTTCCAAAAGAGGGAACCGACCCAATTTGGATCTTAAAACTTTTTTCTGTTTAAAATGTATTATGATTATTTAAATGAGAGGCATTTAAAATTGTGTGTGTGTGTGTGTCTGTGTGTGTGTGTGTGTTTTAATCCTGTACCTAAGCCACTGGTAGTTTAGGTTTTTTGCTGAGTCAGTAAAATTTTAAAACTGATATTTTCTTTAACAGCTGAGAAGGCGCCCTCCCCACACCCAGGCCTGGAGAAGTTGATCCAATGGATGCGACCAGCTTCTGGGTGGGGGAAGGAGTCTGGGTGTCAGGGTTTGTTAAATACTTTTCTTTAATAATTTAGCCCCCTGGTCTGCAGGAGCTGGGTGCCAGGCTGCAGCCCCACGTGTACCTGGGGACGGCCCCAGACACAGCCCAGGGTGAGCGGGTGGGAGAGAGTCCTCCATCCGGCATGCGACACACTTAGACTAAAAATTTGCCTGTTGTTTATCTGCAATTCAGGACTGAGTGTCCTGTACTTTAATCTGCTGAGACCCACACGCCCTCCCCAGGGTGGAACCTTCACACTTCCTCGCGTACTCACCGAGGGCCTGGCCGGGGCAGCTGGGTATCCTCCGCTCGTGGCCAGGGGTCTCACCCCTGCACATGGAGCTGGGGGGCCCGCGGGCGTCAGGCCCTGGGTGAGAGTAGCATCTGGGGGAGCTGGGGAGGCAGCGAGTGGCCGGTGTGGGACGCCAGACCGCCTGCCCGGAGTCCTGGGTCTCCTGTGCTCAGACCGTGTCAAAATCACCTGCTGATGGGTCAGCCTGGGACGCCGTGTCACGCCCCTCCCTCCCTGAGGGAGGGATGAGCTCAGCAAGCATCCGTGCAGCGCCTACTGTGTGCACAGGCACCCCTCGGGCATCTCGGAGGCGTGAAGGTACAGAGGCCCTCAAGGAATGCCCCCCCATCCCCACCTGGAGTAAGGAGGCCTCAAGGGAAGGAGGCAGGGAGCCCCCCCCCCAGGGCCCAAGGAGCAAATAGGGTCCACCTTCCTCGTGCCCAAGGCATAGGTGAGGCACAGACAGAGCCTGGGTCAGGACGCCCCTCTCGTTCAGTGTCCTCAGGCCGTACCCTGGACAGCGGGTGACAAGATCTCAATAGTCAGCGATGACCAAGGAGGGCCGCCCACCTCCACTTCCAGATGGGGGGCAGGGCTCAGAGACATCAAGTGTCGGCCTGAGACCCCACAGCCAGGAAGAGGCCAGGTCTGAGCCCCTGCGCCGCGTCTCAGGCAGACTCCCCTGTGGGTTGGTGGCTTCCCTTCTTTTACTTTTCCTCTCCCCATGACGATGTTGTCCCTCTAGTTTCTGAGACCCTAAAAAGGGAGAGAAAATGCGATGAAATTGGTAGCCCCCCTTCCCCATCCCTGACAGCCTGAAGGGGGTGAGCAACCGGACTTGATGGTACCCTGACCCCCCTCCCGCTTGGGGCCCTTTTCTGTCCCAAGAAAGACAGGGGTTCGCGGGGACCGGGCGACAGGTGAGGGAGGCCAGCCACGAACGTTCCAGCAGAACAGGACGGTTTGCAGAGTTTCTCAAAAGATGGCAAAGGCGTGCTTCAGATCCCACCAGAAAACACACACAAAATGCGCTCAGAGTACTCAGGGAAGAGTTTACTGGAAACTTGGCCGCGGGGCCGGCGAGGGCTTTTTGTTTGCTGGTCACAGACACAGCGAGTGCAGACCGAGGGGTTTCCCACATCTCGTCAAAGGCCTGCATTTCCTCTCTCCTTTCTCCTCAGGCTGATTAGCTGCTCGGCGATGGCGTGAGGACATGTCGGGGGTAGGAAAATGGGGGTCACTTTGGAAAACCTCTTTGTGGATGGGTCGGGAATGGGGAGAAAATGAATAGTTATAAGCTCATTTCCATAGAAACTGTCTCATTACCATGCTGGCTGCCCCTGGAAGAGGCAGGGCTCCCTGCCAGCGAACGGCCCACAATTAAGTGTCCCCTGCCCGCCCGGCTGCCAGAGATGGCTCCCAAGCCCAGCCAGGGCGGTCCAGAGGGGCTGTCAGCATGCCTGCTTTCTGGAGCGATCAGACATCTGCGTGGGGATTTTTCTCGGCGTCTTAGAAAACATGAGCGCGCTCCATCCCGCGACCAGGCGCTGCCCCTGTCACGAGATCCCAGACCTCGGCCTTCCTGCGATTTTCACTGGATGCAGTGTGAACAGGCCTGCCAGGCGCCCCGAAGATGCTGAACAAAAGACACGGGAACCATTAGGTGTAAAATCACTTCCTGGGCTGTGCCCTTTGTCCCCTTGCTCGGAAGGCACTTTGTCACCAGGCTCCGGGGCCGGCAGGCTTCTCCAGAGGCGGGTGGAGGGGTCTCTCTCCTCCACGAGGGGCTCGGAGGGGCCGCCCTGGGTCTACAAGCCCTCCCCGTCCCGTGCAGTCACCGCGTCCTCGATTCGTCCCCACACGCATGTCACTGGGTATGGAAGAGGGGGAGCGAGTGTGTGACCTGGGGAAGACGCGGGGTTTCTTCTGAAGGAGCAGGAGGTGGAGATGGGGAGGAGGAGGTGGGGTGCTGGGAGCAGCTTCTCCCCAGAACTTTCCCATTTCGGTGAAATAGACAACAGATCAGCGTTGTCATCTTGACCATCAGTGAGTGTGTGACTCACCGCATTAAGTACGTCCCCGTGCGCATGGTCGCCACCTCTCTGCTCTCTGTCCCAGAGCTTTTTCATCGTCTCCAACAAAAACTCCGTCCCATTAAGCGGTCACGCCACCCCCTCCCCCAGCCCGTGGCACTCTCTCTTCTACTTTCCGTCTTTGTGGATGTGCTGGCTTATGTTTTTAAGATGGAACAGTGTATCCCGGGGGAGCGAAGATCATCTGAACTCCAAATGTGCAGCGCCGCAGAGCCATCGGGAGCGCAGTGCCCTTGCCTGGGTCCCAGTCTCTGTGCATTTATTCATCGTCCTTTTACCCTGGTTTTGTGGGCAGCCTGTTCGGACAGAAATGACCCTGCCCCCGGGAAGGGAGTAATTCAGGGTTGACGGCAGTGAACAGGCCGAACAGGAAGACACCCACCTGCCGAGGAGGGAATAACCCCGATGGCAGTCTGGGGAGACCCTGCTGTGAGTCGGGAAATAAGATGAGCGACTTGGAAAGTGTAGACACGTGCGGCGTGGGTCTGAGCTCTGCTGTCCCTTAACCTTCAGAGTCGGTGATGAGGCAGGGGCGAGTTTTATAGTCTCAGACACACAGCGGCAGGAGTCAAGGGTCAGAGCAGCACCATTCCAAGAGGCCGGGCCTGGGGACCCGCAAACACAGCTTCCAGAACGCCTTAGGAAGGGGGCGCTCGTGGAAGCCCCCAGCACCGAGCCTCAGAAGGTGTTTTTAAGAAACACTGGCAGCCCACTCGGCAAACCCTGATCGTCCAAACTACGTGTCCATCCCGACCCCTGAATGAGCCCCTGGACCATCGTGCACGGTGGGTGCTCAGTGAAAAGATGTGACGTGAAATCCATCAGTGCGATTAGCGGGTGTGTTGGTTTCTACACGTACCCCAGACCAGGGGCTCAGGCGGCAGGGATCTGCCTCTCCCGTTCTTGAGGCCGGAAGTCCAAGATCCAGGTGTCGCAGGGCTGGTTCCTCCTCCCAGCCCTTCCCCTGGACTCTGGTGGTTTGCTGGTGATCCTTGGGGCTCCTTGGCTTGTGGACACATCACCCCAGCTCTGCTTTGCCTTCACACGGCCTCTCTCTGTGTGTGTCTGTGTCCAAATCTCCCCCTTTATAAGGACACCAGTCTTATGGGACTAGGGCCCCCCTAAGACCTCATCTTAACTTCCCTAATTACATCTGCAATGATCCTATTTCCAAACAAGGTCACACTCTGAGATGCTGGGAGTTAGGGCTCCAACACGTGAATCTGGGGGACACTGTCCAACCCACAACAATGAATGGCTGCCCAATTCATCCCGCATGGAACCGTGTTCCCCAGGGCGCCTTTGGGGAGAGGTCTGCCTGGCCAGGCTGTGGCTCCTGCCACCTGGAGGTGCTGCGGGCACCTGGCTACCCCCACCCTCTGTCCAGCCAGCTCGCCGACCCCTCTGACACGATTGTGGGGTGCAGTTCATCTGTGGTTCTGGCCCTTGCCTGCCTAACCCCCCAACCCATGTCTTCTACAAACTCCAGAGGCTGCCACCCTGTGACTTCTATGCCTCTCAGACGGCCAGCCAATAGCTTAAGTATAATGTGTGATAAACACAGGAGATCATTCTGCTTCGTGGTTTTCTAAGGTTTGAAAAGTGATTTAGAGTAATTTTAGGTTGTCCTGGGGTTGGCAGACAGTGTGATCGGCAATTCAAGAAGACGGAGTTCTTTAAATGGAAGGATTTTGCTGCCTTGTTTTAATTTTTAGAAACACGATCAATGTCAGCTGGGGAGGAGGCCGGCAGCTTCCCAGAATGGTTTTCACGCACGCAGGCCGTCGGGGCCTCGCGGGTTAGGGCATCGGAGCCGCAGCTGCTGTGCCGTGTGAGCGAAAGGCTTTCGCTCTTCAAACTGGAAACCTGCCCTCGGCCTCCCTCTGGCCACGACGTAATCCCGCAAGCAATCTGCTGATCGGACAGAAAACTTTTCCGCCGTGTAGTCGGCTAAGTGTGTCTGGAAAGGATGGATTTGAAGTGTGAGGAATTGCTAGCTAAGTGCTGGTGGCAGCGGGTGGCCTGGACGGGGCGGGGGTGAGTGAGGTGACCTGCAAGAGAAATGAGGTCATGGCCCTGTGTCGGTGGCGCCCTATGCAGGCCTGGCCGTGTTGACAGGAGAAGATGCAGGGAAGCAATTCCAGGGGAGGGGCCGTGTTGGGGGCTACTGGGAAATGGGCTGTGGGACTGCCTTGAGCCTCCAATGGGCTGCCCAGATCCCACGGGGGTCAGTCGGGTGGGCCGGGGCACAGGGGACCCTGACGGACCTGCTCTCCCCCCCTGGTATTTTGGACCACAGGCCTTCTCCCCAGCCGTGCAAGGGGGGGGATCTCTGCCCTCCAGACGCCTCCCGCCAGCCCCCGTATCTGTGACACCACGGGGAAAGGTCGTGCCTCTGCAAGGTGGCCCAGCACACGAGGACACGCTCAGACATGGCTCAGGCCTGCTGGGGTTGGTGGCAGAAGCTCCAGGCTCCTCCTCTGCTCAGCCCTTCCCCAAGAGGACTTGATCACAGGCAGGTAATCTCCTGGGGTGACCACCCCCCTGGGCTCAGAGACTGGGCTCATTTGGGCTTAGGGGTTCACCTGGGCTTCCCTTGACTCAGGGGTGGGTGCTCACCTAGACTCAGGGATGGGGCTCACCTGGACTCAGGGATGGGCTCACCTGGACTCAGGGATGGGGGCTCACCTGGACTCAGGGATGGGCTCACCTGGACTCAGGGATGGGGCTCACCTGGACTCAGGGATGGGCTCACCTGGACTCAGGGATGGGCTCACCTGGACTCAGGGATGGGGGCTCACCTGGACTCAGGGATGGGCTCACCTGGACTCAGGGATGGGGCTCACCTGGACTCAGGGATGGGCTCACCTGGACTCAGGGATGGGGGCTCACCTGGACTCAGGGATGGGGCTCACCTGGACTCGGGGATGGGCTCACCTGGACTCGGGGATGGGCTCACCTGGACTCGGGGATGGGGGCTCACCTGGACTCGGGGATGGGCTCACCTGGACTCGGGGATGGGGGCTCACCTGGACTCGGGGATGGGCTCACCTGGACTCGGGGATGGGGGCTCACCTGGACCCAGGAATGGGCTCACCTGGACTCAGGGATGGGGGCTCACCTGGACTCAGGGGTGGGTGCTCACCTAGACTCAGGGATGGGGCTCACCTGGACTCAGAGGTGGGACTCACCTGGACTCAGGGTTGGGCTCACCTGGACTCAGGGATGGGCTCACCTGGACTCAGGGCTGGGGGCTCACTTGGGCTTGGGGTCAGGGCTCACCTGGACTCAGGGATGGGGCTCACCTGGACTCAGGGATGGGCTCACCTGGACTCAGGGATGGGGCTCACCTGGACTCAGGGATGGGCTCACCTGGACTCAGGGATGGGGGCTCACCTGGACTCAGGGATGGGGCTCACCTGGACTCGGGGATGGGCTCACCTGGACTCGGGGATGGGCTCACCTGGACTCAGGGATGGGGGCTCACCTGGACCCAGGAATGGGCTCACCTGGACTCAGGGATGGGGGCTCACCTGGACTCAGGGGTGGGGGCTCACCTAGACTCAGGGATGGGGCTCACCTGGACTCAGAGGTGGGGCTCACCTGGACTCAGAGGTGGGACTCACCTGGACTCAGGGATGGGCTCACCTGGACTCAGGGATGGGCTCACCTGGACTCAGGGCTGGGGGCTCACTTGGGCTTGGGGTCGGGGCTCACTTGGGCTTGGGGTCAGGGCTCACCTGGACTCAGGGATGGGGCTCACCTGGACTCAGGGATGGGCTCACCTGGACTCAGGGATGGGGCTCACCTGGACTCAGGGATGGGCTCACCTGGACTCAGGGATGGGGCTCACCTGGACTCAGGGATGGGCTCACCTGGACTCAGGGATGGGGGCTCACCTGGACTCAGGGATGGGCTTACCTGGACTCAGGGATGGGGGCTCACCTGGACTCGGGGATGGGCTCACCTGGACTCGGGGATGGGCTCACCTAGACTCAGGGATGGGGCTCGCCTGGACTCAGGGATGGGCTCACCTGGACTCAGGGATGGGGGTTCACCTGGGCTCAGGGATGGGCTCACCTGGACTCAGGGATGGGGGCTCACCTGGACTCGGGGATGGGCTCACCTGGTACTCGGGGATGGGCTCACCTGGACTCGGGGATGGGCTCACCTGGACTCGGGGATGGGCTCACCTGGACTCAGGGATGGGGGCTCACCTGGACTCGGGGATGGGCTCACCTGGTACTCAGGGATGGGCTCACCTGGACTCAAGGATGGGGGCTCACCTGGACTCAGGGATGGACTCACCTGGACTCAGGGATGGGGGCTCACCTGGACTCAGGGATGGAGCTCACCTGGACTCAGGGATGGGCTCACCTGGACCCAGGGATGGGCTCACCTGGACTCGGGGATGGGCTCACCTGGACTCAGGGATGGGCTCACCTGGACTCAGGGATGGGGGCTCACCTGGACTCAGGGATGGGGGCTCACCTGGACTCAGGGATGGGCTCACCTGGACTCAGGGATGGGGCTCGCCTGGACTCAGGGATGGGCTCACCTGGACTCAGGGATGGGCTCACCTGGACTCGGGAATGTGGACCCAGCTTCCTTTCCCTGTGGCTGCACCACAGGTATGTTGAACACTCAGCAAAATGGAAGTTGAGAAGCGCCTTGGAGAGGGGCTTCTGTGGGCTTTTGAGGGGGGGCAGAATGGCAGGATGGAGCCTCCTCTTAGCCTCTGGTCCTTCCTGTGTCTGGATCTGAGGCTACAATGGAGCCTCACCTTGCTTTCCGTTTGGCTGAAATTCATTAACTGCCAGGAAATCATGGATTTCCAAACCCAGCTTTTTCCACAGCCTTCCACTTAGCAGAGAAAATCAAATTGATGCAAGCAAGTAACGAGAAACAGCTCCCAGAGAACTCTGCTGAGAAGCCAGACAGTTTGCCCTCCCGGGGTGGCTGGTGGCAGACATTACGGGGGTTACTTTGCAGATGCCCTGGGGTCCACTCCAGATGCGATGGGCCATTATGCGACTTTCTAAGAGTGTCTTTGGGTAATTCTTAAAAGGACAGTGAGTCCCCAGGCCCGCGGTGGGCCCAGTTCAAATGTACCAGCTGCCACTGGGCTCAGGGTCCCATTAAGGAGGGCCTTCGCGGGGGGATACAGCTCCGCGAGAGTGTGTCACTAGTGGCCTGTGGCTTCTCCTTAAAACAGAAAGTGCTGATGCCATGGAAACCCCTGTGCATTGCCAGGGACCAGGGGCCCTGCTGGTGGCGGGCGCTGGGCGGAGCCTCCCCGAGGGTCAGCCGGAGGCTGGTAGAAGCGTGAGGTCACCCCGGGCCAGGTTCTTGGCCTGTCTGAGTGACCTCAGGTCTCATCTGTGAAGTGGGACGCTCACCAGGCCAGCTGTTCTGGTGTCCAGCGTGCTCAGAAGCCCCCCTGCCCGTGTCAGCTCATTTCACTCTCAGGGCGGCCCTAAGAAGCAGGCACCGGTGTTACCGTGCTGTCTAGGTGCTGCCACGAGGCCCAGAGACCTGCAGGCACCTGTCCGAGAACACACAGCCAGATGCAATAAGTAGGGTCGGACACCATCTCACCACCGCTCCATCTGCCTCTCCTGCCTGCCGCCTCGGAAGGAGCTGAGGGCACATGAGAGGGCCCAGTCGGTGCTGGTCTACACTATGTGACTACTACTACCAGCAGCGAGCTTGAGGAGGCAATGTTCCAAGAATACTGTCAAGAGAAAAATAAGGAGGCTACTCACCCAGAGCCCCGGGCCTCCGTTCTGCATGAGCAGCCTCCACTCACCCTTACGTGAAAGGGATGCCTGAGAACCACCCCAGCCAGAGCCAGCCGCCCGTGGGCTGCTCCCGGCGCCCCAGGAGCTCGGGCCGCGGGCCGCGGGGCAAGCAGGTTTAGGGAGAGGCGCCGAGGCAGAAGGAGCTGGGTCAGGTGCTTGTCACCAAGGGGTCCCGTGGGGGCCGGGAGCCCGCCTGGGGATCCGATGGAGGCACAGAAGGTGCCACCTCTGCGGTCCCTTTGCGCCTCCGTGGAACCACCCCGGTCCCACCCCCACGTCTGCTGGGAAGCGGCCCCAGCATCACACAAGTGAGCACGGGGCTATTTCCCATCTCGCAGGCACCGCGGTGAAAGGAACAGGTGGAAAGATGGTTGAGACTTGTGAATTAGTCGCTAATGAGGAAAATTAGGAAATTTGCTGAAGCATAAAAAATGAGAAGTCCAGAGAAAGAAGACAAATGGGTCGGGAGTTAGTCCCTCCTCCCCCCCACCGCCCCGCCCCCCCGGGCTTTCAAACTCTGGTTTAGACCAGACTGAAATACAGATCTGATGGCTGGGCTAATGGGAAGACATTGGTTTAAGATGTAGAGATGATTAATTGGATTAATGTGCGAAAATGGTTAAAGTGGTGTCAGGGAGTGAGGGGAGGGGCAGTGTTTCCTGGGCCACCTGCCACCTGCCCGGCCCTTGTCAAGTGCTCTGCAGATGTCACGTCACTGGTCCCACCAGACTCTGACAGGTGGGCCTGTCGCTCCCCTCTGCAGAGAAGCTACGGAGGCAGGCGTGTCGTCTAGCTGACGCAGAGCCCAGAGTGCTGCCCAGACCCTCTGCCCATCCGCCTCCCTGGGGGCCGACCCCTCAGGTTCAAGGACCTGGGATGGGACCATTTCAGGGGAACTCAAGGCTGCTGCCGGTGGGTCTACAGCCCAGACCTGAGACAGAAATCCCCAGAGCCGGTCTGCAATGTCCCTGCCTTGGGGTCTCCCAGCCCCGCCCTGTTCAGGTCCCTCCCAGCCTCATTTCCCCTCATCTAAGTGGGGCATCTCCTGTACTACCTGAGACTTTTCTGCTCATCCTTTTCCAAAAAACCCATAGTTTGGGACCTTAGGAGCCAATAAACTTCATGAACATCAGATTTCTAAGGTTTGCCCAGTTAGCCCCGCCATTCTGAGTATGTGCAATCCGAAAATATTCTTGTAAAGCTTATCAGAAACCAAAGAAAAACCCCACTAGCTTCCCTGATGCCACCTCCAGCAACGGCTGTCTTGAGGGCATCAGAGACCTTGTCACGGGGGTCAGAGCCAGAGCAGAAGCCGCAACTCCTCAGACCCGGATTTCAGTCCCGGTGCCGCCCCGTGGGCAGGTCCTGGCTTCTCAGTGCCTCAGTTTCCTGATCCATAAAATGGGGGTAATGATGGACCTCAATGCTGGGCTGTGTCTCGGGGATCAAGTCAGGTTATTGGGGTGAACTTCCTGGCAGGCACGTGGATGTCGGTCACCACCTGGACGAGGAGGGTGACAGTAAAACAACACTGTCCCCAAGGAAGAAAACCCCGGTTCTTGGCCCCCCCAAGCTGGTGTCAGGATGCCGGGGGGCGGGCAGGGAAGGGCCGGGTGCCTGCTCCAGCCCCTGGGGCCGCCCGGAGCTGCACGGGCCTCTGCTCGGGCTGCAGGTCCCGGGCCAGCCGCGCTCGGGTCAGCAGCGAGCTCACGCCTTTGTCAGGGTGATTAATAGTGGTGGGATTGTCGTTAATTCACTGCCTAATGACTGCGGCCAGCCTGCTCCAAGTAATCGGGTGATGTATGTGGGGAGCGCCCACCTCATGGCAGAGGTGAAAATCATTTCGACAAGTCAAATATTGTCACAGGGAACAAATGGCTCTCCCTGTTAATAAAAATTAATGAATTTTTTTCTCTCTTTCTTTTTTTTCTCGCCACTGGCCTGCTAAATGAAGTTGCAGAGCTGCTGAGCTGGGGGCTGGGCTTGGTGGAGTCAAGCACTTTATTTGATGGTTAAAACTATAAACGTCTTGATTAGGGCAGAAAGTGGCCGGAGGGCCAGGGTGGGTGTCGGCAGCGGCCGAAGCTAGAGACTGGTCTGGGGTGGGAGTGTGTGTGTGTGTGTGTGGAAGTGGGCAGTCCCCCCGGGGTCTGCAAGGGGTGAGGCTTCCAGAGGGGCGCTGTGGCTGCCGCTGGCTCTGTGGCCCGGAGGACGGGGCACCCCCAGCTGACCCCTTGTCCCTCCCGTCTGCAGCCCCTTACTGTCCAGGCAGCTGAGAGAGGAGAGCAGAGGGGATTGGGAGCAGGTGCCTGGGCAGGGCAGAGACAAAGGGAGGGTCTTCGCGGCCCCCTGAGAGCTGAGGCCCAAGAAGGCACCACTTGCCCATGGGGGAGCTGAGAAGCCCTGAGCCCCCAGTCCTGACCTCCGAGGGGCTCAGCCTAAGGACACCACACCCCTGGTTGGTGGGGGCAGGGAGCGTAGGGCAGGGAGCCAGCTGGCCTCAAGGGAGGGAACCCTCGCCCACCACCGGCCACCCCATCTCCAGGGCTGCAGGCGAATGGACACGGCGGCCCCCTCCTCCGGCCCAGCTCTCATTTTGAGCACCCCGAGCTGCTGGGAGCGCCAAGCCTGCTCCGAGGGCAGCAAAGGCCGCAGAGCAGAAGCCCAGGAGGAAAGGGCTCTGCCTCCCAAGCATCTCCAAGCAGGGCCGTGTCCTCCCCACCCACCCTGCCCAGAGCCTGGCCCCTCCCGCCTGCACTCCCACAGGCACCCCAGCCCACGGGGACCCCAGGGGGGCAGAGGGAGGCACCCCTGGACCGCTCTCTTCAGCTGTTTCTGTTTCGGGCAACACTTGTCCGCTTGCGTGGCCTGTGAATGGAGCCGCAGAGGCTGGGTCGGTGGGAACTAAGGAGATAAATGTGTCTATAAATAGTGTGGTGGCGTGGCCGGGGTGCTGGCTCAGCGTCAGCCCGTTCCTCCTCGGCGGGGCCGCGCAGACGGGGGGAAATGCAGCGCAGGATGGTCACCGCCGGATGCGTGCTCTTCCCTCCGTGCCGGGACCTCGGCCTCATCCCCCCAAACCCCCAGCAGAGGTGGCTGACTAGGGCCAGGGGACCATCCCCACCACGGCCCACCCCTCAGTGCGCCTGTGGCTGTTGGGATCCCTTCTCCACGCCCGTCCTGGCCACGTGCTGCCCTTGGCACCTGAGCCACATCCCTTCTGGGTCCCTCCTCCCTTCCTCCGTCTGGAGGGTCCAGGACTCCACAGCCCTCGGGCCTCGAGGCCCCAGAAAACCTGGCTGAGCAGGGGAGGGGCCCGAGGACCCTCCGGCGGAGGAGGTGCCTCTGAAGCCCAGCTTGGATGAGGGCCTCCCCAAACCCCAAATCCCAGAGCAGCCCCCCAGACCCAGAGGGCAAAGCCCCATTCACTGGGGAGCCTCCAAGGCCGTGCTGCCCAGCAGAATGGGGTCCCCTTTTCCTGAGGGGTGGGTGTGGGCACCGCGGGGCACAGAGGGATGCTGGAGGAAGAAGGAGCCCAGCGGTGCCGTGGGCCCTGCTGGCAGCTGGTGCACGCTGTCCAGCGTGGGGCCCCTGGCGATCGTGCGATGGCAGAGTCCCCACGTCGGGGTGCGCTGGTACCTTGAACTTCTGGGCAGGTTGGGTGTACCCGTCTTTTATGGGGGTGGGGGCTGAGGTCCAGAGAGCATCTGTAGGCATAGTGGAAGGAGGGCCTGCCTGTGTTTATGGCACCCGAGAATCAGCTGGGACGGCGAGGGAGGGAGAGCCCAGGATCTGGATGAGGGGCTGCCGGACAGAAGCTGGTTTCACTTTGGGCGAACGGCCTGTACGAACCTTCTCTCCTGTGGGCTACGGTGATGCTCAAAGCACTGTGGACTCAAACAGACCCTTGTGCATCCATGTTCGCGGCAGCATCACTCACCATCACCAGAAAGGTGGGAGCAACCCAAGTGTCCATCATCAGACGATGGAGAGACAAAATGTGGTCCATCCAAGCGACAGAATATTATTCAGCCTTAGAAAGGGAGGAGATTCTGACACCTGCTCCAACGTGGATGGACCCTGAGGACATGATGCCGAGTGAAATAAGCCAGACACAAAAGGACACAGAATGTGTGATCCCGCTTCTATGAGGTCCTTGGAGGAGTCACACTCACAGAGACAGAAAGTAGGAGGGTGGGGCCCAGGGCTGGGGGAGGGGGTGGGCAGTGAGTGTTTCATGGGGGCAGAGTGTCAGTCTGGGAAGATGAGAAAGTTCTGGAGATGATGGTGGTGATGTTTGTACCACAGCGCTCATGTGCTTAATGCCACTAAGCTGTGCACTTATAAATAATTAAGGCGGTAAATGTTATGCTAGGCGTCTTTTATTTCAATCTTTACAAGAGCACACTGTGGTTGCCAGATGTGAGGTTACAGAGTTGGTGTGTAGAGCCTCCCTCCCCTGATATTTGGGGGCGTCTTGGGGCCCGGGGCCCCGCTGGTGCATTAACAGTACAGAGGTGACGGGTTAGGGGACACCCCCTGCTTGAGCCGCCAGCTCACACGGTGCTTAGCACAGGGGCCAGGGAGAGTCGGCGGTGATTTAGAAGAAAAACATGAGATTTGAGCAATCCGTGGGCTACCTCGCTGCCCCCGGGGCTCAGGGAAGTGGTATATTAACCAAGGAATAAAGGAGAGGAAGAAAAAAGGCCAAATCACATCTCTCTGAAACAAAGAGGCTTTTGACCGGGAACAAGCCTTGATCAAAATTACAGTGGCATCGCGAGTCATTCAGAGCATGCCCGGGGCAACGGAGGCAGGGAGGAAATAGTGGATGTGGGGCCTGAAATAGGCACGCCGGAGCCGGAGTCCCCTGAGCACTGCGTGGAGAAATAATCGTCTTAGAATCATGCGCCGGCTTTAAGGAAGGCCAGGTGGTCTGGGCTGCCGGCAGAGCCCCTCACAGCTCTGTGGCCACTCGGCTGGGCCGTGGGGGTCTGGGGTGGGGCCTCCGAGGGCAGCGGGCTCCCGGAGCTGTCTCAGAGGCAGTCCCACGGCCTGGGGGCCAGGCTGCCGGCAGGATGCTGAGGAGGGCGCGGGGGGCCCCAGGGGTGTGGGGTGGGTGTGACGCTCGCCCAGGGCCCACCCACCGACCTCACGTGTGGGAGGGGAGGGCGGCAGGAGCAGTTCCTCTGAGTCCCCTTCTGGATTCACCTCTGTACCACCTCTGGTTCTCCCAGACGTGCGGGGCTGACCCCGGGAGGTGAATCTGACCTTGAGGTCGGCTGAGCTTGGCAGTGGCCAGCCAGCAGCTGGAGACTCGTGCAGGGAACGGGGCAAGGGCCTCACCTGCTCCTTTACCCTCTGGGCATCAGTTTCTTCGTCTGCAAAATGGGTAGACGGTGACCTGCTACTCGGTGCTACGGGTAGACTAAGAACAGAGGGGCAGGCGGGGGCCTCCTGTTGGGGGACCCTGTGAGAGGTGACGGCAGCCCCGGGGCCACATACTGTGGCTGGTCAGGGCCCTCCAGCCTTGCTCTTTGTGCCTGCGCCTTCGTGTCTGTAACAAAGTACCCTCAACTGGGGGCTTCAAACGGCAGACGTTTACCGTCTCCCTTTTGGAGGCCTTGGTCACCACGCGGCCGTCTTCCCCGGGTGTCTCTCTGTGTGACTCTATCCCCTCTTCTTATCAGGACACCAGCCGTTGGGTCAGGGCCACCCTAATGACCTCATCTTAACTTGGTCACGCCGGCAGAGACCTTATTTCCAAATCAGGTCACATTCACAGGTTCCGGGGGTTCGAACACCAGTGCATCTCTTTTGGGGGCACAGTTCAAGCCGTGACGTCTTGGGAGTTGCACCAGCTCCCGATTGTCATCAGGTGACCAGCGGCAGGGGGGGCCAGTGTGGCAGTTATCCAAGTCAGAGGCCTGGGCCCACCACCGCCAGCTCAGGGTTTGAGACAAAAGAGGTGCACGTGTGTGGCAGTAGCCAGGAAAGCGGTTGCCATCTTGTCAGGACGGGGAGAGGAGGGGGAAGCTTGCATCTTCTGGGGGGAGGTGTCCGTACCTCGGGCCCTCGCAGGAGTGGCTGGGACAGGGCGGTGAGCGAGACCCCAGGCCCTGCGCCTTCCCGGGCTCTCCAGGCCCTGATGACAATGCAGCTCCATTAGCCCGGCAGCTGGGGCTCGTTGCCTCCGGTCCCTGCAGGCAAGGTCCCAGGAGTGGGTTTGGGAATATAAACGGCCACCGACTGTTATTAATATTTAGCATGTTTGCAGGAACGTCTTTTCCCGGTGCTATTAATCTGCCGCGTTAATAACAGCCGCGCTCTGCTCTGGGCTTAGCTCAGCGGTGACGGGCGAGGGGGAGGCCAGGAGCCAAGGTGCCCGCGGCGGCCACAGCCCTGGGCAGCTCGGGCAGGCGGTGAGACCCCTGGTGGCCGCAGCCCTGGGCAGGGGCATTCCTGGAATGGGGACTCTTAGTTCCTGTCTTAAAGCCAAGGTCCAGGGCTGGGGGAGGGGTCGCCGTGGTGGCTGCGGTTGATTAAAAGCTCGAGAACAATAGCAAGACTGACCGTGTCAATTCCCAGGTTTCCCTTTCTAGCAAACCGTTTCCGGAAGTCGGGCTGGGGCCCAAGGACCCTCCCACCGAGGAGGGGGCTTCCCCTCGCCTGTTGTGCTGGACGGGAAGGTGGCTGCACCGAAATCCCGATTAGAAATCAGGGCATCTTATTTCACCACCTTAGCCGGTGGCTCCCCCAGGCCCGGCTCATCTGAGTGCACTCGTCCCTCTGTCCGTCCCCTCCCAGCCCAGCAGCAGCTGAGGTGGTCCTTGTGACAGTCACAGACCGCGGGGACTTACAGGCTCTGGGGAAGAAGTTTGGGGGGGTCTCTGAGGGGCGCAGTACACAGCACTCCTCTCTGCTTGATTCAAGAAGTAAAAGTCAGAGGATGGGAACCAAAGTCCCATCCTGTTTCTCCAAAAAGGTTCCGGTGGAAGGTGAGAGGGCCGGGCAGGCCTGCGGCTGAACCCCAGCATCACAGATGTGCCCCCCGACCCCTACAGTGCTGGACCAGGCATGCCGCCCTGCGCAGGTGGAGGGAGGGAAGCCCTGAATGAGCAGCAGAGACGCCCAGCGCTCTTCCAAGAGGTGGGGTCTGGGCCTAGCAAGCCCAGGTATTGTCTTCAGATTAACCAATCAGACTCGAGCCTCCTGTTAGTGGGGCTTCATCTCGGGGAAGAAGAGTCGGGGGGTGGGTGGTGAGGATTCCTGCTTTCCACCTATGTCATTAAAAATTGCCCTCAAGATTGTCCTCGCCCCCATCCATTTATGCATCCATTCATCCACTCTACACCCATCCATCCACTATCTACCCATTAATCAATCTACCCACCAACCACCTATCCATTGATCCACCATTCATCCCAACCTCCATCCACCATCCAGCCATCCACCATTCGTTCATCCACCATCCAGCCATCAATCCACCCATCCATCTACCATCTATCCATTTATCCACAATCCATCCACTATTATTCTATCACCATCCATCCATCCACCAGCCACCATCCACCATTATGCCACTATCCATCCATCCACCATCCATTGACCACAATTCCACAGTCCATCAATCCATCCACCATTTATCCATCCACCATCCATCTACCCATTTATCCATCTTCTTACTCATCTTTCCATCCCCCCTCCCCTCCATTCATCCATGTATTTATTCCTGAATTCATCCATCTGTCCATCTGTCCATCCACTTATCCCCTCATCTACCCATCCACTGACCCAACCGTCCACCCATAAATTTACCCATTCATTTCCTGTGTATTTTCTGTGGACATGAGGAAGGCCATCACTAAAGGCTGGGCACTCTTTAAGGTGCTTTCTCACAGGGGTGGGAACACTGGAGCTGTGTGATACGGGGTCTGAGGGCTTTCGATCAAGACTGTCTAAACACTCCCGGCTTGGCCCTGACTAGCTGTGTGGCCTTGAGCAAGTCCTCACTCCCCGAGCGTCCCTTCCATGATGTACAAGACGGGTGAAGTCGCATCTCTGCCTCCTCCCTGGAGGGGAGAGTAACCGCAGTGCTGGCTGCGTGCTCCCTGAGGCCTGTCAGCACCTGTCACACACAGGCGGGCAGAGCCAAGGCAGACAGTGTTCTGACCAGGCCCACCTGTGGTCCCCAGGTTGCTTTCGCAGTCTCTCCGGGACGTTCCTCGAATTGCATGGGCGTGTGGCCAACCAGGGACGTGCTGCCCAAGGTCTCAGGGCTGTGACCGGGTGGGTTGTCCGTTCTCCACTCGGCTTCGCCTCGACCACCATATTCCTTTCATAAGTTGAACTGAGCAGTAACTTTAATTCTTAAAAAAAATTTTTTTTGAACCGTAAGTTTTAAATACTGCATTGACAGGCCTGGTGAAACTGATCAGTACCCGGACATTCAAACCTGGAGTTGACCGTGGGGTGGGGGGTGCCCGTGCCCCAGCCTGCCTCTCCCTGGGAGAGGCCATGGTCTGGGGTCCTTGCTGTTGATTGATATGACAGGGACTTCAGACCTGGGCCCCCACAGATCCTGGAGAGGGCACTTCCTGAAGGTCCGCGGCCCCGTGTCTGGTGGCCTCTGTGTAGGAGGCTTCCGTTGAAAAGGCCGGAGAGGCCTGGCCCAGCCCATCTCACTGAGATACAACGGAGTGTGTCCTGCACGGAACTGTGGGTCCTGTCCCTGCCGGCGACGCCAGGAAAGGGGGAACACTTGGACATGCTGTTGCAGCTCTCGTCCCCTTTCACCCCCAAAGACTCGTTAATAAAAGCAAGCAGCTCGCGTCTGCGGCTGACCCCTTGGAGGCTGCCCTGCAAGCCGGGCGAGGGCAGGCTCTCACTCTGCCCTTGGGAAGCCCTTGGCAAACCCCACCTTTCTGTCCAGCCGGGGGGGGGTGTGCGGCGGGTGGAATGAACCAGGCCGGACCGAGCTCTGCCGGGCTGTGGCTCCTTTAACAAAGACTTCTTCCTCCAAGTGCTTCTGATGGAAAACAGTCTGAGGTGCAGACTAGGCAGGGTTACGGGAGATGCGGTGACGGTCGCTTTTCTCCTGCTAAGTGGCACATTTTCGGTTACTTGCAACAGGTCAGGGATGAATGAAACGGGGCCGTGTAGTTGGGTGCTGGCCCAGATTGCCAGGGAGAGCTCCTGGAAGGTTTAAGGCGACTTGCTCCCCTTGTGCTGAGTCCCATCCCCCTGGATGCACTCTGATTGTCGGGGCACTGCAGACACGGCTGCCCCTCCCCCTTGCTAAGCTCCCACAGTGGTCCTCACACTTGGCTGGTCCAGCCCCCGTCGGGTTCAGGTCGAGCAGGTCTGGGTGGAGCCCAGGAGTTGCATCTCTAGAAGTGCCATGGGGATGCCGGTGCCACTGGTCTGGGGACTCTGCTCTGAGAACCCCTGAGCTAGAGGGGCAGAACGCCCCCCACATCCAGACTGAGTCCGTCTTGCTTCTCAAACCCCCAGGCCCAGCCCGCTCAGCTGGCTCCTGTCAGGAACCTGCAGGTTTGCACCGTGGCTGCCCTGCTCCCTGCTCTGGCTGTCAGCGGGCAGTGTGGATGCTCAGAGGACCCGCCCCCCTCTGCCGGTGACTTGCCTTTCAGACTGGACTTGTCCCTCTGGGCAATGCTCTGGGGGCCGCCCCAGCTGGTCTGTGTCCCGTGGGCAGCTCTGGATGTGGAGCTTGCTGGACCTTGGCCTGACCCCCAGCTGGACGCCACGCCGTATGGTCGTGTCTCCAGGGGCATTTGGGATCTGTCATTATCTCCTAAACGCACCTGGGCTCCTTCAGACAAGGGGCCACACCTGAGATCAGCTTCCAGCTCAGTTCAGCGTAGCGTCGACCTCACTCTGCCTGACTCAAGAAGTGTCCCTTGGTGCCCAGTCCCCGTGTGTCCTTGAGTCAGCGCTGTGGGACCCGGGTTACGTCTTTGCCGGGCAGGCAGGTCTCCCACGGGAACCCCACTCCTCCGAGGGGTGAGGCTGTGGCTTCTGTGGCTCAGAGGTCACGGGGTGCAGCACGGCCAAGGGAGCTCCCGGCCCAGGGCCTGCGCTGGGCCTCCTGGGGCTCCAGGAAGGGGGCGGCTCACAAGATGTACGAGGGGGCCTGACCCGACCTGGGCATGTCCTTGACTGAGAGGAGGTCTGTAAACAAACTTCAGCCCCAAATGTGATATTGGAAAGAGATGTGGGCGGCCAGGAGCTTCGGGGGAGCCAACCGAGACCTGAGCCTGGGCCTGGCCGTCATGCCACTCCCACAAGTGTCACCGTCGCTGCCCAGGGCGGGTGCGTTTATTCTAATTTACATGGAGAAGGGGTCAGCTCCGGGAGCCCAACCACTTCCAGGGTGGCCAGCTGATAGTGGCGCGGCCGGCCCAGGCCAGGCTGCCTGGTCCTCCTCTGGGGATGAACACAGGAAGCGGTTCCATTGGCTCTGAGGCCTGAGAAGGGGACAGAGCCTCCGGGGCTGGGGTCTGTGGAGTGACTGGGCCGGCTGCAGAGGGCAGGGAGGACCTCAGGTGGCAGCCCGGAAGCAGGCGGCCATCTGGCCCACGAGTCCTCACTGGGCAGGGCCGAGCATCCCAGGTCCACGGGGAGCAGGCCAAGGCCAAGGGCAGACAGCGAGGTGACCTCTCGGCAGCCGGGTGGACTCCGCCGTCGACTGTCCTCCCCGTCAGAGCTCCGTCAGCAAACCGAGTTCCAGGTCCAGCAGAGCCACCAGCATGGGTACGACAGCGGTGCCCCACGTCCCCTTCCTGGGCAGCTCGGCTCATGGGGGTCCAGGGGTCCCTCTTTTCCCTCTCGCGTAAGGATCTCTTCTGCCCTGTTGGGAGGTGGCAGTCCCCCCACCCCCATCCAGAGTCAGCATCGAGTTGGCTGAGGGCCATTTGCTTTTGACCTACTGACCCCGAGATGATTGCCACACAGGCTATTGCTGGGGGGAGGGGGGGCTCGGGCCCACAGGTCAAGCTGCCTCGTCCTGCAGGCTGGGCCCCCAGGCCACGTGTCACCCCGCCGGAGCCTTTGCAGCCACTTTGCCTTCTTGTGACATTCACGCACCCACTTCTGTTTCTAAACCCAGTGATGAGGGTGAGACACAGCTGAACCGGCAAGGAGACCCAGACCTGGATGCATTTGCAGTTTTACCCCAAGGCGCGGCCCGTGTGTTTTGTTTGCGTGGAGGGTGTTTCTCTTTCGGCGGAGGAAAGGAGGGTCTCGCAGCACGTGCTGGGGGTGCAGGGGAGGAAGCTCTGTGGCATTTGTGGGGTGAGGCCCAGCCGGCATCAGGCTGAGCTCACCTCTGGGCCCAGACGGCTTCTTCCAAGCACACCATCCCCTGTTCCTGGTGCCTGTGCCCTGGTGTCTGTGGGGTGACGTGTAGCACCCCCGCCCCAAATGAGACGCTCCACCTGGACCAGGGGGTTGTCGAGGGGCAGCCTGCCAGGCCAGAGGTTGGGGTCTGCGCCCCAGGACAGGGCTGGCCCAGGAGGCTGGGTGCAGGTGTTTTTAGGAAGGAACGTTGAAGCATCTTCTTCCAATAACGGCCAGTCTTCTGAGAAGCACGTGATGTTCCGTCCACCCTGACACCTGACGTCTCTGCAGACTGCAGTACAACGCCCCCCCGGAGACCCTCCCGGCTGCCCCCCTGGTGGAGGCAGCGCTGGAGGTGGAAGGGCGGCCCCCACACGGGGCGTTTTCCTCGCTTCTTCTTGGGGGTCTCCGGGCAGAGGCAGCCATGTCCCGCCACCTACAGGGCCACGTGGAGGCAGGGGGCTGGCTGAGGTGGCCTCGGGCGGCCCACGGCCTTCCCCGTGCCCTGCATGGTTTAAGGGCTTCTGCTACAAATCCCGCCACACAATAAAGGAGGAACCAGAGCAAAACACACGGTGGCTCAGAGAAGCCCGCCTCACACTCCCCCGGCCGCAGATCAAGGCTTCAATCGGCCTGATTCCAGGGTTACGAGCAACCAGGAGCTGGAGCTTCAGGGAAGGGCCGGAGGTCTTTATGTCCCCCACCCGGGATACTGCTCGTTTAGCCACGGCAGGGCTGCCAGCCCCACGGATGGACCCTCTGCTCCCGGCCAGTCGGGCACAGCGGTGCTCATTGGGGGCCTTCTCTCGCTCCAGACCCTGAAATCCTGGCCGTGGGTTTGATGTTTGGATGGGGCTCTCTGGGGGGTGGAGGGGTGGCTTTAGGGATCTGGGTGAGAGAGGGCAGACAAGCCTCCAACGGGGTTTCGGCATGAAGTTTGCCGAGAGCCTGTCGCCCTGGCTGGGACCCGGCCCCGGTGGCAGGTGCCCTGTGGCCTGACTACCGTGGCCGTGGCTCAGGATCACTCCGTGCCTCTCCTCTTCCTCCTGTCGCTGCCTGCAGCCTCCCCTCCTCTCTCCTCCCTGTTTTTATTATTTGGGTGGATCTCCCAGGAGAAATTTTGGGGATGACGGGCTCAGTCATGAACCCTGAGCCTGAAACTACCACAAAACCCCAGTGAAGGACCTCGGTCTCCTCATGAGTAAATAACATGCCATGGCACAGCCCAGATTCCCAAGGTCATAAAAAGCTCACGTTCCTGGCACTGCATTCCGCCCTTCCAGAGAGCACTGGCTGGGAATGTGACGGTGGTCACAGGCCTGGGTGGCAGGGGGCGGGGGCCGGGGGCAATGATGCCCCCTCCCTGGAAAAGCCTGGCAGCCCGGGGCTGAGGGGCTCCTGCTGGGCCACCCGTCCCGAGGGCAGTCTGGCTGGGGCACCGGGCCGAGGGAGGATGCTCCTTCCATCCAGCCTCCCAGCTGCTCGGGGACCCGGGGTTGGGGGGAGGGACAGTTTGTGCTGGTCCCGCACGGGCTCCAGCAGCATCCGAGCTGCTTCCTGCTTCTTGCAGGGCCTGGGGGGCTGCTCAGCACGCCTCCTTTTCTCCAGATGTTTTCTGCGCACCCTTAGGCCTCCTCTCAGCCACGTCTGAAAACAGAGGGCCCCCTCCCCGCCAGCAGTGGGGCAGCCAAACGAGACCTGGGCTTTCCTGGCGGCTCCGGGCCATCACTTAACCTCGGTGACTGCGGTGGGTGGGAGGTGGGCGATGCACAGCCTTCCTTTAATCAGCAGGAAACACCACCTTTCTCTCCTAAGCTGTTTGCTTGGCCAGTAAATCAAACGTGCCCTTCAAGCGTTGATTTTCCTCCAGTAGGTGAGGTGTTTTGGGAAGTCGAATTCAAACAGAAAGAAAACAAAACACAACAAAACAAAAAACAACCCAGAAAAACAAAAAGAGCCCTGAGATGGATATGCATGGGATGGGGACACGTCCCCGCTCTCTGCCCAGCGCCCTCACACCAACAGAGCCGGACTCCTACCGGCCCGGAAGCAAAGGCATCAGACCCTGGAGGGGTCAGGGAGCGCGCTGGGGGGGGTCCTACCTGAGTCTGCTGGGAGCTCTGTGCAGTCACCAGGTCACATGATAAGGTGGCATGTTAATTATCCCCGCAATACACCTTGGTGCACGCGCAGCCCCAGGAAGGGTCGGGGTGTTCTTTCAAACCTAAACAGCCTCGGGTCCCCAGGATGGGGGAGTAGCAGCTGCCGTTCTGTTGTTGCATTTTTGAAAGGATCCTACGAGTCAATTAAAAAGGAACCGTTGGCCACATAAAACATAATAATTACTTCTGTGAATACTGCTAAATTAAATAAGTGTTATCCCCATTTTTTCTTTCTTTTTTTTTTTTTTAGACTTTGGTTTCTTTTGAAAGAAAACATTTTGTTACTTCTCCATCGGATCTGAGGTCGTTTTACTGGTACTGAAAAGTTCCCGTCTCCCTGGAGACGACCCTTTCAGGAGCAGGGAGGGGGCCGCGAGACGAGGGCCAAAGTGACCACAGCATTTGGGTCACTTTCTAAGGTTTTCAAGTCCCAGAAGGAGGGACTTGGGCGGAAGCATCTAGATCAGAGGTCAGCAGGCTCCGAGCCGTGAGCAATCCGCCCGTGCGCCTCCCACCCCTGGGCCTCCCCTCTCCTCCTCTCACTCTCCTCTGACTTCTTTAATTTTATTGAGTGAAATTCACAGCATATAAAAATGAACCATTTTTAAAGTGCACAATTCAGGGGCATGGGGCACAGTCACCAGGGTGTGCAGTCACCCCCTCCATCTGGTTCCAGAACATTTTCTTCCCCCAAAGGAGACCATGTGCCAATCAGTCGGTCACTCTCGGTTTCCCCCCGAACATGGATTCTGTCTCTGTGGATTTGCTTTTTCCGGACGTTTCACATAAATGAAGTCGTAGGACATGTGGCCTTTTGTGTTCGGCCTCCTTCACTCTGAGGGATGTTTGCAAGGCTCACCCATGTTGCAGCCTGTGTCAGTGATCCTTTTCTCTTTTCTATGTTAATATAAATATTCTGTTGTGTGGATGGACCACACGCGTTGATCCCCTCATCTGTTGATGGACACTTGGGTTGCCCCTCCCTTGGAGGGCTGTGGGTTAACGCTGCTGGGCATCCTCACCCATCGGCCTCCCTGTTTTCCATTCTCGGGTCGATACCGAGGAGTGCAGCTGATTTCCTGGCTGTTGGACCTGCTTGCTTGCCCTGTCTCTCCCCCGCCCACTCTTTATTATCTTTTCTGTGCCTCGGGCCACCCTCGGGTGAACTTCTAGGTGGCACTGTTTTGTCACCAACTGCCTCTTGGGCTGGACCCCGAAGAAAGGCCCACAGCAGACAGACAAGCTGGGGACCCTTTTGCTCAGTCCCATGACCTGCCACCCCATGGGTCCCATACTCATGACCTCAACAGGCCTCTGTCCTAACCTGCCATGAGTTCATCGGGAACTTCCAGGAACTCTCCCCAGGGCCCAGCCGGCCCCACTGAGCTGCCCAGAGCAGCCCAGGTATTGGGGCAAATTTCACGGTAACCCAAATTCTGAGTCTTCCCAAGAACTTGGGACTTGCCCCCGTTTCCTAATTTCCAAGGCTGCAGACACAAAGCGGTTCCAGAAGGAATGCCTCACCATCAGCCCCGGGTCGGGTGTCTGGTGTGTCGGCTTCCCCCGCCGCCCCCGACCTGTGGAGTGTGGGCACCTCATTCTCTCCTGTCCTAACGCAGAACGGGCCAGCGTGTCCTCGGGCTGCCCCCGGGGCCTCGGGGAGCCCCCCAGGGGTCTGCGTTGCTCCCCAAGACGCTGCTGGAACAGTCCCCTGGGAACCCCTAGCAGAGGCCATGCCTCCCAGACAGGGGTGGCGGCCGGGCGACCCCTGGGCCTCTGGCGCCCTTGGTTCTGTTCTGTCCCATGTCCCAGGTGGTCCCGAGCCTTGAGCCCTGGGAAGCCGAGCTGCAGAGCCTGACGCTGCCTTGTCTCCTCCAGGTGACGGCGACATTGTAAATAACATGTACGGGCCGGACCCCGACCTGCTGGCTGGCGAGAGTGCCGAGGACGAGACCGAGGACAGCATCATGTCCCCCATCCCCATGGGGCCGCCGTCCCCTTTCCCCACCAGCGAGGACTTCACCCCCAAGGAAGGCTCGCCCTACGAGGCCCCCGTCTACATTCCTGAGGACATCCCCATCCCACCAGACTTCGAGCTCCGCGAGTCCTCCATCCCCGGGGCCGGCCTGGGGATCTGGGCCAAGAAGAAGATGGAGGTCGGGGAGCGGTTTGGCCCGTACATGGTGGCGCCCCGGGCCGCACTGAAGGAGGTGGACTTCGGCTGGGAGGTGAGCTCTGTCGTGCAGGGTGATTGATCGCGGCCATTTATCTCGTGTTCCATCTATTTATAAAGCCGGGTGAGCTGAGCCGCCGGGGGCAGGAGGCTGGGTAGGAGAGAGCATTCGAATGTCACATTTCCCAGGCTTATTTTATCCTGCGGCTTGCATGACGCGACTCCGAAAACACCAGAGGGCCTCGTAGCTGCCTGGCAGCCCCCGTCCGCTGTGCCCGCTCTCTTCCCGGAAATGTGTCTTTAATGAGCTCATGTCTTAAACCCCCCGAGCTTCCCGTCTGGATCTTAGGTGCTAAGGCTGCAATCTTGGCAGAACCTCAGAGATGGATGGACTCTCCCAGAACAGGAGTCTCTGCTCCCGGGAAAGCCCCTCAGATGGGGGCCCACCTCCTGGCAGGAGCAGCCAGGGGCAGTTCGTAAAACGTGCCTGGTGGCCACGCTGCCACAGATGCCCCAGGCACATCCATGCTAAGGGCTTCCTGCCGGGCTGCCCGGGTCAGCTGGCTCCCCAAGAGCAGCCTGCGCTTCTCAGATGAGCGGGGACAGAGAGGGGCACCTTGTGGTTTACATTTCCCCGACGATCTGGGCCTGGCTCGATGGTCCTGGAGCCCGTGTGCGGTCAGGAGAGGGAGGCCGGTTAGGTGGGGACACGGCTGCTGACACCCCCAAAGGCAGTCCTCCCCCTGGAGGTATTCTGCTCGGGCCACGAGCGTCACTGGGCCCCAGTGGGGGCGCTTTCAAGGTGGTCTCGTAAGGACCGTGGGCCCCACAGAAGCGCTCTCCCCTCTGGTCGTAGCCTTTCTGCTGGCTCCACACGGCCAATGCTCGGTGGTATTTTTGGCAGGGACCCTGCCTGGACGGAAAATGCAAATGCCAACCCAGATTCCTTCTGGGTGTTTCACAACTTCCAAAAGTGCTTGGATGGAGGTCAGTTCTAGGAAGGGGCGCGCTGTCCAAGGAGGGAAGAGGGCCTTGTGTGGCCGGCAGCCATGTCCCCTACAGCGGACCAGGGCAGCGGGGGTCAGGGGAGCCGACTCCCCCCAGCTGCTCCGTGGCTTTGGAGAAGTTCCCAAACTGTGTGTCTCGGCCTTCTGTGTACAGCAAGGGGCGAATTTGCATCTGTCTTTCCCCTCTCATGAGTCTTTATGGCTTGGAAGGCTGCCTTGGAGCCTCCGCTGCTCCCTAGAGATGTGCACGGCCTCTTCCTAACCCCTGGGAGGCTCCTGGACCCCCAGCAGCCCTTGAGCATCTCCCCCGGGCCCGTCAGCTTTGGAAACCCTCCGTAAAGGTCAAAGAGGCTGCCTGAGTCGGTGCATGTGCTGGTGGCAGTGGCCGCAGACCTGAGACCTCCATGCCCTTCACAAGGACACGAGGGTGCCCCGGACGCAGGACGCCCCCACTCTCCAGCAAGCTGGGGGAGTGTGGTTTGTGGTAGCACATGGAGTGTGGACATCAGGGGGCACAGAAGCCCCCTACCAGCTGCCAGCTGACAGCCTGAGCTCTGTAGACTTTGAAGGTTTAGAGGGGTAGTGGGTTGACCAGATGGACGGAAGAGCAGGCCAGCCAGAATTCACAACAACCCAGAGTTGGGGAGGCCGCAGCTTGGCCAGCTGGACCGTGCAGGCCGGCCCGTCCCCTGCTGTCCCCAGGCGCCCGATGCCGTGTGTGCCTCTCAAGGTTGGGTCACCTGCAGAAGCGGCCGGCCGGGTGGGAGCAAGGTGAGGTGGGAGGTGAGGAGTTGGGAGATGCGGCCCTCCTGGGGGCAGGTCGTGTGCTCTTCGGAGACCCACAGGGTGGCCCTCATTGGGCCGAGGAGAGCATCTTCAGACAACGTAACAGGTAAGTGGTTTGGGCTGTTCAGTGGCTTTTTGCAGACGACCTGTCCTGCCCTTCCCGCCTGGCTGTTCGGAAGGAATTTAGGGGTGTTTGTGTCGCGTGCTCGGAAAGGCCTGGACTATTGAATTAAGAGGCGCCCTTCAGATGCTGCAGGGTAAACGGACCCTACGGGTAGTGCGATGGATGACCTTGAGGCAACCTGGTTCTTGTCTGCTCTGATGCAGGCCTCTGTTTGCTCTATTTTTAAAGAAACAGCCCGTATCGCCGCCGCCCTGGGTGCCGGGCCTGGTACGGGCCGTGGCTGTTATCTGCCCGGTGCCTGTTGACTTTGCGATATCATTTGTCCTCCGTGTACGTGCGGGAACGCTCCCCTCCACGGCACCTCCCCCGGACAGCGCCTTGATTCCGGGGCCGTGACCTGACCGCCGCCTTTCCCCGCCGGCACCAGCAGGTATTTCTCCGAGTCCACGTCCTCACGTAGTGTTCCAGACGCACCGGCGGGCTCTGACTTTGTTTCCTCGGCGAGTTCGGGCCCCGACCACGTGCTCTGGGCTTCGCGGCCTCCTGTCCCGTCCCGTCCGATGCGGTCGTGAGCAGCTGTTTGTATCACCGTCATCGCGGTCGAGCCCCAAGGGCAGAATCGGGCCGGAAGGAGAGGGAGGAGGAAGCAGGCGCCCCGAAAATCAGGGCGAACCCCCTTTTGCTTGAAATAAATCATAAGGTCGAGGTGGTTTCTTTCTAGCTCCATGGGTCTCTGGGGTGGAAATCAAAGAGCCTCACTCGCATCCCTAAACAGGCGACCGATGTTTCACTTTGTTTCTGTGCCCTGCTCGAGTGTGATAGCGTCTGGGCCAGAGGAGTGGCCGGCTGCTGCCCCTTCAAGGGCAGGCGTGGTCCTCGCCTTTGCTCTGCTGCAAACAGGGCTCGAGATTAGGAGCGGAAAGCCCAGGCTCCAGAGCCTGGATCTTTCTGTGGCTCCGGACCGCAGAAGAGCCTCCAGCGAACCCCGGAGTCCCGAAGTGAGGCAGCTGACCACGTCCTCGTGCTCCTGCTGGGACGCTGTCCCCGGGCCTGCGGTCAGCTCAGCCCAAAGCAGGCCTGGGGACCAAGACAATCACAGGAAAATGTCAGGGCCTAAGTGTCACCGCCAAGGAGGCCAGGGCAGATGCAGGACCGTCAGAGGCAGGTCCCAGGGACAACACCCAAAGGCCTACAGTCCGGTCCCGAATTTTGCATGTGTCGATGTTCAATCTCATGCTGGTAATTAAGCTCCATAAATCAGGTTGATTTGCTTTTACTACAATTTACATGGCATTTAGTTCCTGAAGAAGAAAGAACAGGTAATGACATTCTAGCGAAGGTGGCAAAGGAACTCTGAGGAGGAGCCTGGATGGGTCTGGATCCCCGAGGGGTGGAGGGTGGTGGGAGCGTTTTGTGGCCTGGCCGGGCGCGGAGTGTGGTTGCTCCCGTGAGGTCTGGTGTTGGGGTCCAGCAGGAGAGGGGGGTCCAGAGGCAGCCCCTCGCAGACACAGGGTGGGTGTCCCTCGGAGGATGGGCTCAAAATCAAGGTCAAACCGATTATTCCTACCCTCCTTTTGGGACACCATGGAAACAATTTTCTTTCTGCTCAGAGAACAGAATTCCTATTGTGGACCATTCCATTGAACTAAAATCCAAGGGTCCCATCTCCTTTTCTCTTTTCGTGGTGCACACGGTTTCCAGTGACACGATGCTTCTGTCCCTGCTGGGGTAGCATGAGTGACCTGGCATCTTCAGGATCAAGGTGGCAGGAGCAGCCTTGTTTCATGTAGGAATTTTACTTGAGCAAAATGGGACGGTGCGTGTTGGCCCCGTGGCTGGGCACCCTCCTCCCACTCTTCATCTGCCTTCCTCCCCATGTGGGCGTCAGGAACATTCAATGACTCTAAACCTTCCCCCGCTCCCACCGGGTACTTTGGGGGACACCAGGAAGTGACCCCCTGTCGTTTTGGAAGAAAGCACAGATGGGCCCCACGTGCTCCCCGGACCCGGCAGCCGCATCCTTGGACACAGATGGGAGCGTGGGGTGCGTGGAAACGGCCCCCATGGGCTGCATCTCGAAGGGAGGTCGTCTGTTCTCGTGCCCGGGAGGATGCTCGAGCTCCCAGACCCCTCCCCCCAGACACAGCCTGCCCGCTGAGGCAGCCACCACTCACCCTGCCCAGAATAAATCACCCAGTGATTGCATTTTATTGCCCTGGGGTCTGAAAAACAATGATTTTGATCATTTGTTGAGTAAATCATGACATTTATCATCGTGCTGTTTATTTTGCTAATTAAGAGGTAGCTGCGAGTGACAGCCCAGAGGGAGGCGGGCTGTGCAGCCCTCTCCTCAGAGGTGCCACCTGCCCCCGAGGCAGGGCCCTGCAGCTGTGCAGCCGGGCTGGGGCAGGCCGTGCAGGTCTCCACGGGGAGGTGGCAGGAGTGATTTTCGCACCGAAATCACCCGGTTCTGCTTGTTTCTTGGTGGAGCACTTGTCTCCCCCAGAAAGGCAGGCTCTCTGGTGCCCAGAGCTTTGCCCAGCCTCTAGCTGGCACTCAAGCATCATCTGTCGAAAAAAAATGCGTCTGCCTCTGTTTAAGGAGCTGGTGGAAAACGTTAACGTTAACGTGAATTGATGGGGTTTCAATTATCTAAAGAATTTACTTGAGTGGATTACCTCATCCCCTTGGCTGTGGTTCCTGAATATTAATATACATGTTCATTTGCTCAATCAACAAATGGCCGTGTCTGGGCCAGGGTCTGTGGGAAGCTCCAGGGTCACAGGGGAAATAGCCCCAAGGCCTCAGGCTGCCCTGTCTCTCGGGTGCTACCATCACATGGCCCCCAAGCCAGCTCCTCTGGGGTCCAGGGCTCCCCCTGGATGGCTTTGGCAAGGGCCAGGACCCACCGGCCACCCCCGAGGACCACGGGCTGCCAGCACATCCAGAGATGCTAGGGCAGGGGATGTTCCAGGCAAAAGCTGCTACCCAGCCCTGCACGCTGAGATTCTGAGACATTGTCGTTAATGTAAGATTGGCTGAGACCAAATTCAGTGCGACACGGGGAGGGGCAGGAGTTCCTGGGTGGGGCTGGCCTCTGCGCCCTGGCACCTGCCCCAGCCTGGCCGGGAGTCACGTGGGCACCTCTGTGCTGGCCGCAATCTGAGCCCCAGGGCTCCGTGGGGAACGGACCTCCACTTCTTTCTTCTCCTGCATTTATACCCTCACGCTCTGGCCTCAAGCACCCTGTCCTCTTTCCTGCTGAACTTACCGCACGCCTGAATGTGAGCACGATTCACCAACACCCCGGGGCTCCCTGCCCCCAAGGCCATCAAGGCCTGGGCTCAGGCAGCAGTGACTCCTGTTATAACCAAGCACCCACCTCCCCCCGGGACAGAGTTCCCGAGGCTCTTGGGAATGGGCTTCAATTCTCTCCAGTCCCTGCCGCATAAGGACCAAACGAGAAATCCCGTCCACCTGGAGACAGACACATGTGTTGGACTTGTCACCTGAAAGATCCTGGATGCACCTGGTAGCCCCGGAAGCCTGAGCTTCCCAGCGCCCTGCCCCCTGCACTGACCTCCCGGCGCTGTGGGCGCCTGTCCGGCCGCAAAAGGGCTGAGGCAGCCAGCGCCCCCATGGCCAGGCCTGGCCGCTCCCCAAGGCTCGGGAAGGAAGTGCTCATCCTCCGGGAGACACAGCGACAGCCGCGGCTGGTCTGCACCCGCAGGCATGTCATTCGGCAGCAGCCCTGTGGAAGCAGAGCTGGTGTCCAGCCGGCGGGCACCTCCTCTGTGGCCCTGAACTGCCGACAGCCACAGAATCCCCGGCTCTTTCAGCCCCAGCCCACCCCGTGGAGGGACCTGTGGCCCCAGGATGGTGAGAGAGGAAAGCTGGGCTCAGCATCCCCCCACTGCTCCAGGTGACCCCGAGAGGACGGTCACGCAGCCTGGGAGGAGGGGCAAGCCCTGGCTCTAGACAGCGTCTGCCAAGTTTGCAGAGCAAAATGTGACAGCTGGTACTCGAAGGTCAGGACTGTCCTTCAGACGTTTCCCGGGTGTCTGAGACCTGAGAGCAGAGGTCTCCATCCGAGGGCCTCACACGGAATCACCTGGAGCATCAGAAAAACAGGTGCCCAGACCCCACCCAAGAGACGCCTGGCTTTGGCCAGATGAGGGACTAGCCATGTCTGTTTTGCCCAGGACTGTCCTGGTTTTGAACCAAAAGTCCCAACAAACCTCCCTGAGCACAGGGTTTGTGAAAACTTCTAGGAAATTAGAATGTGCCGTGGGGGTGAGAGTAGCCAGGCTGGAAAGAAAGAGAAGGGGGGAATCCTTCCAGACCTCTAGCCTCTGCGCCAGGGGCCCCGGGAGGCAAGGGGGATGGTTGGGGTTGGGTCACTGGGGGCACGCAGATTCTACTGCAGGGAACGGCTTGTCCCAGAGCCACCCCTGCGGCCCGAGTACAGGGGGCCGTGCTCCGTGCTGCACACACACACGAGCACACTTCCTACCCTCTCTCTTCCGCGTTCATCCTGGTGCAAGGATCACACTTCAGCCTCTTCCGTGCATTCTGCACCCTAAAGCCCGCGCGGCAAGTGCTCTTGCGGCCATGCCGGGAGGCATGCTTCTTTGCTTCTTTGTATTTGGCTCTTAGACCATCTTGCTCTGTTTACTCTTGGAATTCCAGCCGTGCGGGAAAGCCTGTTGGGGAAGGGGGCCAGGACCGGTCTCAGCTGTAAAGGCTGGGCCTCTTGCTGGTCTGATGGCCTTACTCACAGGGCTTGGTATTCTCAGTCCCAAATCTTTTCTGTCCTTTCTCTCTGTGGCACCAGGATACACACTGGAACCATCCCGGCAGCATCCCGCCCCCCAGGGACACGGGAGCCCAGAGTCTCCCTTTACTTTGCCCTCCTCTGCCCAGCCGGCTAATTCACCCCTGACACTGACTCTCCTGTGTGGTCTGGAATTTTATTTTAGACCTAGAAACATGGCAGGGCCTTTTTGCCCCCCGGAATGATTTTCTGAATGCGTTTAGGAGGCGTAACATGTATTCAGAAAGTGTCCAAAGTCGTAAGCTGCGCCCAGGGAATGTTCACAGCCCGTGGAAACACCTGGATGACAACAGGTTTGGGGACCCTCTTCCCAGGCTGTCAAACAGGAACCCGGATTCCACGAGAGGGGCTGTCCTGTGGGAACAGGGCCGTGTGGGAGGCGGCCTGGGTGCGCCTGTGCAGCGGGGCTGGGGACACAGAAACCCGCGCCATCTCGTTTCCTCGGGAACCGCTCCCAGCGCAGACCCTCTGCCATCTCTCCCAAGCACCATGACATCAGGTCCAGACGTTTTTAGCCCAAGAATGCCGTGAAATCCTGCACTATCTTAGGCCCAGCTCCGAGGCACGGGTATATAAGGAATTTTCGGGAAAAGGAGAGAGAATGACTAAGAATACCTCCCTGGTAGTTCTTCTTTATTTCCTTAAGGGGTAATAACTCAGCCACAGTCCAGCAGAGGGTACTTTCTTTAAATAGAGCATTCTGATTCACAAGCGAAAAAGGAAATAAATATTTTCCTTTCATATTCGAGAGACGTCCATGAATACCAACTTCTTAAATGGTATTTTACCATCTGCATCACACACACACACACATACACACAGGAACACACACACACACACGCCAGTGACAACAAGCCCGCCCTTACCCTGGAACAGGCTGCTTGTGAACCAGAGACGTGGAAATAGCCTTGGGGTTGTCAGAAGGAAGCGAGTGGGAAGGCGGAAGGAGGGCAAGATGGCTCCTCCTCCGGGTGGCGGCTCAGCCTCCCCAGGGGACCTGGGCTCAGCCTATCTCACTGGCTCCCAGAAAGCCGGCAAGAATGGGGTGCTCTGTCACCTCTTCCCGCCCTCCCCCCTCCTTTTTCTTTAAGGGAAATGGGGATCACACGTTCAGGGACTGTGACAAAGGCACCTGGGTCCCTGTGCTGGGCAGGACTGGCAAGGCTGGGGCAGGCTGACCGGGCAGCTGCTCTGTGGCCCAAAAGCGTGGGCGAGAGGGGAAGGCCTGGCGTTCATTAGGCACCTGCTGTGTGCACACGCTGGCCACGCAAGGCGCTTTCTACTCCGTGGCCCTCATTCTGTCTGTAAGTAGATCCCAAATCCCAGCCCGATGGACCGCAGCAGGGCCTGGCAGGCATGAGTGTCCACCCCTCGGGTGCCCCGCTGTGGAATTCTCCAGACCCCAGAGACCTCTCTGGAGCCTCTCTGGAGCCAGGATCCTGAGCTGGTCCCAGGGCACCTGGGGCCTGGCTGGGGCGGGGGGGAGACGTGTTCAGGCAGGAACCATGGGGTCCCCACCCCAGGCCGTCAGCCTGCGAGGCGCAAAGTCCAGGAATCTAAAAGGAAATCTTTTCCGCCTGCTCACCTCAAGCTTGGGTCCCGTGGAGCTGCGGTTCTCAAACGATCGTGCTGAGAATCCCCCAGTCACCTTCAAAATGCAGATTCAGGGCCCCACCCTTACCTAGTGGATTCGAATTCCTGATGGGGGTCCCCAGGAATCTGCATTCTATTTAACAGTGGAAGAGGGGCCACTGGGAGGTCTCCATTCTCAGGTGGAAGCCCCAAGAAAGGGGCTTACCGTGGATTTCCCTGCTCCCACCCCCACGCCCCTCCACCACAGCCCCCAACCCCGGAGCCAGGCACAGCCTGGCGGCCCCACTGTCCTCCTGGTGGAGCTCTGGGCGGCAGGTGAGGCCGGGAAGGGGCCCTGGAGCGATCCCACCCACACCCCAACAGCTGGCCACTGGCACTGCTGTCCTCCGGAGGGGAGCCCGCTGGAGACTGACCAGTGACCTGACGCCCCTCCCAAGGGCATGGCCTGATGGTCAAGGTTGAGGGGGGGCTTCCCGGGCACTGATCGTCTGTGTCATGCCTGGAGATTACTTGGGGCATCACCATTTCTCCCCCTCACTGTGCAGGTGGGAACCCCGAGCCCTAGAAAGGGAAGGGGGTCCCACAAGGTCGCATGGTAAGTTGGCACAGGGGCGAGGGACCAGACAGGGGACCCCCAGGCGGCATCCTTCTGCCTTGCCACTTGCCCCTGTAGTTCATGCGGCCAACACACGCTGAGCGCGGAGGCTGGGCCAGCCGCACTGGCCCGCTGCGCCAGCCGCCAGCGGTTAGAGCAGCCCCCAGCCCACGCGGGCGTTCCACCCCCACCACTCTGTCCAGTGGGTGGTGGCCCGGGCCCCAGCTCCTCCAGGGGAACGGGGACCAGTAAGGCGTGGAGTGGCTCGATGTACCACTCAGCCTCCTCCTCCGTCTGCACCCATACCGCTGGCCGAGCGGGGGTGGCTCTCAGGTTTGGCCTGGGCTGCCTCTGGCCGGCCCTCTCTGGGCTGAGCCCGCCTTCCCCGGGCTGAGCCCGCCTTCCCCGGGCGGGAAGCAAGTGGTGGGACCCACCTGCTAAGACTGAGGCACGTGCAGTGTCACTCCTATACACGGAAAGATTATTTCAAGTACTTTCCCAGCAGCGGCCTCGCAGAGAGCGGGACGGGCCGGGAGGGTGGCCCCTCCTGAGAGCCGGCAGCTACTGGCCAGGAGGCTCCCCGGGGACCCCCAGCACGGCCTTGGCTGGCCCATCGTCCACCCCCTCCCTGGGCCTCCCTCCCTGCTGGGTCAGATGAGCATCCCAGGCCTCGCAGGCCATAAAAGGTCTCCCTGGGTCACGGGACAAGGGCGTGGACCTCCCAGCCAGACCTGCTTATCAAAGGTTCTCTCGAGTTGGGAATTTTTGCGGGCTGGTCATCCCCAGGTTAGGAATGCTCTCAGCGTGTCACAGGCCACCTCGGCCTCAGCCAGAAACCAGGGTGATGCAGCCGCTCACCACCCGTCCAGGGGCAGCAGCTGCCGGAGGGTCCCCCTGCAGGCCACCCTCTCCTGCTGTGCTCGGGGCTGGCGCAGGGCTCCCTCCACTCTCTGGGGCCCTGCTGGGCACTGAGATGCGGCTGGGTTTGCTCTGATCGAGGCCAGGTCAGACCAGGATGGCCTCTCCGGGTGAGAGGTCAGTCTGGGCGCACGGCAGCAGGCCCCGCGGGACCCACCGGGGCCAGTGTCCTGGGGCAGCGTCCCGCCCTGCCCTCATGTTGTTTAGAGCACAGTGAAGAAAATGTCCTAAAGGTGGCGTTTTAAGTCAGCCGACAGGACGCGCGTTGGTGTAGGTGGTCGTGTCTGCTCCTCCGCCTGGGAAGACGCTAAGACAGGATGCCCTGTCATCGTCACAGGGGTCAGCGTGCCGGTCCCTGCTCACCTGTGTGCCGGTCCACCCGTGACACGTGCCACCGTGTTTCCAGGGAGTTGGCTGAAAAGAGGCACCAGCCTCCACAGCAGCGCCCAGGGCATGCGGGGCTCCCGTCCTGCTGTCCTTCTATCCCAGCTGTGCCCCCTGCCTGGCCGGCCAGGGCAGGGCCAGGATCCCCAGCCCTGAGCGGGGCCGCGGGGAGCACCTTTGTCTGGCTTTCAGGCTGCGTTCCTGCCTTCTGGGCTAATGCCCAGTTTAATTGCACATCCCATTGTGTCATCCCTGTTCAATCATGTTCAAAAATACCTACATCCACTCCTTTCCCATTTAGATCTTTCTAAAGTCCATTCTGGCTTATCAGCACAGTCATTTCAGGAGCGGAGCTAAGATTTCTGCCATTTAGGCCCAAGGCATTGTCTGTCCCTGCGGCAGCTGAGATAAACCCTCACCCAGAACAAAGTCGCAATGACCTTTTACAAGTAGAAGCCGCCTTGTTTCCCTCTAGACTAATTTATCAGCCTTCCTTTCAGCCGGTACTCAGTGGAGGCCCGGGAGAGCACTGCCAAGTGGGGGTGGCCGGGGATTAGGACGCCCGGCTGGTTCGTTCTCAATGGCGCACCTCAGGGTCCGCGGGGATGGGAGCTGTGCGTTGCCGTGGGGAAGGATGGGGCTCGCCAGAGAGGGTGAGGCCTGCAGGTGGCGGGGCCTGGGCAAGGTGGCCAAGCCCCCTGCCCTGGCCTCCTTCAGGGCCGAAGTAAAACCTTGTGGACAAAGTATGAGCCACGCTGGACTTAAGTAAAAATAATGATGATGAAATGGCCTGCAGCCCCGGAGCCCCCGGGGGAGGCCGCTGAGCTCTGGGACAGCAGCTCACAGGTGGACGGGAAGAGAGCGAGTGATGGATGAGAGGCCGGGGGAGATAGAGGAGGAAGAGGAGGAGGGGGAGGAGGGGGAGGATGACGACGACGACAGGGATGGACCACGAGGGCTCTGGGGAGGCAGCTCAGGGAGCGTGAGCCTCGTTGCCTTCCTTTGAGGAGGGAGACGGAAAAGGGGTCTGTTTTGCATTTTGATAAAAGCCTTCAGACTCCACTGATGTTATCATAGGGGCTGCCATGCTGAAGGGAATGTATTTGCCTTGTCTAGAAAGCCTGCATCGCCGTGGGGATGACTTTCGTGGCACTGACTTGAAAGCTGGTCCGGGGATGGAGGGCACGCAGCGCCAGGGCCGAGAGGTGGAATCTCCAGCCCACGAGGAACGGGCCTTGGCATTCAGGAGGGCAGCGCAGCCTGGGCCTGGCCTGTCCAAGGGCCGCTGGGCCAGCTAAGCTCCCGGCACCTCTGCTGCTGCCCCGTCAGTCCTGTAGCCCTCAGGGGCCAGTCCCTGGTGAGGTCTGGACTCTGGTCCTCAATGGGGCTTCTGAGTCAGCCCTGAGGACGTGGGACAGCCCCTTGGAGCAGCAGGCCCTCAAAGGGCCTCGCAGGACTGAGGTTAGTCAAGTCACTAGGTTCTCGGTGACACCCTGGCAGGCCTGGACTCCCTGCCGTCGCCCACGCTTGCTTTACCCAGACAGACGAACAGTCCACACCAGGCCCCAAACGGAGAGGCTCCTGCGGGAACCCGGGGCCCACAGACAACACCAGAATTCCCCAACTTTTGAAGGTCTGTCTTGGATTGACCTCCTTATTTAATCCTTCTTGGAATCTAAAATACATTGGAGATGGGCTCACCCAAACAGCTGGCCGGTCAGGCCCAGGGAGGCCTGGGGACACCGGGCTCCTGCTCCCCGTCTGGGGCTGCACGGTTCTCGCAGCTGCTCCCTCGGGTGGGTCCTCCGCGCTGGGACAGGGGAGGCTGATTCTCCAGCTGGACCCACTAGGATGGGGTATGTCCTGCTCTGGGTCAGCACCTCCTACCCGCTTGTGCCTCCGCCTTGACTGAGTGTGGCTTCCCAATCCATCCGAGCTGGTGCGCTGGGTCCAGAGGATTCCCCACCTCTGCACCCTGGGGTTGAGCCCAGAGCACCGACCCAGCGCCTCTGGCTTCCTTGCTTTAGCTGTGCCTGTCCAGGTCCACGGAAGTCACACGTCCACCAGGCAGGGCTCACTGCAGTGAGGGGCCCACTGCCCTCTGGGCTCGGCTGTCCTAAGCACTGCCCCCCGACCCCAGCCAGTGCCTTGTGCCTCCAAGGTGGAGGTCGGAGGTCAGGAGGGCTTTCCAGCTGCCCCCTAGGACGTCAGACTCCTGCTCCAAGACTGGGGTTTGTCCTTGTCACCTGTTTCCAGTAAACAGATGCGTCCCTCATGCTGGGAGAATCCGGCAGACTCGGGGAGATGCAGGGAGACCTGGCAAGGCTGCTGGTTGCCTGGCCCTGAAAGTTGGGACAGTTCTTGGATCCTTTACCTTAAAGTGCCTTCAAAACCCCAGGACAGCCAGGACCTACCATGCTGTTGTCAGGATGGCATCACCCCCATTAACGCTGAGTAGACGAGGGTTAGAATGGCCATGTCCAGCCTTTTTTGTTGTTGTTCCTTTTAAACATCTGATAAATTCATGAGGTTTTCTAAGAGGCAACATACAGGTTACTGAGATGTCTGTGTCACATGCCATGGACAGAGACCGGAGCAGCCACCCCCATCCCTGGGCCTCGGTTCCTCCACTTGTTAAGCAAGGATTGAAGTGAATTGTCCTGAAGGCACGTGTCATTTGAATACTCTGATCTTTAAGAGGTGGGGAAGTGGAGAGCGGGGGAGAGATTTCTTTGCTGGATCTGGGGGAAAAAAGAAAAGTGGGTAATTTTTCACTGGACGTCCCTCCACCACAACGTGGTGGTTAAAATTTCCGTAGAACTCTTTCTCTCTCTTTCCACTGTGAGCTGAAATGCACACAAGTCGTCTCAGCCTTGCAAACTGCCTCGCTGGAGGACCCGAATGTGTCCCTTTCAGGGGACCCCTTGGAAATAAGAAATGCCTATTTTCAATACATTCAAAACACAGGCCAAGCTGCATGGGCCCCACATGGCAACCTTTGCGTTTACATATTCCTGTAAAGTCTGCTCCCTGGGATGGGCAAGGTTGGTACGTCCTCCGGACCGAAGGGTCAGCATGGGACCCTCGGGGGCTCCAGCCCCAGCAGCTGGCCACTGTCTCTCCACACAGAAGCTCAGCCCCCCTAGACGGCCTTCTCATCTCTGATGAGTTACCCAGCCTTGAAGCCACAGAGATGCATGGAGGCAAATGCGTGCCGGCTCCCCGCTGGCCTCCTCCTGAGTGGTGCAGAAAGCTGCATCCTGGTTTGCTCACCAAGTTTCTCCGGGAAGTTACACAGAAGCGGGGGGGTCGGGCGGGGTCTTTAAATTATTTATTTATTTATTTATTTATGGCTGTGTTCGGTCTTCGTTTCTGTGCGAGGGCTTTCTATAGTTGTGGCAAGTGGGGGCCACTCTTCATCGCGGTGCGCGGGCCTCTCACTGTCACGGCCTCTCTTGTTGCGGAGCACAGGCTCCAGACGCGCAGGCTCAGTAGTTGTGGCTCACGGGCCCAGTTGCTCCGCGGCATGTGGGATCCTCCCAGACCAGGGCTCGAACCCGTGTCCCCTGCATTGGCAGGCAGATTCTCAACCACTGCGCCACCAGGGAAGCCCCGGGCGGGGTCTTTAGTAGGTATACCTCAGATGCCTCCACCCAACTCCTCAGACACTGGATTTAGCAAATGATGAGGACTTGGGAAATAACGATGTGACGGCCAAAGTGGCCTTGGTGAGTTCTCCCTCTACGGCAGTTTTCAAATCGGCCAATTGGTCGATTGGATACTGAATATTTCTGAACACAGGGCGCGTGACAGTAAGGAGGTAGCTGCTGCACCAGAGTTGCCTGCACTGGGCCCTAGGGCTGTGGCAGCAAAGTGCCAGCGACGGGCGGCTTCACCCAGATGCCCACACTCAGAGTCTGGAGGCTGGCGGTCCCAGATCAGGATGTCGGCAGGGCCATGGTCCCTCTGCAGCCTCTCAGGGAGGATCTGTCCCAGGGGCCCACCCACCCCGGCACGACCTCATCTTAACTAATTACATCTGTAAGGGTTCTATTTCCACATCGGGTCACATTAGGAGGTGCTGGGGTTAGGACTTCCACTGTGAATTGGGGGGAGGATGACACAATTCAGCTCGTAACAGACCCTCAGAGAGCAAATACCTGGGCTGAGTCATTCCCAGGTATTGTAGGAGAGAGGAACCAGTGATGGCACACACCTGGTGCCGTGTCCCTGCATGGATGCTGGTGCCCAAACCCTCCCGGCCAGGTCTCCTCCTGACACCAAGAGGAACCGTGCCTGCATTGGGAGCATGAGGGGTGGGGACCCAGGAGGGGTTTAGTTGATGACAGCCTTGCTAACCCAAGTCAGAGCCCAGGGTTGACATTTGTAGCCAATTCCAACGTCTTTCGTTCGAAGGTAACAGCAGTGAAATAAACTTGGGGATTGGGTTGACCGCTCTCCGACACCCGCCCTGTCTGAGCCCCGTGGTGTGTGTGCGCATGTGCGTGTGGGTGTGCGTACGAACTCCGTGAACCTGCAACGGAAAAAACCAGAGGGAACGTGGCTCCCTGCAGGCCTTGGAACGCTTTTTCTTCAAGCAGGAGAGATTGGCTTGGGGGTCAAAGATGCAGTGTCGACACTTCAGAAGAAAGTGGTCATCGGGACCAAAGCTGTACAAGATCCCAAACCAGCCCCTATGGCCCGGAGGCAGTGCTGACGCTGCAGGAGCATCTGCAGGCCTCGGCCACCTCGCCGTCCCAGGAGGACAGCGTGGGGTGAGGTCGGGACAGCAGAGCCTGGCTGCCCGCTTATGCCTGGTCTTCACGTTTTCTGCGAGGCCAGTGCCGGTTCTGCAGGATGAGTGTGACCTGAGCCCGGGTCGGCCGACCCGGCACCAGGCTCTCCCCGAAAGGCCCTCCGCAGTCCGGTTCAAAAGGAAATGGTTAAAAATGAGCGGCTGGCAGGGAGGAGCGGGGAGGGACAGAAGGCCCAGCAGTTGGCTAATTGGAGAGCGGACCTGGCCGAGGGGAAGGCTGCACCCCAGACAATGTGCTCCCGAGTCGGGAGCTGGGAAGGCCTGGCGGGATTGTTATTGAATTAGTTGAAGTCAGAACCCCCCTGAATGCGGGAAAGAAGGAAAGGGGAAATGAAGGCCCGGGTATAATGCGGCCTAAATGAGGGGCCCCATTCACAGCCCATGAAAAGGCTCGGCTTCCTTTCTTGGGGAAAGAGGAGGCCAGTTCACTTTTGTTTGGCTGGGGGCGGGGGCTGCTCTAGGAGGGTGTACTTACCTACAGCCAGTGACAGGAGGGTTAGGGGGACGGGAAAATGGGGCATTGAAAATAATCCCCAGTGCCAGCGGTGGGATGACAGCGGACACAATCGCTGGGCACTCATCAAGGACCTCCAAAGAGTCCCCATCTCCTGCGATTTCCTGGGACCGTGGGCTGTGTCAGCCAGGTTAGCGGGGCCGTGGCCGCCAAGGATGCCTGACCCCAGTCGTCCGGCAAGGCCATTTGATTTCTGTCTCCACTTAAAATTTCAAGGTTTAATATGTGCTTTGGTGGCCGACTGAGTATGCAAGAATATATCTTAATGGTTGAATTAGAGAATAATATTATTGGAAGTAGCAATTAAACGCGTGAAATACAGAAATGGACCAGCCAGAAACTTGACCAGCCAACCAAAAGTGGGAGGGGGGAACATACAAGTTATGTAAAAAATAAATACTTAACAAAGTGCTACGCTCAGTAAATATTTGTTGAATTCACACATTAATTAATTTTCCAGATGAGATTTTCCTAATCCATTTTTTAAAAAGAATAAGGATTAGGAACGAGGCAGGATCTGATTATCAGGCCGGCCTGGAGGAGATGAAAGGAAAGTGGTATGTGTGAGGTTTTGGGGGCTGGGGTGCCTCCGGGGGGAGCTGAGGGCAGGCTGGCTGGGCCCCTGGTAATTGCCCGCTTGGAGAAGCTGATTTGCTATTCACGGTCCCCCGCGGCGAGGGGAGCCGGCTGCCCCTTGCCCACTCTACCCTCGGAGCGCAGGCCGCATGTGCCGGATTAGCGGCCGGAACCTCGGGGTCCCGCACAGTTAACCCTCTCGTAGGGGAACTGAAAGCCCCGGGGACGCAAAGGGCCCCGACTCCAGACTTCAGGGCTTTGCAGAGAGCGAGGTGCACAGCCGCCACCCCTGCCTGGTCCAGCTGGGCCCTGACCAGCCCACGATGATGCTCGCTTTCCCCAGGGGTTCCTGGCGTCGTGGACCGCACCCCACCTCGTTCGTGTCCCTGACGGCACCAAGCAGCACCACTGTCCCACGTTTCCCAGCAAGGCACCTTGTCGGGGGTCACAGAGCTGCTGATGGTGGCCTTCGAGAGCCCACTGACCCCCACAGACCTGAGCCCGGTCACACCCTCTCTTGTGTCGACCCCGAAGGGCTGTCCGGTTAACGTGCGGGGGTCCCCGAGCGTCAGTGCCCGAGAGTGGGTGTTTAGGAATGGAATCGGGCTGTTGGTGCCCTGGCTTCGTTTCGGGGTGTCACGGGTAGTCTGGCTGCGCCACTGTTCACTGGGGCCCGTGTGTCCCTCCTGCCCATGGAGTGGGGGAGGCCTGCCAGGTGCCCCTGCAAGAACCATGCCCATGTAGACGGCAAGTCCTGGCCCTTTCAAGGTGTCTCAGGGCCTAGCCTCACACCCCCTGTTCCGGAACCTTCACCAGCTCCTCAGCATAGAACTGTGGCAGAGCGCGAGCGTTTTCGACGGTCTCTGATTTTACTGTGTAGCTTTAGCTGGAAGCTGGGGAGAGAGCACAGCCATGCCCGAGCCCCAGGCTGAGCGAGGCTGTTGTCAGGAGAGGCTGCTGGGTGGGCTTGGACCTGTGCCCTTGGGGATGAGTGAGCACACATTTATTGGCAACGAGGCACCCGGGGGCCCCTGCGTGTCTGGCGTGGGGAGTGGGAGGGCCCCCCGGCAGGGCAGCCCACACTGCCCATCTCAGAGCAGACGAGAGGCTCCCGATCCCCGGACACCTGGCCGCTGTGGGAAATGGCAGGTGCACCGTTTACTTTCCTGTGGACCATCAGTCTGTTTCCTGCGCAGCAGTAAGGAAACAGCCCCAGGGGAGGCGAGGTGACTGGAGTCGGGGACTCCAACCCCCTGCAGAGGCTCCTCGAGCCTGGTGTCTGGTCCAGGAAGCGAGGACCTGTCTGAGAGGTTGAGCAGCCCACACGGGGGTGCACGGAGGAGACCACGCCACCTGTGTGTCCCCCTGCACGCCAGCTCCCAGGAAGGCAGGCACGGCCCACAGAAGGCAAAGGAGCCACCGGCCAAGTCGGGACCCAGAGCCTGAAGGATGGTCTCGGTGGAGGCGGCTTTCGGGCAGGTGGACGCGTCCACACAGGGGCCAGGGTGCCAGCCCCGCCAGCTTGAGTCTCCAAAAGAACTTCCCAGAGAGAGTTCTAGCCCAGCGCATTTATCCCCTTTTTATGACTTGGAAAGAAATTCGCAATTACAAAATGCAAGGTCATTTAATTAATTCCACCCCTCCAAGTGCCCCTACTGTGTGAGTGCCCTGGACGGAGGAGCCCAACCAGTTTCCTTTTTTTTTTTTAACATCTTTATTTGAGTATAATTGCTTTACAATGTTGTGGTAGTTTCTGCTGTATAACAAAGTGAATCAGCTATACGTATACATATATCCCCATATCTCCTCCCTCTTGCATCTCCCTCCCTCCCTCCCTCCCCACCCCTCTAGGTGGTCACAAAGCACTGAGCTGATCTCCCTGTGCTATGCGGCTGCTTCCCACTAGCTAGCTATTTTACATTTGGTAGTGTGTATATGTCCATGCCATGTTCTCACTTCGTCCCATCTTACCCTTCCTCCTCCCCGTGTCCTCAAGTCCATTCTCTACGTCTGCATCTTTATTCCTGCCCTGCCCCTACATTCTTCAGAACCCTTTTTTTTTTTTTTTAGATTCCATATATATGTATTTGTTTTTCTCTTTCTGACTTACTTCACTCTGTATGACAGGCTCTAGGTCCAGTCCATCCACCTCACTACAAATACCTCAATTTCGTTTCTTTTTATGGCTGAGAAATATTCCATTGTATATATGTGCCACATCTTTACCCATTCATCTGTCAATGGACACTTAGGTTGCTTCCATGTCCTGGCTATTGTAAATAGTGCTGCAATGAACATTGTGGTGCATGACTCCTTTTGAATTCTGGTTTTCTCAGGGTATATGCCCAGTAGTGGGATTGCTGGGTCATATGGTAGTTCTATTTTTAGTTTTTTAAGGAACCTCCATACTGTTCTCCATAGTGGTTGTACCAATTTACATTCCCACCAACAGTGCAAGAGGGTTCCCTTTTCTCTACACCCTCTCCAGCATTTATTGTTTGTAGATTTTTTGATGATGGCCATTCTGACTGGTGCGAGGTGATACCTCATGGTAGTTTTGATTTGCATTTCTCTAATGATTAGTGATCTTGAGCATCCTTTCATGTGTTTGTTGGCAATCTGTATATCTTCTTTGGAGAAATGTCTGTTTAGGTCTTCTGCCCATTTTTGGACTGGGTTGTTTGTTTTTTTGATATTGAGCTGCATGAGCTGTTTGTATATTTTGGAGCTTAATCCTTTATCAGTTGCTTCATTTGCAGATATTTTCTCCCATTCTGAGGGTTGTCTTTTCGTCTTGTTTATGGTTTCCTTTGCTGTGCAAAAGCTTTTCAGTTTCATTAGGTCCCATTTGTTTATTTTTGTTTTTATTTCCCTTTCTCTAGGAGGTGGGTCAAAAAGGATCTTGCTGTGATTTATGTCATAGAGTGTTCTGCCTATGTTTTCCAGAGATAAACCCATGCACATACGGTCACCTTATCTTTGATAAAAAAGGCAAGAATATACAATGGAGCAAAGACAGCCTCTTCGAAAAGTGGTGCTGGTAAAACTGGACAGCTACATGTAAAAGAATGAAATTAGAACACTCCCTAATGCCATACACAAAAATAAACTCAAAATGGACTAAAGACCTAAATGTAAGACCAGTTTCCTTTTGAGCAGCTAGTTTTACGATCTCAGTGCCTTTGGCCTCCGCTCTTGGTGCAGATACTGAAGGTTTGCTCCTGTGGAGGCCAGTGTGCTTCCATTGAGAGTTTCAAGGGGGAAGCAAGTGCATTTGAAGTTCAGGGTCGCTGGGCAGGGCTAACGTAGGAGCGGACGCTGCTCTAAGGCGGTTGCCTTCAGATTTACTCATGATCCCTGCTTGTGGGCAGCAGCAACCGGGAGGCCTTTTGCCCGATTCACTGGCCTTAAGGCTGCGTGGCCTCAAGACCTGTTTCCACAGCCCTGGATTCAAATCCTGGCTCTGCCTTGAAAATGTCACTCCACCACCACCCCCAGCCTCAGCGTGCCTGTCTGTACAGGGATCCCAGCCCCTCGGGCTGTTGCAGTGATCCGGACTGTGGAGGGGACGGTCTGCCCTGCACGTCCCGCGTTCAGCCCGTGGGGCGTCCTAGGGGTACCAGCCCAAGGGGGGGCAGGGGCAAGTGGAGTGACCCCCACAAAGGCATTTCTGGCTCCGTTGACTCGTGGGGCCTGGGACTCCCTGCAGTGGGCGACACAGGATGTTTAGTTGGCTGGACGCCAGGAGCACCCCCAGCCCGATCGTGAAGACCAGGTGTCTCCAGACATTGCCGGTGTCTCCTGGGCAGCGGGACCCCCCAGTTGAGAACCACAGGACTTAAGAAGGAGCCCGTGAGCCCCCTATTCCGGCTTCTTCCTTTGGAACAGTTTCCTGTGGTGCCCTCAGAGACCTTTGCCCTCTGCCAGGACCAGGTGCCCACAGGGAACCCGCGAGGCTTACAGGCTCCCAGGGGGCCCAGGCGCCGGCTGCGTTCCGCTCTGCCCTGACCCGCGCCTCAAGCCCCGTCCTGCCCTGGCCCTCCTTGGATCTCCTACCGCGTGCGTGTTCCTGCCCAGCGGCCAGCATCAGGAGAGGAACGTGTGCGATCGGCCCCTTTGAGGCAGGATCTGGGGGTGACGTAGCTGGTGGGCTCAGGGCCAGGCTGGGGGTCTCATCCACGTGGCCTCTGGCCTGCACATCACCTGTTCTCTATTCAAAGGGTCTGGCCAGTTTGGGGGCCCCCAGGTTTGTCCTGAGGCTGCAGTGCAGGCATCCAGGAGACCCCAGCTGAGACAGGGAGAGAGCGGGGGAGGGGCCCCTTCCTGCCCCTTCTACAGCCTTCTGTCCGGCCCTGAACGGGGGTGAGCTTGTGATCCAGCCACTGGACGGCTGAGCAGCCCGCAGGCCCTGGAGAGGCTTCTCCAGCCCATCCAGACACGGGGCTGTGCCAGGGCCAGGAGGCAGGGCTGGGGGCTCCGATGGCATGAGGGGATGTGGCCGGCCTGGGTCGCCTGGACACGCGCCACTGTGGCTTCCCCGCCAGGACCCCCACGCAGAGGCAGAGGCTCTTGGTGATGGAAGGAACTGGCGCGCTCTTCGCAGAACCGTTTTGCTCTCGCATCAGCGGGCATTCACGCTCTTATGTGGGTCGGGGTGGCATCGCCACAGTCCGGGTGACTTATTCCAGCCTTCCTTGTGCTTGGGGGCTGGGGAGCGGCCTTGGGCGTAACTCTGGGGAATCCACACACACAAGGGCATCTTGGGAATTCCAAGCGACTCAGAAGGGAATGATCGGGGCTACACTCGCTAGGGAAGGACTGACATTGTGTAGCATCTGGTGGCCTTGAAGGTCTCAGTCAAAAGTATGGGAGCGTTTTGGCTCCAGTGACAAGAAAAATGAATCATAGATCTGAGAAAGGCTCATGCCAGAGTAGGAAAGGGTCAGGAAGTTAAGGACATGAAATAAACCTTAGATTGGGATTCACCAAGCGTGGTCACACTTCAAACCACAGGAGTCCAGGCAACACCCTGCGTTCAACAGCAGAGAATACAGCTCTACCGTGGCCCGTCCCCGGGTGCTGACGGGTTGTTCCGACCTCCACACCTGGCCCATCATGACCTTGGACAGACTGGAGCCAACCCAGGCTCCCTTTTCCTGGGGAGGTTTGGAGAGGTGACTTCCATAAAGGGCTCCCTCGGGGGCCAGACCAGCAGCGCTGAGCATGGAGTGGCTGTAGGGGCCGTATTCCCTTCACACATTTCAGCTGGAGGCACCCCAGGTGCGGGGAAGCTGGGCACCCAGGTGAGCTTCCTGGGACCCCAGGTCAGGAGCCTTTGGCAACACCAGTTTACTGCAAGTGCACCTTTTGCTTTGGAGTTTGCCCTGGCAACTGACCCCGGGAGACTCAGCCCCACCTCCCCCAGGCAGTACCCTCCCTGAGTTCTGGGCCACGGATGTGTCTCACGGCCCAGGACTGTCTCCAGAATTTTCCAAACTGGCAGAAAAAGAGGATCTGGCTAAGGCTGGTGTTCTAGAAAAGTAGCTGTAACTAGCTGCCTTCTTACCCTCCCTGGCTAGTGAGGAGTCCCAAAACATTCTCTATCATTTATTCTCCTGCGGGCCCATGAGCAAAGTCCTTATTTCACACAGGAAATAGTGTAGCACTTTCTAGAGACATTTGCAAGAAGGACCTCTGACACTTTAAGTCTACTTTTCTTTCTCAGCCACAGAAAATCAGCGATTATTAGTATCATCTTATTTTAAAAAGTAACCCAGGTGTGACTGTCTAGAAGATGAATATATTGATTTATTCTATCAGAAAATAGTGCTTTATATGCTGTATATACTTCTGCAGTTAAACTTCGTTGTTGTGGGCTTGCAGCTGGCTGACTGCGTGGGCAGTAGGACTGGCTTCCAGGTGACATTGTCTCTGTGACCCGTTCAGCTCTGAGCTATTGCCATGAGGAATGTTCTTCCTGTGACAGATGGGGAAACTGAGGCCCAGGAAGGTGGCCCATCCTGCAGACTCAGGAAGAGGCTGGGCAGACTCAGAATCTAGGTCAGAGCCCAGACCTGCAGGCAGCCTGGTCCAGGGCATCACAGGAGACTCTCAGAGGTGTGTGCGTGTGTGTGTGTGCGTGTGTGTTTGACATTCAGGTCCAATTTCAGTAGCTTAAGCCACATGATAAGGCTGATAAAATATTTCCTAGACATGGTCTAAAGAACAATACCATATGCTAAGTTTAAGGGATCAAAATCCAAGAGAATTTGCCATTGAATGTGTGCCCTGGATTCAAGGGGCTGGAAAGGGATATTCTTTTTTTTTTTTTTTTAATTTACTTCATTGAAGTATGGTTGATTTCCAATGTTGTATTAATTTCTGCTGTACAGCAAAGTGATTCAGTTATATATACATTCTTTTTCATATTCTTTTCCACTATGGTTTATCACAGGATATTGAATATAGTTCCCTGTGCTATGCAGTAGGACCTTGTTGTTTATCCATTCTATATATAATAGTTTGCATCTGCTAATCCCAACTCCCAGTTCATCCCTCCCCCACCCCCCGCCTTGGCAACCACAAGTCTGTTCTCCATGTCTGTGGGTCTGTTTCTGTTTCATAGATGAGTTCATTTATGTTATATTTTAGATTCCACATATAAGTGATATCATATGGTATTTGTCTATTTCTTTCTTACTTACTTCACTTAGTATGATCATCTCTAGGTCCATCCATGTTGCTAAAAATGACATTATTTCACTCTTCTTTATGGCTAAGTAGTATTCCAGTGTGTGTGTGTGTATACACACACCACATCTTCTGGAAAGGGCTATTCTTGATGTCTAGATACATACGTGTTTATCTAGTCATTCATTAGATACTTATTTATTCACTCACTAGATGTATACTCCTTTATTCACTTGGATACTTGTTTATTAACTTATTAGTGTCTATTGGTTTACTTACTCATCAGGCATTTACTTATTTTATTGGTTCATTAGACGTTTGTTCGCCTGTTCAGTCACTCCTTAGGTGTGTGTATCATTTAGAGGCTGCCGCCTGCCAGGTACCGGGCTGGTCACCATGAGCCCCTGGGTCGCATTGTCAGCACTGATTTCTTTCTAAGTAGAACAATCAGAAATAAGTGTGAGTCGCTCCCTGGAAACGTCCACCTCAACCCCGAGATGAATAAAGGGTCGGCTTGATTGTGTGTCTTTTCTAAAGGCCTAGTTTACCAGTTTCAGAAGCCGTGGACTTGATCTATTTTTAAATGAGCCGTAGGCGGGCCCCTAAGAAAAGACGGGTTTAGCTTAAAACGAAATCTCTTCGTTGAGCTGGGGCCTTCAGTGGATTCAACATTGAAAACAAGTGTGGTTTGGCTCCGCTGGTCCTTCTACTCTGAGATGGCGGGACTTTGTCCCCCAGGGCCAACCTTGTCCTTGCTCTTCCGGGGACTGCTTGAGGCCATTCGCCACAGCAGTGGGAAGACAGGGCTGGCCACCCTCTATGCCCCACTCCACCCGCGTGGCTGCTTACCTCAGCATTTCAGCCACCAGCCAGCCTTGGTTCTTGGAGAGCAATAAACCTGCAGGAAATGGCACAGGGTGCCTCCGTGGTGTGTGTGCTTGTGTGTGCGTGTGCGTGTGCATGTGTGCATACTTGTGTGTATGCTTGGGTATGTGTGTGCATACTTGTGTGTGCTTGCATGTGAACCTGTGTATATGCTTGTATATGTGCTTGTGTGTGCATGTATGTGTGTCCATGTTTATGTGTGTGCTTCTGTGTGTGTGCATACTTGTGTGTGCTTGTATATGTGCTTGTGTGTGCATGTATGTGTGTCCATGTTTGTGTGTGTGCTTGTGTGTGCACGCACGTGCTCACATGCATGTGCTTGTGCATGCGTGCATACTTGAATGTGGGCATGTGTGCGCTTGTGTGTGTGCATGTATGTGTGCTTGTATATGTGTTTGTGTGTGCATGTATGTGCATGCATACTTGTATGTGTGCGTGTGTGTGCATGTGTGCTCTTGTATGTGTGCTTGTGCATGCATGCATGTGCGTCATGCATGTGTCCTTATGCATGCGTGTGTACTTGAATGTGTGCATGTGTGTGCATGCATGTAAACCTGTGTATATGCTTGTACATGTGCTTGTGTGTGCATGTATGTGCATCCATGTTTGTGGGCATGTGTGTGCTTGTATATGTATTTGTGTGTGCACGCATACTTGTACGTGTGCTTGTGTGTGCATGCATGCTCTTGTATGTGTGCTTGTGCATACATGCATGTGCGTGCATGCATGTGTGCTTATGCATGTGTGTACTTGAATGTGTGTATGCTTGCATATGTGCTTGCGTGTACATGTGTGTGTGCATACATGTGCGTGCAAACTTGTGTGTGCACGTGCACGGGTGTGCTTGGGTGTGTGTGCATGTGCGTGCACGCATGTGTGCTTGTGCATATGTGCATACTTGAATGCGTGCATGTTTGCGTGCCATGACTGGCAGCCAGAGCCTGGGCGTGAGCGTGCAGGCAGCGAAGGTGTATGTCTGCTGCTCTGTCCCCTCGGAACGCCTCGCCGCAGTGGGCAAAATGGACGACACGTGAAAGAGAAGACAGTAAATAGCTTCCTACCTTGTCCCGATAATGGGCGAGCTCTGTGGATTGATTAGTGCTCACGTTGCCTCTGGACGTCAGTTTGGGAGTGACAGTAACAAGCCTCCCGAGGGCTCCGCTAATTTGCACCCCATTCACCACCCCGTGAAAACCCATCAGAGCTGCGGAAGAGCTGCGCGCTCGACCTCATTCAATGGGGGCGATCGCTGGGAAAGGGGCCAGTTTTCACAAAGCCCAAAAGAGCAAATTGGCGGAAGCTTTGTTCTTCCTTTTCCCTCTCCCTTTTATGCCGTCTTGCACTAGTTAAGCTTCTCATTTGTCCCTGCCGGGGCTCAGGGCTTGGGTCACCCTCGGGCTGCCTTTTCAGGTGATCTCGATGCCCCCCCAACCCCAGCCCCAGCCCAAGTGGAAGGTGGGGGCAGGGTGGCCTGAGGTGGGGACACCGCAGGAATCTGGGAGTCCAGGCTGAGATAGGGCGGGGCTGGCCCCTGTTGCGGACACCCTAGGTGGGCCGAAGCCTATCCGTCCCTCCATCCTCAAGGGGTGGCCCCCCCCACCCCGAGGTCCTGGCTGCAAATCCCTGCACCTCCGGAGTCTTGAAAGTTGGAGCGAAGGGCGGCTTGTCCTCTGGCCTCGAGTCGCTGCTGCCTTACTTACCCCAGTATATGGGCTCCACGCAAATTAAAATTAAGCAGGCAGTGTCCCTTTGGCTCCCACCCAACCTGTGCTGTTCTGTGGCCCTTACCACGCCCGGCTCTGTCACCACCCCCGGCTCTCTGTCCTTCCCCTGAAGCTCAGCGTCAAAGGGGCCATTTTTAAGTACCCGGCCCTGTAAGGGATCCTCTCCCTCGTTCCTGGGACGGGGTTCGCGGGCATTTGCTTCACTGGATTTCTCGCCACCCCCCCTCGCCCCCCGACAGCACTGTTTTAAAAGCTCTAACCAACAGAGCTGCTGGCGGGGGACGTGGAGGGACTTCCTGCAGTAGGACGATGTCACCTGAGGAAGGAAGGGGTGCCCCCCTCCCCCCGTCCACTTGCCACGTGCTTCCCTGGGAGGCCTCGTGGAAGCCGCCGCCGCCAACCCCGTCCTCCACGCTGGCAGCGCCTGCTCTGCCAGAAAGGGGCCACCACCGCCAATGGCACCAACAAACACAGATTTTTGGATCCCCAAATTAGCCGGTAATAGGGAGGGAAAAAAAAGAAAAACACCCAAATCTTTATGAATTAAACATGGCAAATCCATCAAGCTGTAGATATAACCATGTTTGCTTAATTTGCTGACACAACCCCCCGTACTTTGCTGGGGGGCGTGGGGCAGGGCCCCGGTCGTCAGCCGCTGTAATTATAAAATTGTGATGGCTGTAATTTGCCACTCAGGACTGTCACCGGCTGGGAAGCCACAAGTGGGCCGGCGGTGCCCTGCAGTTCAGCTCGGAGGGTGATGGTGTGCGGTCCCCTGTAGGGAGTCTGGGCTCACCTCCCTCGGGGAGCGGGCATCTGAATGTCGGAGGAGCGGCCTGGGCCGAAGCGTGGGTTGCTACAAGCAAGCCTGGTCCATGGCGTGCTCTAAGCACCTCATGTTCTAACCTAGTGTTTCTCCAGGACGCCAGGAGGCGGAGCAGCTCCCAATCGGATCCACTCTGTCCAGGTGGGGAAGCGGGGTTTCCGGGACGCCATGTCCCCCCGAGGTCACCCACGAACAAGGTCACAGCCAGGCTGTAGACCGAGGACTCACAAGGCCAGGCGGGCGCCCTCCCACACGACCTCGCCGCCCCCCATTAATCCTGCGATTCCAGATCGTTATCAAGGCCGCTCGCCCGGTCCATTAATTCAGAAGCATGCAGAGCCAAGGGAGTGGCCGGAGAACCAAACGGAACGGCGGGGCAGCTGTGCCGGCACACGTGTCTGAGTCTCGTGGTCACTTGGTCACATTGGTCTGGAGCCCACGGTCACGCCCTCGCAGCCCCCTTTTCTGCGCGATGCACAACCGGCCCTGGGGCCGGGTTTGGGGGGGGGTCAGCATCACCCAGTGAAAACGTTTCCCCGTAAAATGTTTCTTCCCAAGGGAGAGCATGAGTGGGGGAAGTGGTTTCCCTACTAGACAGGCGTCTTCTTCATCCTCCTGTCGGACAGACACCAGAAGCTTCTAGGCCTGAGGAGGGCCCACACCTGGCAACTCCCAGCCCCACCTCTCTCTGTCTAAGCAACAACGCCTTTGTCAGCCCGAACGGCGCAGGGAGCCTAGAGCAACGGCGGCTTTTAGGAGCTGATTCCCAAAGCGGGAGCCCCAGTCGGGCTCGCTGGGCCCCGAGGCCGTGGCAGGAGTCACCATGACACCATCCTGCGGAGGCCAGAGCGGTGGCCCCCAAAGTGGGAGCATCTTCAGAGGTGGGCGCTGTCTCCAGACTCTTTCTTCATCCGCCTAGCGTGTCAGGCCCTGGCAAGAGAAACGCCGCAGCCGGGGAGAGGGTTGCCACAATCTTGACCTTGGCCAAGGGGACCCCAGCCCAAGCTCTGCTGCAGACCTGCCCTTTCACTGGTGGAGATCCTGGCGTGGCGCCCTGGGTGTCCGCCTCCCGGACCTTCCCTTCGGGCCCTCAATCTGGGAGGTCAGCGGCGGCAGAAGTAAGCCCCGGGGCCTGTGTAGATGGATTACACAGTTGGTTGTTGAAGGTATTCATTTCAGCCGACTGGGCTGTCATCACGAGGCCACTCCATGACACCATCCCGTCTGCCGACCGTCACCTCCATTGGTCCCGATGGTCCGTCCTGAGCTCACGGTCGAGGGGTGAGGTGCAGGTGTTGTTTCCTATCACAAAAATAAGTAGATAAACAGGGCAGGAGGGGATGGACCGGGCTGAAGCGGAACAGAACAGAACAGAACAGGCCAGACCCGTTTTGGGGTCGGCAGGTACGCGTGGACCGTATCGGGGAGAAAGTGCCCATCTCGTGGAAGCTCATCAAGGCCTAGCTGTGGCCACGGTCCACTGTGACCCCTTCGGAGGTGCGCTCTCCGGGCCAGCCCCCCTTAGATGGGGGACAGCATGTCTGGCAAGGTGGGAGCCGGCCGGCAAGGGCAGGTTGGCTGCACTGCCCAGTGTCCCCAGCACATCGATCTTGGCTCGCTCTCCCTCCCCAAGCAGATGGAGGACCTGGGCTCCCTCCCGGTGCCCTGTCCTCGGAGGACCCTCCGGTGCTGGACCCTCCGGTGCTGGGTGCCCCCCGCTGCCTTTTCCCACTGGGCGTGGAGGGATGGCCGTGGCCTTCTCCTGCCAGCCCTGCCCTCCGCCTCGGGGTGCCCTCGGGCCCTCTGATTTCCCCTTGGCTCTCAGAGATTCTGCCCGTGTCCGCACCCTCATTAATCAATGTCAAGCACGGCATCGCCAACAAGGGCGGCATTCTTCCGCAGCCCTTCAGCCTCATACATCCCATTGTCCCGGACCGATTCAGATGGCAAGAAAACAGCCTATGCAGCACATAAAAGAGATGAGACAAAAATGAAAAGAATCGAGGGAGAAAAAAGAGGAGGCATTTTTCCCCCTGAAACACTCGAATAAATACTCGGCAATGATAATTTAAATTATTCATACATTTATGAAAACATCCATTGAAAAGTGAAGTGTATGATGCTCTTTGTCTATTTTGCTTGTCTCTTGTTTGGGATTAATCTTTACTGTAATCCGGGCTGGCCGTGCCCCCCTCACAAAGGCCACACTCTCTTTCCATGGGAAAAATGTGTCTGCATATCCCAGGGAAAAGTCGGGGGGGATATTTGTGCTGATGTGGCAGTTGCCAGGCCCTCAAGACGCTGGACGGGCTGTGTCCAAATACTGTCCGGTGAACAAAAAAGCCCAGAGTGGTTCTCACGTCCGTGCCAGCGCGGTGACACATCAGTGCCACGGGCTGAGAGCCGGACGGCGATGGCCACTCAGAGCGTGCGTGTGGGTCCCTGCAGCCCGGGCCCCCTCCTCGGAAGGAGCACTGAAGCCTCTGCAAGTGACAGCCCGCCTGGAGGAGACACGCACGGCATGCTCTATCCAGGGACCCGTGGGTTTCAGAGTGCCGTGTGGCCCGGCGGGGCTCCAGGGTGGCTCTCCCTGCTGGACCCGGCCTAGGTGGGCAGACCGCGTGCCTGTCGCAGACCGTGTAGGTGGGCGTCTTTGCGTCTCCTGGGACCTGGAAGAGGAGCCATGGTCCACACTGTCGTTAGGCCATGTCTGGCCTTGTGGAACGAAGGCCCGGGCCCGAACCTGAGGCTAAAGACGTTTAAATCGTTCTTGATGTCGCAGAGGGTGGGACTGTGGCCGCCGGGCTGTCAACAGCACACTGGAGCTGACAGATTGCTGACGGCCGGTCCGGGGACGAGCGCCCACCATCCGCCCGCACCCGCCACCCACCCTGCCTCCTGGCCCCTCCCCGTCCCTTCCGGGGGCCACCGCTGCCCCTGACGGCCCGAACCCACCGCCTGGCTCCTCCACATAATGCAACTCGGTGTCCAACGCTGTTCCCGGCTGGAATGCTGCGAGGTCAGAGGGAGACAGAACACCCAGCCCTGGACCAGGGATGATCATGTTTTTATGTAACGTTCCCCCCCCAGGGCTCCTGGATCCAAGTTTTGGTACTTTCAAAACTCCTTCCAAAACGGGATGAGGCCCAAAGTGGAATTCTCCCCCACGCGGGATTCCACGAGGAAGCTGCGGTTTTCGGTTGTGAGCGAGCTGTCCGGCAGCAATGTATTTTCCCTGGCAACAGCCCAGAATCTCCTTGGCTCGGTGTCCGGCGTGCCAGCTCGCCAGCTCAGCGGGGTCTGGCATGGGGGTTGGGCGGGTGTGGCGAAGGGGACACAGAGGCGGCTCAGAGGCTCCTGGTTCGGGAAACCGTGCCGAGGCTGCCGGGCGGCCCCTGCCCGCCTCCTCCAGACTTACTTGGTCTGGGCTGGGAGCGGGGACCCCATGGGCACCGCCCTCCCGGCTGGACTTGGGTTTATGGCCTCTCGGGTTTGGGCCAGGTCAGAACCCAAGGAAAACCACTGCTCTCTACTCCCTGCTCGGGTGAAACTGACTCCAGCTGTTGGCTGCCGGAACACAGGCGGCCACTGGGGAACCGGGCCAGGACGCGGCTGGTACCGCATCAGTCCAGGGAGAGGACGGGGCGCCAGCCACCGCGGCCAGGCCGGTGGCTTCTGAGCGCAAACCGTTTTCACCCAAGTCATTGCTCCTCTGTCGCCGCGTCCCGTGCATTTTTTTTTTTTTTTTTTTTTTTTAAAAACGTGGGAATGTTCTTGAGAGCCTCCGCCTGGCTTCCTCAAGTTCTCCGCAAGCCCGTTCGGGACTTGTTGGGTTGCCCTCTCCTCTGCCCTGAAGTACCGGCATGCTGCCGTCCCCCCCAAACAAGGTGTCAGGGGGCCCCTCAGCCATGCCGCCCTGTCCCCCCTCCCCCCTCGCCTTCCTCCCTCCTCCGTCACCGACGTTGGGGTCTGGGAAGGTAGCCAAATGCCACTGAGGACACTGGAGCAATAAATCATCCCTCGTCCAACATCTGCAGGCCCCGGGGGCTAGCCCCTTGCAGCCGCGATTCCCTCACCCGGCCCCCTCTGACAAAACACCTATTGTCGTGGCCCAGTGAAGAAGACTCGTTTCCACTTACAAAGGACCTCTGAAGCCAAGTCGCGGGTTGCCAAAGGAGATGCCTGGCTCACGGCGGGGAGCCCCCCGCACCGTCTTTCTTCCCCCCTGTTTCATGCTTTTCCTCTCTCGTGGGGGTCCCCCAAAGCCTTTCATTCTGGCTTCATATTCACATAAAGACATCAAGAAAAAAAACCCAGCAGAAAGAATTATTAGGCATGGCTGTCAAATGCTTTATCAGAAAAACAGGGAGGGGGAACACGGTAACCCTTTAGGCGCTGGCCCGACAGCCTGATTCCTGAGAGACCCTGGGGACCGCGGGGGAGCCGGGGTCGCCGTGGATCCCAGAGGCTGGACACCGGTCCACAGCACACGCCCGTGCACGTGCCCGCCCTGAGGCTCACATGCGTGCACGGGCACAAGGCATGTGGGTGCCCAGGTGGGGGTCCGTTTACATGCAGATTTCCAAATCGCCTCACTCGATCTGAAGGTCCTGGGCCACTTTCCTCGGGAAGGGATGCTCTGGGCCTTCCCTGAGGCTCTTCTTTCTTTGTTCCAATCTGCAGAAGAGGCCTCCTTTTCTCTCCACCCCGGCAGGAGCCTCCGTCCCCTTCTACCTAAGCGCCCGGCTCTTTTCCACCCTTGGAACTGAGGGGGGCTGAAGCTACAAGTCCCCTGGAGGCTGGAGGACGGTGCGTCCCGGGTGCGTGCCGGGGCAAGGGCGTGCCGTCCTCCGCACACTTATTCAGAAATCAGATAACCCAGCTGGCTTTCTCGGGGAGCGCTCGGTGCTTAGGAACGGTGCGGGCTGCCTGGCTCTTCACCCCTGATTTTCTGCTTTCCTCCTGCCGGCAAAGGGCTTTCTCACCTGACAGCTTTGCAACCTGCCCAGTTCTAATGGTTTTCTGAAGTGGGGGCAGCGGCCCCGGGGCCCGGCTCCTCCAGGGCACGGGTCCGGGATGCGAGGGACGCCCAGGTCCCAGGTGAGCTGCCAGGGAGGGGGCGTGTCCACACCCCGCAGCCCTGAGGCCCCTTAGGATGTGCGGTGAGGGGCACCGCGGGGTGGGCAGCCTCTCGGGACGCGTTTTCAACGCTGCCCTTCTGGTGCACAGAAACCGAAAGCCGCATGCCGACGAACGGCTCCCTCAGCAAACATTTTTATTTCCAATTAGCAAAAGAAAAATTGCTAATTCGCTGCAGTTGGACCAGGCTGATGTCTCAATCTGCGGTGTGTCAGTGCAGTGAAAGGACATGTTTCACACTGTGCCGGGGAGAGCGAGCCTCTCTAAAGAGGGTCAGGGCAGCGGGCCCAGAAACCAGATTGACTGGCCACAGCGCTAAATTACTCACACAAGACACCCATTGTCTGCCGTGCCAGCTCCCGGAGGACCTGCTTTCCCATTCTTTCCCCTCGGTGCTGGGGCGGGGGAAGGGGTCCAAGCGTGGGAGGAGAGGGCAGGGGCTGGCCGGGAGCGGGAAGCTCATCTTCAGAACAGAGGGAATCAGGAGCCGGGTTAATGATCACCCAGGCCTGTCTGCGGTGCTCGGGAACAGGACGATAAAATTCTCCCAGAGCCCGGCCACAGCTCTGCACCCGGGAGATTCGGTGCAAGATAATGTCCTACGAGGGTTAATAACTGAACGGGCCCAGGAGAGGGGCCAGCTCGACACTGCCGGGCAGAGCACCGTAACCCACCACCCTCGACTCTTACCCGGCTTTGCCCTCAGCCACTGATGTGGGACGTGGGGAGGTGGGGGGCTCCCCCTGGAATCTCGGGAACCATCTTCCCGACGTGGGTGAGCCTTAGGACCCGGAACAGCCAACCTCCTCTGGGCTCGAGGACCTCGGGATCCATGAAGTCGGTGTAGAATAAGGATCCAGACTGATGGGGGCTCCCTGGGGAACCGGCGAGGCGGCCGTGCTGGCCACAGATGTTCGGCGCCGAGGTAATAATGAACCTCTCCTGAAAACCATTGACCACGTAACCTCGGACAGTAAGAGCCTGCGGCGGAAGTCTGCAGGACAAGCTTGCCTGCATCTCAGACCTGAGCCTCACCTTGCACAGACGATCACTAGTACCCACGGGAGCAGGGGGGGAGGTGCAAGCACTTTGTTCGGAGCCCAGCCTGCGCCGGCTCTCCATCCGAGGACCTTCCTCCGTGCGTCCAGGCCCTAGATCCTGCCCATCACCCCCGCCGGTTCACACATGTGGAGCCAGGTCTCGGCACCTTAGCCATCAGCTGGGGCAGCTCACGGGCCTGATCCGGCTCAGACACACCTGCAGGGCCAGTCCAGGAGGGGCCAGCAGGCCTCCCCTGTGTCCTCCGCCCCTGGTCCGCTCGGTGGGCATTGGACCAGGTCACCAGGGCCTGGGACAACTCTGGGGCAGCACCCGCTGCTTCTGGCTGAGCACGCCGCGCTGTCGTCCTCAGGTCTTGCTGCGCACCTTGGCCGCCCGCGGTGCTCCTCCACCTGAGAGGCCAGGTGGATGGTGAACTTTGGAATGGTCCAAAGGCTGGAAGGGCCCAGCCTCGAAGCAGTTCCAGTGGACGGAGTGCTGCTGCAGCCGGGCAAACAGGAGCACAGAGATGCAAGCGGTCTGGAGGCCTGGAGGCCGCCTGCTCGCCTCCTCGGAGGCCGATGCTCTGCCCTGCATGGAGGAGATCCTTGCTGAGACCTCTTAGAGACAGGCTGCCTGGGCGAGAAAGGACAGCTAGCCCGACCCGGCCCAGCCCTGGGGAAACCACCACGATCCCAGCAAAGCCAGCATCCGGCAGCCACTCCACGCCCCACAGTGAGAGCACCCACGCTGCACCAGGACGCGGGACCCCTGCAGTCAAGACACTGTCTGGGCAGCAGCATCTTCCGGGCCAGGGGTCCCTTAGGTGGACAGTGGTGATGGCTGAGGCAGGGGCCGGCCCTGGAATGGCCGCTGCTTTAGACCACCGTGTGCAACACTAGTATAGAAGGAGACATTGGAGAAAGTCCCAGCAGGGCCCCACTGCCTCTGTCTCACTCTGACCTTAGGGAAACAGCCTCTAGCTGACGGAAGCAGAGCCCTGGACTTGGTTCCCCCAGGCACTGGTGCATTCTACTGCTGTGTGACCTCAGACAAGTCACTTAACCTCGCTGAGCTGCCTCACAGCGTAAGAGGGACAATCAAACTGGATAATGTATGTGGGACTCTTTTTTGCAAGATGCGAAGAGCTGCCTGGATGCATGGTCTTTGTGCAAATAAGGGAAGAATGCCCGAGCCTGCATTGTGGGACCCCTTTGTACCGAGTGGACCCAGTCTATAAGCACTGTATTTTCCTCACTAAAAATAAAGAGTTACTGCCCAGGCCATCAATCCTGAAAAAGTCTGGCCTCAGATGCACAATGGACACAGCACTGTCCCCAAGGAGCAGAGGCAGGAGGGGCGCTTTGCATCCGGCCCCTTCGCACTAGGCCCTGAGCGAGCCGGAGCCTGAGCTCACGGGGCACACACGCGTGCTCACGGGTGCAGCAGGGACACACGTGTGTGCACATGCACACAAAGCACAGGCATGCACCCACACGCACACACACGCATGCGCACGCATGCACACGTGAGTCCCTGACGGAGAATCACTCTCCCCTCATTCTGAGGCTCAGGACCCAGGAGCCCCTCTCTGAGTTTTCGTGGTGTGGAGAAATCTGTGCGGGAAAGCCTGTCAGGGGACAGGACAGCACAGGAAACTTTGTGATGATGGCTTCTCACTCTTCTGTTCCCTGGACCCCGGGGTCTGCTCTGGATGGCGGGGAACTCACTGCTCCCCGACAGGGGCCTGTGGGCCTGGTGCTTGTGCCCCAGGTGGGGAGGGAAGATGCACCCACAGGGCCGGCCTCAGCATCAGGCGCCGTGACCTTGCACTCAGGTCCCATGGGGCCCACCCTCCACAAAGCAAGTAGCCCGGTGGGAGAGCCGAGGACAACAGACCTCACTGCCCGCAGGGGCGAGCTGCCCCCCAGCCTGCCGGCCGCTGCTCGGGCGGTCCTGGCCTGGGATGCATTTCCCGAGGCTCCACGCAGGCCCAGTGCTTGGGTTCCTCTTTCTTCTGGGAAGCTCTCCTTCCTTCCCTCCGCCACGAGGGGTGGGAGCTCTCAGCCCGCCGTCCACCGTCCCTCCTTTCTTGGTGGGCTTCGGATGGCGGAGCCCGCTGGGACGTTCTAGACCCCCACCAAGCCGCCTTGCTCCCAGACCCCGTGCGGGGCTGGGGCTGCTCTCGCCCTGGCCGCACTCCAGAATCACCCGGGAGCTTTCGCAAACTGCGACGCCCGGGCCCTCCTGGCCCACACCCATGACATTCATGAGACGGGGGTGGGCCCAGGCACCGGCATTTTGCAAAGTCTTTGGATGTTTCCAGGGTGGGGCCTGGGGTTGGGAGTGAGAACCAGAGCTCAGCCCTCAGCGCCGTGGCCGCTGCCAGTTCTGTGCCTGCAGGTGCACCCACCCGTGATTCCTCAACTGGTGGTTTCCAAACCCCGAAGATCGGGCATTATGCATCCAAACGGGACTGGAGAGAGTGCAGCTTGCCCACCCTGCCAGCAAAGCCCGGGGCTGGCTGCTCTCAGAGAGGCCCAGGGAGGCCTGCGGGGCGTTCAGATCAGCCATGGAAGGTGCAGCTCCAGGACTCCCAGAAGTGAGTGTGAGCCGGGCGTCCGCCGTGGGCCCACCTGCCCACAGGTGCGCTGCATCTGCTGAGGGCCAGGATGAGGCCAAAATGACCCCCATCCCCCGCCTCTGCCGCTGCCAAAATAAAGGCCTCTTTCTGCCGTTAGGGAATTATCGCATGAACACAGCCTGGGCTAATCGTGACCAGGGTACAGCTAATCACAATGTTGATTATGGAGTCACTATTGATTTTCGCGGAGGCAAACGTTTCTCGCGTTTATAACACCTGTTATCTTTTGACTAATAGAAGCGATGCTGATGAGCCGAAGTTCATCTCTGGACTCGGCTCCTTCCCAGCCCGGAGGGCGGCACCTCCTCACACAGGTGTGTGAGCACCACACTCTCCTCCCCTGCGCATTTTTAAAAATTATGACAAAAGGGAGAAAGCCATTCTGGCCATCAAAGTACGTGCTGTTGAATCTAGAATAAAATTGCTTGGATTTTTTTTTCCTTGGATCCAGTTAAACTCTTCCAAAGCCTGCTTTTCTTCCCGTGGGGTGCAGGAAAAGACTCCACGAATTCTGAAGATTCGGACCACACACTAATATCACAACCCCGGGAACACATTTCTCAGTAAATCACAGATGTGATGCGAATGTCACGTGGGCCCCGGCGCTCAGCCGCGGCCGTGGGACAGAGGATGTGCAACCAGAATAAGGAAGCAGCCCCCCCCCTCACCCCCACCAGGCTCTGAGTTGTTATCTCATTGCTTTTCTCAACTTTAAATGCTGCGAGCACATGACGGAGAATTCCCGGCTCCATCAGAAGCTGTACCTCCTTTTCCAAATATTAAGATAAAACGGCATCACTTTGGAAAATGTTAGATATAATAGAAAATCCATTGCACCAATCAAGAGATTTGCCTTTCAGGGAAGCTCTCGTGTGAGGGAAAGAGGCAGTAATACATCAGCCTGCTCCGCCCCTCAAATAGATAATCAATTTCCCTGAAAGCATCAATAATCAGAGTGGACATTTATTGCCCCTTGGATGGTTTATCTTTGGGGCTGGGGACAGCAGGGTCGTGATGAATACCAAATCTGCCAGGGAACACAATTAAATGCCGTGAGGATAAAGGATTTTATATCGTGCACAAAAAAAGCAATCAAATTCATAATTGAACTCCATCGCATGAAATCGGCCAGAAATAAATATCACACCCCAAAGCATAGCACTTGAGCCCCGTGTTATAGGTCAGTGTTGCTAGCACTGCATTTGTTTATCCCTCTGGAGGCCTGAGCTTGTCCCCCTCTAAGTGACCCAGCTGGCAAGTGGGACTCTGTCCCCTCCCCTCCTGCACTCGCTCAGGGCTGACACCGCCACCTTTTTCTTCTCTTAGTGGAGAGAAAATATTGTCCTGGTCTGAAGTGGTTTAAACCGGCATCGGAATTGTGTGCTCACCTGGCTGCCTGCATTCAGCGGGTCCAAGGGGGGCGACGAGGCAGAGGAGTAACCCTGACCAGTGGGGTAAAAGGCACTTGGGGGTCCACAGGACCAGGGAGCCCCCGCCTCTCCCGGGAGGAGCATTTGCCCCCTTGTCCTCGGGGCAAGCAGGGGCCACACTCAAGGTGACCTTGAGCTGGGCCAGCTAGAGCTCTGGGAGGGCCTGTAAAACCCCAGAACTGGGGATTCTCGTCTCTGGGAAATCTGCTCATTTCCCACCGGACACAGCACCAGGGGGCTCCAATGGTGGGGGCAGGTGGACCCCCTGCTTGGGGCAGAGCCACAGAGCTAAAAGCAGGGGGGCAAACAGCGTCGCCTGCCCATCCGGTGCTGGGTTTCTGGGGGCAGTGGGCGTCGGTGCCAGTTCAGGTCTGTTTGGACTTCACGAGCTTGATTTTCGAAAGAGCCTTGAATGTGTTAGCGTTTAAGGTCATATACACTTGGCAAAACATGGCTTTTCGTTTGGAAGGGAAAAAAGGCATAAGGGCATTTTGGACACAGAATAGTCCTTTAAAACAGCATTTTGATGAGTTAAGTATAAATAAATCAGAAACACACGGATTTCATTTCCTTTAAAATACCCGAGGGCTCCAACACTAGCGGGAAAACTGCCTGGCAACAGCGGTTTGGGATTTTGACAAACCCAAATATTTTGAAGAGGTTTCTGCAGTGTTTGCACCCAGGTCTCCTCGTCTGTCCTGCCTTCTGTGAGCGCCCGGCGGACTCGTGCCCACCTGCCTGTGATGGGCAGATAGTCCGTGTGTGTCTGTGTGCGTGTGCGCGTGTGCGCAAGTGCATGAGAACAGGCAGCAGAGAATAAAAGCAAGGATGACCAGAAAAGAGATGAGCCTTTCAGACTTAAAGCGTTTGAACTTCATTTGAGAAGTAATGGAAAAAAAAAAAGCCTGAGAATCCTACTTGACGGAGTTGAAAAAAGGCTCCGTCCCTCTAAAACGGGCCCTGGAATGAAGTCAGGGAGGTCTGCTAGCTGCCCGAGCATCTGGGTTGCAAGCAGGAAATCCAGCTCCGCCCCCAGAAGTGTCGGATCCCGGGACAGAGCTCCTGGGGCAGCCAGACGTGTGGGCGGCCACCGGGCCGCAGGCACCGCCAGGCCCTGCAAGGTGACTGTCGCCTCTGTCGAACAAATGGAATTCGGTGCGGGAGGTTTGCATTTCTCTGTGCTCCAGGGGTGAGGGGACGGCCAGCCTGGATCACTGATGCGGCTATGTTCAGGATGGCTCGGCCTGGGGGTGTGGGCGGTGCCGGGCAGCTGGGCAGGTTCAAGGATGCTTTGGTGAAACACCAGCTCCCTCGTTCAGGTGGCTCAGGTGCCGGGAAGGAAGGCAGAGGCCATCTTCCTTCCCGTCCAGAACTCGAGGGTGGTCAGCGGGAAAATGGTCCGAGCAACCCCCAGTTATGAGTTTTCTGGCGCGCCTAGTAAATAAATACAAATAAAAGAAGAGCTAGTGGGGCAGTTACTCAGAGCCACAGAGCTTGCTCTGCAGGTTCACAAACTACTAAAGTTTGAGGGGACTTCCCTGGCGGTCCAGTGGTTAAGACTTCGCCTTCCAACACAGGGGGTGTGGGTTCGATCCCTGGTCGGGGAGCTGAGACCCCACATGCCTTGCGGCCAAAGAACCAAAACATAAAACAGAAGCAATATTGTAACAAATTCAATAAAGACTATAAAAATGGTTTCCATCAAAAAAAAAAAATCTTAAAAGAAAATAAATGAAAAAAATGGAGTTTGGGGCTCCCATGGGGAGTGCAGAAGGGCCCCTGGCCCGTGCACCATGGTCACTTCCAACACGGGGCCCTCTTGGTGAACCCCCTGCAGCCCGATCACTCAGACGGGATGAGAACCCGGTTCTCAAGTCCTGTGTGGCGTGCACACACGCAGCCTGCAGCCTGCAGCTCTTAGCTAGAACATCTGGCCCCTCTGAAACCGGACTGTTCGCTCAGAGACGCAAACATAGGAGCTGCCCTCCAGGGCCGGCCCCGACACATCTTTCCCCACTGAGTTCCTCTTGGCATCCGATTAGAAAAAAAAACCTTGCAATCAATACTCAAAGTTGGATTTTGAGCTTTTCTGCAGGACTGGGCTTGGAGGGTTTAATAACAAGTTTCCTCACTGCTTGAGCCTCTACGTTTGTAATAAAAATAAATATTTCCCCTTCCTCATGTTGAAGGCCATGCCAACAGCAGGGAGGAGCTTGGATGCGAGAGGAAGCAATTGGAGACGCTTAAACACCACAAGCATAAGCCCCCGCGGGTCTTTGGAGGGCCGGGTACCTTAACGGGACCCCAGGGATCAGAATGTTCTGGCTGAGCCCCGACCTCGTCTCTAATTGGACGGTGTAAGCTAATCAGCATCCAGTGCCTTTTCTCTTTAAGAGCAAGACAGGATAAAGCCTCAAGTTACTAATTACACAAATACAGTGTCTTTTGCTAATTGGGTTGGTTAATGTTAGTTAATAAAGCACTTGAAGGATAGGCATGTGGTATGAAAGAGGCAATTCATACGTCTAATAATAGGCTAATAACTGTCCGTGATGACTCATCAGCCCCTGTTGCATGTACCGAGCGTCAGACTCTCTTTCCAGGCCTTTGGACGGCTGGGACAAACTAATGCCTGCTGCTCGTGCCCCCTTGCACCCCGCGAGGGCTTGGCAGTGCGTGCTGACCACAGCCCTGGTGGTGGTTTGGGGAGTTCATCCTCCAGCGAAAAACGAAGCCCTGTTATGTCTATTATTTATGAAAGAGTCTTCGGTGAAGCGATCAGGAACAGGAACCAGAGTCCTGCATCCTTGTCCTGAGGCCAGAGGCTTAGCCGTGTTACTCGGTGACCCCGGGCAAGCTCCTTGACCTTCACAGGCCTCAGTCAACTCAGCTGGAAAATTGGGTAAAAAGATTGTGGTGTCTCTCAGGCATGAGCTGCTGAGTGGAGGGGCTCAGAGCGCAGACAGTCCAGAGAGCAGGGACATGGCCGTGGCCAGCTCTGCCGTGCCCGCTCATGGCCAGCGCCAGAAGGAAATCAGGACCCGTGGGCCCAAAATCGGACTCCAGGATTGGGGACTCAGGGCCCAGCTCTGGGACCTGACTGGGTGAGACGCAGAGGCCAGATTCCCTTGCTGGCTGTGGAGAGTTTCCTCCAGCGGGCTGCCCACCCCGGGGCTCTGGGGGCAGGTGCTGGTCTGCGGTCGGCTTTGGGGCTGGCACACCGTCCTGGCCCACACACACACAGGCACCCAGGGGTCAAGTTTATTACTTGTCCTGTCCTCTGTTTTGAGACGGGGCCTCCTTGCTGTATCCCAAGTTTTATCGTTTCATACAAGTAAACCTTTTTTCTGATAGAGGAAAACCAGACAAGAACAAATCACCTGCCACGAGGCTGCCTCCGTCAGCTGGCATCACGGATTCCATCCGCAGGGATGTCCCTCTTCTAAAGAGTCCTGAGGGGGGGATCTGTCCAAGTGCGAGGGCCTCTCCCAGGCGCAGAAACCTGGAGAAGCACAGGGTGTCTAGGGAGGGAAAGCAAACCGACCAGGGCATGCAGATATGTTTGCTTCGGGTATGGAACTGGGGGAGGAAAACGGCCCAGAAGTCTGCTTCCATCTGCTGGGTGACTCTGCAGAGCCTGGCAGCCTCCACTCGGAGGAATCCGTCTTTTCAGTTCACGATTGTGCCGTAATCGAGACCGTTAGACCAAACCAAACAACCAAAAGTGGAGGCCATGAGGATGCAGGGCTTGCCCAGCCGGACAGGGACCGGGCGCCGGGGCGGGGCCATCCAGGAGGGGCAATGAGGCACCCAACACGGGGGCCCATCTCGCTCTTCACCCCAAGTGCTGAGAGGTGGAGGCTGGCCCAGCGGTCAAACCATAGGCCCCGCTGAGGCTGTGCACACGTGCGGGTGTGATGCTTGTCTCTGATGAGCTCAGGTTGTCTTTGTCCGGGAGCCATCCACCCCCACGGTGCAGGCCTGCTCAGCTCTGCCGGTGGGACCCCAGTCTCCGTCCCTGTGCCCTGCCCCCTCAGCTTACCCTGGTTCTCCTGGGCCCCTGCCAGGCGGGGTCTCCGGGGGCTGCTTGCACTGTGTCTGTCCCCCATCTTTCTCTGTCTCTGTCCCCTCCACCTCTCTCTCTCCTTCTGTCTCTGACTCTTTATCTCCCCCATCTCTGCCTGTCTCTCTCCAGGTGTGGGACACGCTGCCCCCGCCCCCCGCCCCCCCCCATGGGCAGTACTCGCACAGACCTTGTGTGGTTCGCAGCCCGGCAGACCTCAGCTCTCTTCTCAGTCTTTGGAAAAAGCAAATCAATTATGCTGCCGAACAAAATCTCCCAGCTCCAAGAATAGAGTTTTAAAAATTCGTCTGGCCCCAAGAATATTTCTGTGAACGCCGTCAATGTTTCCCTGAGGCCACGTTGTCCCAGGCACGGGCTGCATGGACAGTCTTCCCTGGCAGCGCCGACGGCCCGCAGACCAGCTCAGAGCTGTGGGGCAGGACCGGAGAGGCTCACAGCCCTCGGGGCCCCCAGGCGCCCTCCTGACCCCCCTCCAGACGGCCCTGGGGACACACATGCCCCTGTGCCCACTCTACCTCCGGCACTAATGGGGGTCGGTTTTCTGAGTCCATCCCGCAGGCAGAGGGTGACCTTGTCATGTTAAAGTGACAGGCATGGCAGCGAGCGCCAGAGTGTCACCCCACCTCCCCCCCCATGGCCCGAGCCTGCAGCCACTCCTGCTACAGGTCTGATGGGAGCCTGTTCCCACGCCGCCCCTCCGGGGTCTGTGGACGGGGTTCCAGCTGCCCATTCGTACCTCTGGCCGTTGCAGGAAAACCAGAGGAGGACTGAAGAAGCTCTTGCTTTGCTTTCAGGACTACAAAGAGGAAGGCAGGCAGCAGGGCTGGGCACGTGTCCCGAGGTTTTTGGCTGCTGGGCGCCGGCTCTCAGGAGAGCATTGGGACCCAGACCTCAGACCTCAGACCTCGGGCGGGGGCCGGAGGGCAGTGACTTGTGCCCTCTGCACTGACGTGACCTCTCGCACACTGGCGACTCGTTAGAAAGAGGGGATGCCGTGTAAAATCATGCTCTGTGCAGAAGTCAGGACGGTCAGCAGGTGCTTTTGGTGTCTGTGTGTCATTCTCTGCACTTCTGGGGGTGTCACTGTGGCCCGAGGAGACACAGGCACATCCTTGGGTCCCTCCAGCGTCGTGCTAAAGTGGACTCGGCAGAGGACAGTTTCGGGCACCAAGCTCCCTGGCTGAGGTCTCGAGAGCCAGACGGCCTCCATGACAACCTGCGGCCCATTCCTGATGAGCCAGGGGGCTCTCCAGAAGGCGTTGGCGAGGGCGCCCAGGTCCCCCAGTGTCATGAGGATGTGTCCCCCACCCTCACGCGCCGAGTCCCCCAGGGCCTCTCGGCCACCAGACCTGCCCCCTGGGAAGGGTCTCCCCATCTGAGGGGTCTCACCGGGATGTTGAGGGGCTCGAGGTGGACATCCCAATGGGTGTTTGGAGATTTCCTTCATGACAACTTTGAGCACTTCTTGTTGGAAAACAAACAGGAAAGGAAAGAAAGACAAGGAACGGAGTGGTTTCAAACTGCTTCCAATTTCACACCATCTCTTCCCGGCAGGAGGCTGCAGCTGAGAATGCGCTCTGGGGGGGGGGCGGGCGGGCGCGGCAGCTGTTCGCGGGATCAGGTGTTCTGGGAACCCGGCTTGCTGGCTGCCCCGTCTCTTGGCCACTGAGCAAAGCTGCCCTGGGACAGCGGAGCCGTCTCTGCCCACCCCATCCTCCGTGCTCACAGAGCATTCAGGAAGCATCGTGCCCGCATTTCCAAGGACACGGGACCTCCCACCTCCGTCCTCTGGTGACGGTGTCTGCCCTGGGCCGGGGCGGGCGGGGGGGGGGGCACGTGCTGCTTCTGTAGAGAACCAGACAGTAAGCATGGCAGGCTTTTTGTGCCACAAGCGATCCCTGTTGCATATTCTTTATTTTCACAACTCTTTAAACATGTAACGGCCCTCGTAGCTCACAGGCCACATGGACACAGGCCACAGGCTAGATTTGCCCTGCCGACCCTGCCAGAGGCCAAGGTAGCCCTCTTCCTCCCTACTGTGGTTTCTGAGCACCCTTACTGTAGGCTACTCCCCTTTCCCCGCCCCAGGAAGGGGTGCCGTGGACAGTGCCAGCCTCCGACGCATGTGCCCCCCTTTTCTCAGACGAGCAACTCAAGGCTGGTTAGCAGGGGCACACGGGTACGGAGGGCGGAAGAGCCGGCTCTGGGCCGGGGTTCTCTGTGCTGCCCTGTGCCCCCTCCCACCCTGCCAAGGCACCTGAGGAAAGAGGGTCCAGCGGACACCCCATGTCAGCCAGGAAGCCCTGACAGGCGTCCCCAGGGCAGGCGGCCTGAGCCATAGGCTCGCCCAAGTCTGGGAAGTCCTCCCAAGTTCCCTGATCTTCAACGCGCCTGACCCTGAGCTGGAAATGCAGAAGCGGGGTGGGGGCGGCATGGGGTGTGCTTGGAAATTCGAGGCGGAGTGGGAGTGGGTGGGCTGGCCCAGCTCTGCTGGTTCAACCCGCCCCCCAGAGAGCAGATCCGGCCCTGGGGGCTCCTGGCTGCAGGGCAGTTGCATGGATGCTCTAAGATTCCAAAGGCTGCCCATTTTTCACAGCGGATCAGTGCGGAATTCCTCCACACAGCTGTTGCTGTAATTGGGCCCCATTAGGAAAGTGTGCGCTCTTGCTGGGCGGCTCCCCACCTCCTACCGACCCCACGCACGGTGGTCTCGAGTTAGCACAGCAGCTGTGACCAAAGCCCAGGAACTTGGGCTCTGCAGAGCTGGCTCCTCCCCCCAGATGGGAAACATCCTTTGTGAGAGAGAAAGCCCAGCTCCCTTTCTCATCCTTCCCTCCCTCCTCCTCACTGCCCACCCCCGACCCGCTCCCCAGATGGAGCCAGATCTGTGGAGGCCGCACAACCTAATGGCTCGAGTGCGGCCTGGTTGGAATCCCAGCTCGGCCTCTTCCCAGCTGTGTGACGCTGGGTGAGGAACTCAACCTCTCTGAGCTCAGCGGGCAAATGGGGATTATTAGAGATTATTGTGCCTTCCGCTGGGCTGACAGTTGGGCTGTTATTACTGTCATTGCTACAGTATTATAATCAGGATTCGAAACAATGTACTTCCGGCTTGGAAGTTTGCAATCCCCAAAGTGAGAGGGTCCTCAAGTATTTGCAGAGTGAATACGTGGAATAATTAAAGGGTGAGGATTGGACAAGCCAGAATCTGATGGGGAAAGGCCTTCTGTCCCCCAGGTCACTGCCCCCATGGGCACACAGGGACCACTGGTGGCTGCCTTTTCACATTGTGTCACTTCTGTGTCCCTGGAAAGCACTGCCTGACATTGTTACGGGAGTTGAAATTCAACTCTGTGCTGAAATGTGGAGCGATCACCTCTGACCCGCCCACCTTCATGTTATTAAAGGTGACCCCATGCCCCAGTAGGAAGGGTGGGAATTCACAGCCCAAGAAGAGCCCAAATCCCGGGGGATTCACGGTGGGCGGGGCGGGGGCGGGGGGAGAGGGTTGTCACATTTCAGCATCAGCCCAGCCCCACCCGCATCCCAGCCTTGGGTCTCGGGACTTTCAAACTTGCGTCTGTCAAGCAGCCATTGCTGGAGATCCATGACCCCTTTTTCTTCACTTATGATTATTAAGGATCATCTAACAAACAAGTTATCGATAAGCAGGGTCAAGTGGAAGTGCATTAATATGATTCTGTCAATATGCAGGTTATTTCTATAACTAAAAAGGGTTGAGAATAAAAGACAAATGTGCACGTAGAACTGATAATTGACCTGTGATTTATTTTCCCCCTTGGGAGACGCCAAGGTGCAAAGTCACCCGGGCTGCAGGGTCCCCAAGGCGGCTTCTCCAGATGGGCTGTCATCCAGGTGTCCGGGCGAGGCTGGAGTACAGCGCTATCGGAAGGTCCGGAAGCCAGTCATGCATGGCCCGCAGTGGTCCCAGAAGGACGTATTTTCAGACGTGAGCGGGCAGAGCCACCTCTGGTTTGCGATGGGCGGAGCCCGGTGTTGGTTTAAGCAAATGGGATTGAGCACAGCAGGGAAGCCATGGGAAGCCAGTCCTGCACGCGCCTGACACTCGCGATGGATGAGCAGTGTTCTGGGGCCACAGAAGGGTCGGCCGCACAGGGACACTGGGCTTTTGGAATGTGAAAGAACGTTCTAGAAAAGCTGGGACTCTCCTGCAGGGTCTGAGGCCTCCCGAGTCCACACGCTCCTTCCAGCTCTTGGCTTTCTCCTCTTGAACCCAGACCCTCAGGAGGAAGCTCTGGCACCAGCTCCAGGAACAAACAGCTATTTGCTTCTCCTAGCTTCCGGGGGTGCGTGTCCAGCTCCTGGAGCTGGCTGTCACGAGGCCCCTGGACGCACCAGTGGTTCCCGAAGGCTGAAAGTTATGGCTGTCACGAGCCATTGATTGGATGTGCCACACGTCACCCAGCTCTTAGGATTTACGTGCACTTCCTCTGGGGACATCCATCTTCCGGAAGCAGCAGGAAGAAGCTGTCCCCTGAGGCCAGGTGGGACCCATAATGCGCACCTCCTCAGGACAAGGGCCCGCGGAGCCGCCCTGGGCTCAGGCCTCGGCTCACTGCCTGGCAGAGGGGGATTCTGGAGCCCGTGCCACGGCTGCTGACACAAGCGTGGACCCAGCGGCCTCCTCCTGCCGGCGCCTGCCTAGTCAGCGCCCCAACCCGAGCTCCCTCATGGCCCGGCCCACCAGCCTGTTCTCTGTGTCCAGAGCGCAGCTGGACACGAGCCCCCAGGTAGGAGCTCTGGGAACGGGCTCCTGCTGGGGCCAGGACAAGAGGGCGGGGGCTCCTAGGCCAGGTCAGGGTTGGACCCAAGCCACCCCATTCAGAAAGTGGTGACAGAAAGGGCTGAGCAGTGTCTGTGGGGTGGGGCTCTGAGACCCGAGCTGCCCAGCGTGTGAGGCACCTATATTTGGTCTGGGGGAGAAGTCAGAGCCTTGTTGGAAGGGCTTGGCCAGAGGTTGGGTGTCCTGAGCTGGGGGGGACCTGCACTCTCTTCTCTCTTGAAAGGGATAGCTTTGGGGGGCAGTCCTGGGGGAGCAGGAGTCCTTGCAAACACCCCCTCCCCCCCAGAACAACTGCCGCCCCCAGGGAAGGTGGTCAGCCCAAGCCCTGCCCCAAGTGCGCCCATGTCCCCATGGCATCAGGCACAGGGGACAAGGCAAGGTCACAGTGGTGGCAGGTCAAGGGGGCCATGTGTCACAGCCCTGGGGGCCTGGGTGGGCTGCTGCCCAGGCCAGGAGCTGGCGGGAGAGACAGGCGGGACCCCCATCCAGATGGTTCTGAGGGGCCGGTGATTCCGAGTGGAAGGCCAGGGACTTGCCGTCTGCCGGGGGAGTGTTCGTGGTGAGGTCGGCTCAGGTGCTGAGCTGTTAACAAGGTGGCCTGTGGGTTGGAAGGAAGCTGGGGAGCCTGGGGCTGGTGGCACTGCCCTTATTCCTTTGGGCTCTTCATCGGCAAGACGGTTGCAGCGGGAACCCTGCTCTACCAGATGCCTGGTGACCAGGGGTCAGGGACCAGGCAGGTCCACACCTGGGCTGCCTTCAGTCTTTCCCTGGCAAAGGGGCTGCACAGCCCAGCCCTCTGTCGGTGCCCCTGCCCCACGGGCCCCATACTCTCGATCCCTGCGGGTGGACGTCTGTGTCCACCCTCGCCAACTGTGCACATGTGGGAAGGTTACTCTACCTCTCTGAGCTCCTTTCTCATCTGTAAAGAGGGTAACGGCAGCTCTCCCTCAGAGGCTTGTTCTCAGTTCTAATGCCTAACGTGAGCCCACCGTGGCGCCTGGCCCGGCCGGCCCTCTGTTCCCTGCTATCTTGCTGGTGTCCCTTTGGGCGGCCTCTGACAGGTCCCCCAGCTGATGGTGGGGAACCGGGGCCCTGCGGCCTGAGCTCTGGGCACCCCCCACCGCCCGGAGCCCACCGTGGCGTGTCAACAGGCGGGTGAGCAGGGGAGACCCAAGGACTGCCGCCACTTAGCATCCAGGGCTTACACGAGGCCGCCCTTCCCTGCCCCCTTCCTGCAGACCCTCCTTCCTCCCCTGCTCCCCCCGCCCCCAGCCCCCAACCATCCGCCTGGCCAGCGCCGGCATCCATATTCACCCTCAGAGGCAAATTGAAACCCCGCCTGGCACTTGAGGACGCCCAAGGCAGCGGGGCCCTCTGGGCCTCTCTGAACCTGGCAGCCCCTTCCCGTCCTCTGGGCCAGCTCATCTGCCCACCTCTGCCCCTACCTTCTGAGGGGGCTCCCTGCTCACGTCGGTATTGTTGGAGAAGCGGGTGGGCTTCAGCCGTTGCCTCTTCCCCAAAGTAGCTGACACTGGAATCAACGCGGTTTCAGGATTTCTTTAAATGTCTCCAAGGCACCTTCCGTGGGGCAGGGCAGACCGAAGGTGCCCAATGGGTGCTTCTGGAAGGAGGCTGTGAAGGGGACCTAGGACAGACTAGACCATAAACCTGGGGGACTCAGAGGGCGTGATTCATTCACTCACTCAGTCGTCTGTCCTGCAGGAGGGGAGGTATCGGCACCCGACAGCCCCGGGCCAGGCAGGGTGTCCAGCAGAGGGGCGTGTGCCCACGGCCGGGAGCTGCCAGCAAACAGAGTGTCCTCAGCGCATCTGACAGTGGGCAAACCATGGCCAGAGCGCTGGGGCCATGCAGGGAAGTGTGGGCCAGGAAAAGCCGTCCGCCCCTCGTTAGCTCGTGCTAATGAGGCCCCGAAACACTCCACAGAGGTCAAGAGACATAGAGGCCCCCACTCCGGGGTGGAGGTCTGGGGGGGATCTGGGAGAATTGGGGTGAGTCTAGATGAAGCCCTTGCAGGGGGCCCAGGTTTTTTGTTGGCCAACAGAAAAAGTAGGGAACGTGGGACTTGGCTGTCACTCAAGCAGGGCTGGTTTCTCCTGTCCCACCCCGGGGAGGGGCCGCTCCCAGCACCCCGACTTCAGAGTCCCAAGCGGGAGGCTTGGGAAATGCCTTTGGGGAGGGGAGGGGAGGGGAGGGGAGGGCGGAGATGCCAGGCTGGGAATGTAAACTGCATGCGGAGACCTAGATGCGTTTCGGGCCGGGCCCTCTGAAGGAGCCTGGGTCCTTTTTCGTGCCATACTTGACTGTGTAAATATTTTTCTTAGGAGTAAAGAGAGAGTCTCCATTCATTGGGTAAGATCTCACTTGAAAGAACTGAGAAGTATCTGTTTAGGCATAAAAGTGAAAAACAGTGTCCAAGGCGCCTTTCAAAAAAATCATTTCTGTAGCTCAAACACGGCTAAGCTGAGTTTTTTTTTTCTTTTTTAATGCAAAAAATAAATAAATGTGACCCACTCCCAGTTGAGAGCTCAAGAGTTTGTGTCAACACCGTTGGAGCCTTTGCTCGGGAGCCAGAGCGGGCTGGCCAGTGACTAACCGCCCTGACGGCTCCTGGGGGCGCTGCCAGCGGGACCCCACCCAGGCCACACGGCCGGCCTGGCGGGGGGATGGTCTGGCCGGGGTTCAGGTGCGAGTCCCAGTCGGAAGGGTCGGCGGCGTGTGGCTCCTTTCCACCGGACACACCACGCAGCGGCCCCCCGTTCCTCCAGAATCAGGAGGCCGGGGCTTGGACGCAGCCTCCAGCACCCAGCAGCTCTTTGACCTTTGCCCTGTCGCTGCAACTCCTGAGCCTCCAGCTCCTACCTGTAAAGCCAGTATAACGCTAGCTCTCACCCAGATGGGGCAGCCGTGAGAAGGACAGGGGATCCGCCACCCCCGCTGTCCTCCTGTCACCACGCTGCTGCTGTGCCCATCACCGGTCACTGCGGCATTTCTACCAGGGAAAGTGGCGGTCGTGGTAGGACTTTGATTTGGTCAGGAAACTCAGCATGAGGACTGTTCTTTAAAAAGCCTGTCTCCCCAGGAAGGAGGATGCTCACGTGAGGCCTTGGGCGTTCTTTGCAGGAATTGAGATGAGCTCGCAACAGGGGGATTTGATGAGTTCTGAGTGGCAGCGCATTGGGTGCATTTGAGGGCACTGCTGCGTTGGGCCTGAAACCCTCCTCAGAGGGCAGGTGATGCAGAGTCCAAAGCAGCTGACCGCGGGGCTGGGGAGGCGACACCAGCCTCCGTCTTGACCTGGCTGCTCAGACTGTGTCCCCCAGTTTCCCGGAGGGCAGCAGAGGGAGACTCAGAGCCGGCACGGCATGCGAGGGGGTCCTCTGCCAAACCCTAACCCCAGCCCGGTCTCCTGGGTCAGTCCTGAGCAGTGACCTGCGCAGACGGCCCTGGCCCGGCCCGCGGAGGCTTCTTCAAGGGGAGGGGCCTTGGAATCAGCTTGTAGCCACTTCTAGACGCAGACACACCTACCTCTTGGGGTGGAAAAGGCGACTTCAGCAGTGGACAGAGAGAAACAGGTTAGAGAGAGGCCTGGGCTCCAAGGCCAAGAGGAAGAGGTCGGTAAACGAGAGCGTTTGGTGACCTCTTGGACCACAGGCCAGACTTGGGCGGTGGGTGGGGAATTCATTCACTTCTCTCTGGGTTTGGAAGCTGCGAGGTCGGGGCTCTGTCTGGGTTTCCTCCTGTAGGTATGTTTTCAGATCCTTTAATAAAAGACTATTTTGAAGGGAGAGAAGCCTTCTGGGATCCGTTTGTGACACCAAGCAGAAAGCCTAGCCCCCTCGGGGGACACGCCAGAACTCCGGAGCTGTGAGCATATGGATGTCTGTGTGTGTGTCTCCTCTGGGCTGACGTTTTGGAGAACAGAGGCTATTTATTTTAAGAGTCAAAAAAGATGCTTTGAGCAACCCCACTTAGCTCAATCCTGGCACCGAGACCCACGAGAGAAGCAAATGCTCCAGGTCAAACCTCACTTTTTTGGCTAAACTGCTGAATCAAAACACACCTAATACTTCTGCCGGTGCGGAGACGGGCTTGAGAGCAGAGCCCGCCGCTGCCAGCAGCCGGCCAGCCAGCGGCGCGTGTGCCGAGGGCTCAACGAGCAAAATAAAGAGGTTTTTCAGCAAAGTGGCGGCCTTGGCGGGGAGAAGGCCGGAGCAGAGGCTCCAGGAGGGGTGCGTGGGGTGGGTTTGCACCCGAAGTCAGCAGTGGGTGAAAGCAGAGGTTATGGCGGGCACACCTACCAAGGAGGGGCCGTTACATCGGGGTGGGCATGGAGAAGCTGCCGGAACGGGGCGGTCCTGGAACCCACTCCCCGTCAGGAGGAGGCTTCTTTCTTCAGAGTCGTTGGCAGAGGGTTAGGCTTCCTCTGGGCGGGGCTGTCGGCCAGGTTGGGCTTAATGACCCCAGCTCTCTCTGCATCACTGGATTGGGCGGGGCTCCATTCTGCTCACCTGTGGTCCTGCAGCTCAATTGCCCACGCCCCACGCCTGTCCAAGGGGAGCCAAGGGGCAGGCTCCGAGGAGCATTGGAGAGACCTTCCTCTGCCTGGTCCTACCCGGCCCCGCCCACTTCTGTGCTGTGCTTGGTGTGTTGTGCTGGCGTCTTGACCTTCAAGGAAGGTGCGGTTTGAACGTCTGCCTCTCTACCCACAACCAGAGCTTTGCCACCAGCACAGGCCTGCAGGCCGTGGGCAGGTACAGCCCTGAAGGCTCTCTGGTCTCCCAAGGGTGGCTTCTCCAGATGCCCCCAAATCAATGGTGAGCCTGGCCCGTAACCAAGTGCACGGCCCGCATGGGCGTGTGATGAGCTGGGCCTGGCTGAGAAGGCCAGCTTGTCACCTTCCTCAGGACAGTCGCCTGGTGGTCAGCATGCTCGCTGGGCTTCGTGACACCTGGGAGGGTCCCTGAGGCCCCTTCTCTGGGAAGAGTCACAGCAGCAGGGTGATGAGAAGTGGCATCGCTGGGTCGTGAGGCTCCAGATCCTCGGTGGCGGGAGTTGGGTACGGGCCTCCTTTGTCCTTCATGAGGGGACAGGACCCAGGGAGGGGAGTCGTTCGGACGGGTGCGCCCCTTCCGTGGTTTTGTCCCGGGCCCTGGAGGCTGTGCGGCTTGGAAAAATTAATACACATTTTTTTCTCCCTCTGGTTCAAGCCGCCCCTTCGTAAGGGGCATGTTGGTGAATCACAGGACTCGGGGCCAGCGCTCGGACCCCCAGTTCTGTGTGATGCTGACAAAGGTCTCCGGTCCAGGTGCAGGCCCGGGCAGCCTGCGGCCGGAGAGTGGTCCATCTCCCTCCCAGGGGAGCACGGTCCCTTCCTGGACACCAAGGCTTTCCTGGGACCCAAGCAGTCAGCCTCTCTCTCCTCCTGTCCCGGCGCTGACCGAGCCTCCAGCCAGCCCTCTAGGCTCTGGCTTCGGGAGTGAAAAGCAGACAGACAAGAGGGAAACTACACAAGCCCGTCTGCTGGCAGAGCTCAGCCCCCAGGTCTCCCCCGGGGCCTGTCCAGCCCAGGCCAGCGGGGACAGAGCAACTAGTGACCTGGTCTCTAGCTGGCTCTCCTGAGGAGACCTCCCTGGTGTCTCTGTGTCCTCCTCTTCTGTCTCATTCTCTGTTTTCACTCCTAGTTGCATTCCAAACCACAATTTCAGAATCTATTAAAAGAAACATAAAATCCCCAATTGGTTAGAATTCTCAACATTTAAAAATATGACTTATTGTTATTACAGCTGAGCCTGGGCAAATCCGCCAGCATTTTGGAACGCAGCATCTTGGTCCTCTGACCTGGCCTGCGTGGGCACCAGCGGGCACTCTCTTCCACGCTTGTCATTTGAAAAGGCAATAGTGTCATTTTAAGGGGAAGGGAAATAAAACCCCTGGATTTGACCCCATTTCTCTTATTATTTTCCAAATATTAGTTTCCATCTTGGTTTCTATTCTTATGGAAATGACATTACAAATTTATGTACGTGTCTGTGCAGGGTACTTGCGATCCAGAAGGGAAAATCCCATGGATACAGCTAATTTGTCAGTTTGCTTAGCTTAGAAAGCGCTCTGGGACCCGTCGCTGAAATGCCACCCCGCTGGAGTGGAACTTGGTGGTTAAGAGGAGATGCCAGCCAGGCAAAATGCTACAGCTCTTCAGAGCCGAGCCAAGGAAAGCTCCAAGCCAAAGCTGTCGAGTGGAAGAAAGACCCAGAACGGCTGGCACTTTCTCTCCTCGCTGTCCCAAGCCTGTGTCCCATGGGCGGGGGGAGGACTTCCTGGTGCTGCCACCGCCCGCTGCTGGGGCAGGAGCTCACCCCAGGAAACAAGGAGGGAACCTGTTACACATTTCAAGCATCTCGGTGCCCCCATTGGACTGTTCCTACTCATACGTGCGGCGGGCGGTAAGGACCCTCCGTGTGGGTCTGTACCCAGTCACTACAGGACCAGGCTGAGCTCCACAGGGCGGCTCCATCCCAACAAATCCCTGTGCAACAAACGGGGAGACACGGTCAGAATAGAGGATCCCGGTTCTCCTTCTCTCCTTGAAGAAGCCACCCGCCTTACCCGTATTATTTCAGAGCACGCTTAGCTCTGCTCGCACGATGTATAACCCACCGTAGCTTGAGGACTGCATTTTGTTGGAAACTAACAACCCCTTTCCAAATTGTTTTGCAGCAAATGCTGACGGACGCAGAGGTGTCGTCTCAGGAGGGCTGCATCCAAAAGGTAGGAGACCTGGTCTGCGCCTTCTCCCCTCCCGTCCAGTGTACACCGAGTACGAGGTTATCTGCGGTCAAGTGTGTGCGCAGAATGCTGATTCCCGAGTGATTAGGACGGATGCTTGTTTTCACTGTGTAGCAGTAGGGGCTCACTTCACGGAACCATCCTAGTTCCGGAGAACCGAGGCAAGCCCCGTACCTGTGGGAATGCTTCAGGCCAGGCTGACGTGTGGAAATTAAATAAATGCAGGTTGTGTTTATTTAGCTATCTCCACTGGATACTCACGTGAAAAGAATAGAGAGAGAAAAAACACACAATTGGCTGCAGATTCAACAAAGCCTTTTGCAGTACTCAGCCTCCAAAGAGGGCTCAGGCGCGGCATTGAATAAGCAAACCATCAAGCGAAAGCAAGTGTCAACGTGGGCATCGTCCCCTGGTGATGGGTAACAGCCGGTTGACAAACATTAGTTCCAAAAGGTTCAGAGAGTGAACTAGGCCCAGAAAAATACACACGCCCCCAGAGGAAAGCAGGCACCCACAGGCAGGCACGTTCCTGCGTGTGCACGCTGCACGTTAGACAGACAGCAGGGGGATGGGATGCAGAAATCACCTCCAAAACCCAGAAGCCGTTCATTAGATGGAGTTCAACGTCCATAGAATTCGGGCCATCCGTACACATGCACATACATATACACACACAGACACACGTGCACACACAGAGACACACGTGCACACACATACAAATGCACACACGTGTGCACACACACCAACACACACACACACGGTAGCTGATGCGGTATTTGGGGTTTCCAGTAGGATTACTATAGCCTTCTCTCTCCTGGCATCTTGGCTTCAAAGAGCCACCCAGACAAAGCAGAGAGAGCCCATCTTCTCCTGGTACCCCGACCGCGTCAGGAAGCACAGCATGGGCAGCTGGGGCGATGAGTCAGCCAGGGGCTGCCCAGCTCCTATCAAGGGCTGTTTTCTTAATGTCAGAATCACGGAGCTGTGCTCACGGGGTGCTGTCACCTCTTCTGGGAGGGTCCAACGCCACCGTTTGAGCGTGCATTCCCGTCATCATGAAAATTCCTTTTTGGGTCTGGAAGTGAAAAGAAAGCAATTTGCTGGTTCTGCCAAACTTTGTAACTTTCTCCCTGTGTCTGGCTGGCTGGTTAGAGCCGAGGCCTCTGGGGGGACCCGCCGTCTGGGGGGACCCGCCGTCTGGGGGGGCCGATCTGTAAGGGGTGGGGGCCTGCCCTTCTCGCCAGGGTCAACCCCGGAGACATTGATTTTGGAGAAAACTGTGCAATGGGGGACATTGTCTGACCCTGCGGTGACCTCGTGAAGGGGTGACCTCTGGCAGCGGTGACCTTCTGGCCTCGTTTGTCTCCATAACCATGGTCTGTGTCTGGCCCCGGGGGGACCCTTTTGTCTGAGCAGAGCTGGGACAAGGTGTCCTCTCCCTGTCCCGCTGCCCGGGGGCCTGAGGCCTCTCTTCCTTGAAGCGCATCTGATGGCTCCGAAGTAAATCCCAACAGCAACCCTTCCCCCTTCGTGCCTCCGGGAATGAACTCATATTTTCTTAAAGGATAAGGTGGCGAGGGCAGCTGAAGCAGCTTTCCCACATTTCAGAGAATTGTGGTTTTTCCACTTCCCACAAGCAGGGACTGCAGTCAGCTCGTCTCTTAACTTCTAGAGAGAACGTGGAACAGCCATCTTTTCCACAAAGAGGCGGCTGACGGGCTGACACCCACCAGGCCGGAGGTTAGAGGTGGGACGGGCAGTCAGTTGTCCGGCCTGGGGACAAGGTGCAAGGCAGAAGGTCGAAAGGTCGGGTCTATGTTAAGCTCGTGGGGAGGCAAAGGATGCCTTTGAACTGGCCCATCCTCTGTTCCCTGGGTCAGGGCCGTCTCCTGATTGACCTTTCCTTTTACGAATGGCGGGGCTGTCGGGCCTTGGCTACCGTGGTCCAGACGTCCTTCCAAGAGCTACTCACGGGGTGGGTGCAGGTGCCGTCTGGCCAGGGACCCAGGTCACATTGGTGGGTGATCGAAAACTAAGCCTGGTGTCCGGAGCCATCTGGTCACTTCCCAGGGAGGGAGGGAGGGGCTGAGAGAGACTCGGGTGCAAAGGCAGCCGGGGTCCCGCTGCGGGGCCGGAGGACTGTCAGCGCAGCGTTCCCTTGACCTTCTTCCCAAGTAGAAGGTGCAGGTTACCAACAGGCGTGTCCCTTACAGCTGTGGAGACGCACACATGCTTATTACATAAGAGGACCACACACGCCTCAGTGTGCTGTGTAAGGACTAATTTAGCGAATTCCTTGGTAATGGGACGTAGAGCCATTTATCAGTCCTGTGGTTTAGGATTTTCAAGTCTGGCTGAACAGGGCTCTCCCCCTCCAAAGACACGCACGTCTGGGGGCCTTAAGAGACACTGGGGCCGCGCTGGAGGCTGTGCAGCCGTGGGTTGGTCAGCTGACACCTCTGAGCGCCACTTCTTCCATCTTCAGGATTAACCGAATCCCACTTCCTGCTCTTCATTGGCGTGCGTGGGTGAAATGTAACTAAGGCTAATTAATTCAATCAGTGGCTTGACACAAGAGATGCAGAAACAGTGAGGTTTTGTAGGAAGCGGTGGTTATGAATTCTCAGTATTAAAGAGCCACGTTGCTGAAGGGTCTGTGGAATCCACCTGTCAAGAGTTTACAGGGGACAGAATCCAGGCCCAGCGAGGCTAGCGGCCCCTACTTCTGCGGTGGAGGCGGGATTCGAACCCAGGGTCTACAGCGCAGGGCGGGGCTCGCGTTGGAGCGACAGCGACCACAGCCTGTGAGCCTGCACTGGGCTTGGCCCCGCCCCTGAGAACCCTCCATCCCCCTCCCCCCAACTCTCCTGCACCCCTCCTTCCGGGCCCCTCCATCCCCACCCCCGGTGGTCCTGGCCTCCTACGTCCCTCTGTCCCCCAGTCTCCCCTGGGTCCCCCTGCAGTGCCACGCATCCGTCTTCATCCCTCCCACCCCCCCCACCTCACCCCCCGACCCACGTCTCTGCATTCCTGCATCCTGCTGCCGGCGCCCCATCTCCACGTGCGCAGCGCGGCCCAGAGCTTTCGTGCTCCGTGCTGGTGCCCTGGCTGCCCCTCGCTCGCCCAGGTGTGCGCTTGGGCTGCGCACGCACTTCCCCCTAAAAGTCACTTTGGCTGCAGGTCGGGCTGGTCGCCTTTTCTAGCCTCTGGCCGGGACCTCTGGGACTGCTCGCTGCCGCTGACTCTCTTTAGTCTCTGTTTACTTAGAGGGAAAGCCCGGGGCTCCTGGAGAGCAAACATCTGCGGGAGATAATCTAGCGAGTTGTCCATCCATCACTCGGGTCGCCTGGCTCCCTGGAGAGCCCGCCAGAGCCCGTAATAAAAAGGCCGGGCGAAGAGGCTTTGGGGACGAATAAAGAGCCGTGTTAAGGGCCCGCTGAAAATGGATGGAAGACATTATTAAGACTCAATGGCCGTCTTATCAAAATCCAATAGGATAGACATTTGGCAAAAGGCTTAAATTTATTCTTTGACTTTCTGGAGGGCTTGAATTTATCCGTTAACAAGAGTGTGGTCCACCCGGGGAGATGGTATCAGCTAGAAGAATTTTGATTCAATCTCTCTGGTGATATGAAAGGGGGAAACACCAGGCCCCCAACAGCCGTCCCATTGTCTCGCTTTATCTTGTTTTCTTTGACCGTCTTGAAAAGGAAGGACGTGTTAATACAGTACAACTGGGAGAAAATGAAGAGGGAAGTGACCTTTTTCTTTTTTTCTTTTTCTTTTTTCTTCTCTCCCCCCCACTTCTCTGCCCACGCTGCCTCCGCCCCTCCAAAATAAATGAATGAATCAGGAATTCGCATCAGTGGGGCTGGGACCGGACTGGGAAAGGTGTGTCTTCAGAAGCATCCCAGATTGTGGCCACCCCAGCCAGCGCTCCGGGCCAGGGGTGGGGAGCCCGAGGCTTTGAAGAAGAGTCAAAAATAAACTGAGCTAATAAAGCCCTACTGCTGGAGAGGGACCATGATAGGTCCATAAATCTCTCTCTGTTATTCCGTACAAAATGCTACAGGTCATAAAAGTCATCCGATAGCCCAACCTGGCACTGTCCAAGTAGGGTGATTGATTGATAATTATGATAATTCGTGAAATGATTACTTGGATGTGAGGACCTCGGCCTGTCCCACTGGGCTGTTATACGTGCATGTTTTCTATAGCCTGGCCCGGGCGAAACGCCTCTGGTAATGGGCGCCCCGGGACTCCCGGCTCCTTCCCCAGGGACCTGAAGGCTAATAAAGGATGACCGGGAGCCAGGAAGCCCGGGAAGGTGGGAGTGGAGATGCACAGGCAGCTGCTAAGTGTCTTTTGTGCAGCAATTAGTTGAGAAGGTCACACACCCCAGGTCTCGGAGAGGCTGCGACCAGGCTGTGCCTTGGGGGTTTCGGGCCAAGTCCAGCACACAAGGGACCCAGGCATTTGCGATCAGTGTCGCTTCATGTGGTTTATTTCCCTTGCATTGTTTTTCCCCTGGAGGAAGCAGAGGTATTTTCCAGGTGGCTGGAGGGTGAGGAAGGCCGGTGGGGAAGGAAGGATTGTGGCTGGAACAAGAGATGGGGAGATGCTCCAGCCCCGAGGCCCCAGGACTGGGGCCAGTGAACACGCGTCGCGGTCAGCCGGTCTCGCTGGGACCAGAACAAGCTTGATTGTCCCTGTTATGCTTTGCCTGTGCCAGCGAGGTTAGTTTTAGAAATCCTTTTCTTTTCCTCCTTACCCCCCAGCCAGCAACGCTCAGGAGCCACCCAGGTGCTATAATTCAATTGCAGTTTACCTACAATGCCCTTGATTCCTGAAAAAAATCGCAGCAGAGTCCCAAACCCTAAGAGGCCTGGGCTCACAATTAATAATTTGCATGTGGGATCGGTTATGTCTTTATGAAATCAAAGTGTGCTTAGCTGCCGCGGAGACAGCTCCAAGTTGATTTTGATAATCTCGGGCTGGATAGACTTGCTTCGTTCCGGTAAGCCCCGGACAAAGGCTGGACAGCGGCTGAAAGCCCTTCGGAGACATGCTTCCCTTTCCTTTGTTCGGGGTTGCTGATAAAAGAACCAGGAGTCCATTAATTCAGTGAATGAACATATAGTAAAGTCAGTCCCCTCTTGAGAACAATAATGTTGAGGTCAGCTTCGGTTGCCATGGAAACTAAGTACTCCTAAGAAGTTTGCATCCTTGATTTTGCTGAATCAAAGGCTGCCGAGTGGAGAAGTGTAATGGGGCCAAGACGCAGAAAGTCGGAAAGCCCCACCTCCGCCGGTCCCCTTCCCGCAGCAGCTCTGGGCTGGTGGCCTTGGGGACCCTCAGCCGCTGGGGACCAGCCCCGCGTCTAGCTCTTGCCCCTCCCCCTGCCCCTCCCAGAGGCCTCATTTTTTCACAACTGTAGACGCTTATCTAAAGAGGCCCTTAGGCGTGACCCTGGTGGCTCGGGTGCAAGCAGAAAATCCAGCCTGAGGGAGGGGCCGCAGCCTGGAAGCCCTGGCCGCCTCCACCTCAGCCGCCCCGGGTGGACTCTGCCCTCTCGCCACCTCGCAGCACCTGAACTTGCCCTCTGGGGGGCCATGGCGCTGTGGCCCCCTCCCAGGCAGATAAGGGTGATTAATGGGCCAACAGCAGTAGGGTGGCGAGGGCGAGTCACAGGCAGCTCCAGGCTGGATTTGCATTTTGTTCCCCCAGCAACTGAGCTGAGTTTACCTCCCCCAGCCCAACCTAAGGGCCCCTGAAGTCAGCCTAAACCATCAGATTAAGCTGGGGAGAGATGCAGGTAATTAATTTCCTCCGCAGTAAGTTATTACCTGCTGCAGACCTGCGTGTCTGAGGAGGGCCTCGTCTTAGCTGGACGGGGTGGGGCGGGGCTCAGAGCAGGCAGAGGGGGGCACGTTGCTCACATGGACCCACCCAACCCTGAGAACCTCGCCTGGGGGGTGGGAGGAAGGAGAGGTGAATTTTTCTTCTGTTTTTGCTGCTGAGAAAGCAATGAACTGGGTTTTCTTTCTCATACTGAAGCATCCCTTGTGAAACTTTCTGAAAGGCTTCGGGGCTGCAGCTTGGGGTGGAGGTCCTGGAGGAGGGAGGTGGGTGTGAGGGGGCCAGAGCCCGGCCAGCGGGACCCCCCCTCCTTGGGGTCCAGCAGCAGCTCCTGGCAGGGCACATGCGGAGCAGGTGACATCTCTGTGGTCAGGCCCTTCCCCCACCCTGCTGACACTTGCTGCCCAAACCTCAAGCGAGGGCAGACAAAACGTCACTGATTTCAAGGGACAGATTCAGAACTTGAAAATGTACATTACCGGAAAAGTAGACAAAGGACCCTCTCCTTCTCACTGGAGACCCAGGTCGGGAGGCCATGCTGGGTCCATCGCCTCCGCCCGGCCCACCCCTGGCCCTCTGAACCTGGCTCTGCCCTGGATGGTGTGGCTCTAGGCCCTGAACTTGAACTTCTGCATTTCTGTTTCCTCCCCTGCGAATGGGGAAATGATAATGCAGCGCCCTGCATGGCCTAGGCATCAGGAGGATAGCGATAAATTGGGCACAGCTCTGGTCGCCAGGCCAGCTGAATGGACCTTGGGGCCTGTGGCCACTGTTACTGTTATTGTTACTGGTGTGGGACAAGGGGGCCCACGTGGCCCTGGGTGGCCCTGGCCAGGGCACCAGGGGGCCAGGCCCTACACCACCTGCAGCAGGTCAGAGGTTACAGGCAGGCGTGGTGCCTGCCTCGCTCTCCTGGAAACCGCACCAGCACCTTGGGGTGTCCAGGCGGCCCTCGCAGGACGGCGCTGGGGAAGGTGGCGGGGAGAGGTGGCCTCCGCCGGCAGCGGGTAATGAAGAGGATTTACTGTCTACATTACCGGCTTTATAGGAGCCAGATGGTGGTGTCAATAAACTCTGTCACCTTCAGGTGGGCGCAATGGTGAGTTAATTAAGTTGTGCCGCACCATTAGGAGAGAAAGATGTGTCAGCTCGAGGCCTGCTCAGCGTCTTCTGCTTTGAAAATAGACACAAGCTTCCTCGGCAGGCAGTGCTGGCTCGTGGGCGCGTCCTCTGCCTGCGGCACAGGGAAAACCACAGGGCTCACCTTTGCTCTACAAAACCCGCTGTCGGGTCATCAGTGCGATTATTATCGTTCTGAGTGTAAGGCTGACTTCTGGTTTTACACACACACGGTGTCAAGGTGGCCCGTCCCTCTCCGGGGTAAAGGGCGGCAACAGGCGGGTGCTGTGGACCCTCCGGGCCCCTCCCACGGCCGGTCACCTCGAGCTGTGTGTCACTTCTCTCTCAGGCTGCAGGCGGGACATCCAGGCCTCCAGAGAGAGCCGGCTTCCTGAGGTCCCCTCGTGCCTCTGATGGTCACCCATGAAGGTCTCGGGGGGCCATGGGCACGTGGTCTCCAGGCAGGGCCCTGGGTGGCCCCCAGTCCCGAGAGTGGGGAACAGAACCTTCCACTGCTTCTCTCGGCCCAGGCCTGAGCTAGAGCAGGGAGGGCCTCATCCTCCCAGCGTCTGGGGGTCTCCGAGGCCTGCCTGGCAGGTGGAAAGACTTGGGGAAGGCTGTGTCCTCCCCAGCCCGCCTGAGAAGCTGCCTGCTGTCCCGACAGGCACCTGCCCCGGGCTCGGGGACGCGGAAGGTCCACCCGCCTCCCAGCTCACCTCTGCTCACGACTTCCCTGAGATGCGGGGTGGCTCCCTGCATGTGTGTACAACAGGTGTGTGAGGCACAGGTGTGTGTAGCACAGGTGGCTGCGTGGGGGTAGGGTCCCGTGGGGCCTGTCAGCGCCTGGCCCTGAGCCCCCAGCCTCCGCCCCAGCTCCCAAGGCAGCTTCTGGGCTCATGTTGCTGCAGGCTGACCGTGCCTTGTGCTGATGCATGCGAGGCAGGCGGAGTGGGTGTTGGGGAAGAAGGACAGCAGACGGGTGGGTGGGCTTGTGGGGAAGTGGAATTGGGCCTCTCTTGCCCCTAATGAGTCTGTCCCCTCCTGAACACAAGCCCTGGGAGCCGGGCACTGCTGCTGTTCTTACCACTGTCATGGTCACTGTTGTCATTACAGGAAGCCTGCCAGGCTCTTTATACACATCGGCTCATTTACCCCCGATCACCCCCAGGCACTATTATTCCCACTTTACTGCATAGAAAATTAAGGAACAGACAGTTTGTCAGTTGTCTAAGGCCACACGATTCAGTGGGGAGGCCAGGAATTTTCCAGGGCCAGCCACAAGACTCCAAAGCAAGTGTTCCTAAGTCTCATGTTGTCCCGTGTATTGCCCTCCAGACCCTTCAAGAATTGGGGTAAATATGATTGAACAATAAATACGATTGAACTCAGAGAAAAGCAAGAGGGGGTTGGGCTGGAGTAATTGAAGTTGGTGTATCAGTCAGCTATTACACAATGACGCTGTGTAACAAACCACCCCAAACCCTTAACACTTAAAACAGCACTCATTGATCTTCACCTGTGTGCAAGTTGGCTGATCTAGGCTGGGCTGGGCTGGGCTTGGTTCCAAGCTGATAGTTGGGTCCAGTTTCTTCCTTATCCAGCGCAGTACATGGGGAGTGTTGTTCTGGTGGTGACGGCAGGAGAGGAGGGGGAGGTGACACACGTAATCATCATTGCCCTTAGGCCGCAGAAAGACATGGAGGAACTTTAAATACGTACTATTAAGTGAAAGAAGCCAGTCTGAAAAGGCTACACTTTCTATGATTCCAACTCTATGAAATTCTGGAAAAGGCAAAACTATGGAGACAGTAAAAAGGTCGTGGTTGCCAGGGGTTGCGGGGGTGGTGGTGAATGTGGGAGCACAGGGGATTTTTAGGGCAGAGAAACTACCCTATAAGATACTGTACTGGTGGATACATGTTATCATATATTTATCCAGACCTGTGAATACACAACACCAAGAGTGAACCCTAGTGTCAATCAGGGGCTTTAATGATGATGTATCACTATTGACTCATCAACTGTAACAAGTGGCCACACTAATACAAGATGATAATAACAGGGGAAGCTGTTGGCGGCGGAGACGGGGGGGGGGTACATGGGAACTCTCTATACTTTCCACTCATTTTCCTATAAACCCAAAACTGCTCTAAAAAAATGAGGGCTATTACTTCTTTAAAAAAAAGATTTTCAGAAAGTGGCATATTATACACACACCCACAACTTACATAAAATATATACTCACATTTAAGGACATACGTAATATGAAAAGGCTGGAAGGAAATATACAAAAATACTGTCATTCTTTGCGGTGATATAATGGGTGATTTTTTAAAATTAACATCTATATGGGGTATTTTAGTTATTAAATATGTTAAGTCGCATAAAGTGCTTATACAGTTCCTGTCCTATAGCAACACTCTAAGTGGCAAAGGACTTAACGCTGAGGTGACCATGGTCAGTCCACAGGGAGCATTCCCGTTCGTTAGGTTATAAACTCCTTGTGGTCCAGGGTTCCCCCCCAGGCCTTCGTGTGGGCTCCCTCAGTGCTATTCACCCACATGTCTGACTGTGCCTTCTGGGACCAAGGTAGGATGGACTTTCTGCCTGCCCTGCGGTTGGATGAGCTGTCAGGCCAATGGCTGTGAGAGATGCAGGTCACTTCTAGCTCAGTGGCCAGTGGCTAGCGTGATACCCTCCAGCGCTTTGTGCCCTCGGAAACTGTAGCCAGAAAGATAGATCCTGAGGTGATTAAGCACAGCCACCCTGTGAATTCGCCAGGCATGCAGCAGAAATGCAGGTTTTTCTAGGCCTCTGCGTTTTGGAGACTCTTTGTTATTGGGGCATAACCTCACTCACCCGGACTGATGTGTTTAGGGAATTCCTGGTGCTTTGTCTGGTTCTGCATCATCTCAAAACACCCTTCATTCATTCACTCACTCACTCACCCCTTCAACAAATACTTACCAAGCGCCTACTGTGTGCAGGACGCTGTCCCAGGTGCTGGAGACACCAGGCTGAGTTCCACCAGGTCTCTGCCCTCATGGCTCATGTTCTGAGACCCGTCACCTGCGCAGATGGTTTGCCACAGCCTTTGTTCTTGGTGCCCCTGGTCCCCTGGTGATGCCCAGCTGCAATGTCCCAGGTCAGACTCTCCTCCTAGTGGTGGGCAAGCTTCCAAGAGCTTCTTGTGCTGTTTGCTCTGTGCATTTTGGGTAGAAATGCCCCCATCTTGTCACATGGCCTTGGCCCTATCCCTGTAGGTTGGTGATTCTAAGGAGTCATATCTCTGGGCAATTCTCCTTTGTGTTCTCTATTATAGAAAGGGGAAAATTGTGAGGATAACAAATTGATTTGCGCCAGAAGGAGCGGGATTCTTAATCTAACAGATTTGGCGTGAGGGTATCATGTTCTCACTTAACATTTCCTTCTTTGAATGATCCCTCCTTCAGCACTGGCTCTCCGTTTGCTGACGGGATGCATCATTTCCATCTGACGCCACTCCCATCAGCCGGGGCCGTATTGGCGAACGGTTTCTTCTTACCCAGTTAACAAGATGTTTCTCCAGTATAGTGTTGATAAATTAAGTCATAAAAGGCAAGACTTATTATTTTCTGTTGGAACCTTGCCTCTGTTATTTCTGAGCAATGGCCAAGATTCAGAGTATTAGCCACAGAAATGTGTGTGTTGCCCGGGATGGAAAATTATTGCATAAAAAGAGTCTGACGTGCTGTTCATCATAGATCAGTCGAGAGTAAAGAGAGGTATTCAAAGACAAAAATGAATAATAAAAATCTGCTTCTCCAGACTCGCGCTGGGTGCCAAGGGGACGGGCCAAGCTTGCGGGTCTCAGTGTCACCGAGGATGTCCTGTGTGCCGCGGACAGGCCAGCGCTTGCTTCTTGCCACTCAAACCCGAGGCTCTGGGTTACCAAGGCCCCGAAAGGGCAGATAATTATCGGAAGGGAATCTGAAGCATGGGCACCCTGGAGAGCTACAAAAATAAAATGAGGAGGAGGAATTTTGAATAGATTTCCTCCCTTTGTATTTCTGTTTTGGACGAGAAATGCAGAGGTACAATAAAAGGGAACTGGCAAGGTAGAGAAAAACATCAAATTAGCCCTCAGAAAGGTCTGGACCAGTGGGCACACTGGGGGCCGGTGGGCATCTTCGTCCCATGTCGCCCACATGCGGCCCCTGAGAGGTAGAACCGGCCCCAGGGGAGGACTGTGTCTTGCGAAGCTCACCCAGGAGGAGGGTCTGGGTGGGCGCTGACCGGCAGGTCCCAGGACGGGGCTTAATGCCAGGTTCTCAGCAGGCAAGGAGGACAGGCCTCTGCCCGGGGCGCAGCGACTGTGTCTCCTGTGAGCAAAGTCAGGCCACGTTGGGTCCAGGACCCGGGGAGACAGAGGCCACATCTGTGTGCTTACTGCAGCGTCCCCGAACCTGGCAGAGGTGACGAGCTTCGGTCACATCTGGAGAGTGCGGGGCCCTCATGGCAACCCTGTGAGGCAGCTGCTCGTCTTCCTGGGGTTCAGACAGGCAAATCCCCCCCAAGGCCACGCAGACAGTAGGCGGCACACTTGCTCCCACTGAAAGCCCGGGGGGACCCAGCGAGGCCTCGTGCAGGACAGCCCGCCGCTCACCCTCTGGGCCATCCCTCGTGTCTGATGGGAAAGCGTGTGTCCCCAGAACCAGGCACCAAGGGCAGGTGCTCGGCCTGGGCTAGCTCCCGCCGCCTCTCCTGGTTGGTTTCACTTGTTTTTGTGCTGCCGTGTCCTGACTTCCTTCCCCTTAGCACAGCAGATGCTACGCGTGTGTCCCTCACCCCAGCTTCCTTATTAAACACCCGTGATTCTCCTTTCATAATCACCTTTTGACCCCCAAGTGTCACTGTAATACTCCTCAAAGCCCTCACCCCTCTCTGGGCCCATGGTTTCCCAACATGACACATCATTTGCCTCCTTGGGAGCCCCCAGGACGTGGTGGGAGGGGAGCTTTGTGTCTCCTGGCCCCCTTTCTGCATCCTCACGCTCGGGGGCCGGGGTACAGCCTTTGCCTTGGGAGCCCAATCGAGTGCCCTGCACTGCCACGGGGAACACTTCCTGAACTGCCCCGATTCCTGTGCTTCTGGGGGCCAGGCCCCCAAACACAGCTTCAGAGGCAGTGGGGACTTTGCTCAGCCTGCCCCGAGCTGCTCCTGCAGCCCACACGAAGGGCTGTCCACGGCACTTTCTGGGGGCTGGGGGGATTTGGTGGTGGCAAGAACCTCTTGGAAGGCAAAAGACTGTCAGAGGACTTCGTTATCTTCTCAGGACCTCAATTTCCTCTCCTGTAAAATGGGGATGATAATAGTTCCTGCCCCAAAGTTGTGTTTCGTGATTACATGAGTTACTGTGTGCAAAGCACACTTAAAATAGCACGTGGCACAAGCTTAGGGCTCAGGGTGAGACCAAGGAGATGGTGAGGATGATGATGGTGAGGATGGTGAGGATGATGGTGATGGTGATGTTGATAATGACGATGATGGTGAGGTTGGTGACCATGGTGATGGAGATGTTGGTAATGATGATGATGGTGGTGAGGATGGTGAGGATGATGGTGATGGTGATGTTGATAATGACGATGATGGTGAGGATGGTGACCATGGTGATGGAGATGTGGGTAATGATGATGATGGTGGTGAGGATGGTGATGTTGATAATGATGACAATGATGGTGATGAACCCTTGAGGTCCCACCAGACACCATCATTCCACGAGGGAACCAAAGAGCCAGGAGAAGATGTCCACAAAGGGAACCAGACCACAGGACCTCCTGTACTGGCTCCACCATCATGGGCGTGACCTGGGACAAGTCACTTAACCTCTCGGGGCCTTGGTTTCCGACCTGGCAACGCAGGGCAGACATTCTGTGCCCAGCTCCAGTGCCTGGTCTGGGAGAACCCTGGAGATAAGGCTCGGAGCAGCGTGGTGGCTAGTCCCTCGCAAACAGGAGGCAGCCCTAGAAGAAAAAAACAACAGGAAGCGACGGAAAGAAAACTCGTAAATGCCCCTCACACGCTGGCCCTCCGAGGTGACCTCTCACCCAGAGAAGCAGGCCTTGGGGAGTTAATAAGAAATACAGGACTTCCTGTGAGATAGCAAGTGAATTGTGAGCTGCGAATTACTTTCTTCCTTTGAAAAATGATGTAGTCGGGTCAAAATATTTTTGCGTCTCAAACACTTGAGTTCCTTTGTCCTTGGGGCTGACATGACTCGGTTTCCATGCAGCCTCACAATGCGTGGAAACATCTTTTAACTGCCAGACGGCCCTTCTGATAAGCCCACCAATTCATAATGTGCCTTTGGAAAGCTGGACGGGTGAGAAAGCAGAGGCCTTTGGAAAGTCTATTTACACAGCAGCGAAAGGCCCTCTCACCCCCTCTGGTAAACAGGGCCTGGAGCGCCGGGTATTGAGTGCCTGCTGGGCGGGGACGGGGCACAGGACAGTGCCCGCCCACCCACACTCCGCACCCAGCCGGGCCCTCGGGGTTGGGGGGGACCTGCCCGGGGCTGTCCTGGAGCCAGATTCCCAGGTGACCTGCCTGCCTCTGCAGGTGACAGACACGCTGAGGCTGGAGCTGTGACGGTCTGGCTGGCCTGGTGGTCGAGGCAGTCTGGGAGAGCTGGCGTTTCCTTCACAGCCACCCTGGCCCCAACTCAGAAGTGTCCCCGTGGGGCGGGTCTGCTCAGCTGACGGTGGGCCTGGGCCGCGGGCTGCTTGGCTTCTTGGTCAAAGGGAGCGTGTCATGCTGCCGTTCTGGGCCACGAGGCGGCAGGATGGCAACGGACAGTGCTGTCCACTCCTCTGTCCCCTTTCCTTTCCAAGCCACCCACCCTGCTGCCCAAAGCTGAACCAAAGGCTCCGTGCAGGTTGTTTTCCGGGGAAAGAGAGAAGTAAGTGAGCTCGGGCACTTACACCCGCTACAAAAGGCTGGCTGTGGGACCAACACTTGAGATCAACTAGAACCCGTTCTGCGGACGAGGAAATGAGGCCCAGAGAGGGTCAGTAACCTGTGCAGTGTCACACAGCTGTGAGGTTAGAGCCGGGGTCTGAGCTCAGGTCATCTGGCTCTGTGCTCTTAGCAATATGATGTGCCCCTCCTCGACAGACAAGGGTCTGTTTGCACCATCAGTGTGCACAGCTGACCTGGGGCGGGGCGGGGGGGGGGCGGTCCCTGGACCCTGAAGACCCAGGACTCCCTCTGTCAGTACATGGGAACCCAGGGTAGGGGTTCAGCACCCGCTTGTGGATTGATGGAGCTCATCGAGGCAGAGCCAGAAGGAGCCTGTCTTGCAAGGCCCTGACGGGGCCACAGAGGTGACGCAGACCCGAAAGTCTGCATCGGAGCCTCCCCATTGCCCCCACCTGCCTCTACTCCCTCACGGCTGCCCCCGGCTGTCCTGTCCCCAAAACTGGATGATAATGTCGGAGGGCTGGCCTCCCTGACAAGGGGTCATGAGGAAGAGGAGAGCCTGCAGAGAACCCACAGAGACAAGCCCCCAGCCTTCACGAGGGCTCTTTGCAGGGAAGCCCTGAAGCCATCACGATGACAGCAGTAATAATAATAATAACGACAGACAACAGGAGTGCACGCTGCGCTCGGTCCTCAGTCCACGGCAGCTCAGGGTCTGTCCACACCCTCCAAGTTGCTGCCAGGTGTGGAAAGGGCTTGAAGCTGTCTGCCCTCCTTGAAATGGACCACTGTCCCAGTGGAGCCTGCCTGCCCACGTGCAGGAGGGTCTGTCTGTGGCGGGAACGCTGCCAGGCCAGGGGCCCTGCCCGCCCAGCGGCTCCTCCGGGCGCGGCCTCCGCTCCAGTGCTGTCAGCACACACTCAACTGTCCCCTCGGAGCCTGGCCGCGCTCGGCCCCCAGATGTGTCCCCCGCGCTCCCTCGGGTGTGTCGCCGGCCCCGGAGCTGCTTCTGCCTGGGTTTCCGTTGTGTCGAAGGCCCAGGGATGGAAGGCCATTCTGAGAACATGGTTGGTTGATCGTGACCAGCGTGACGCTCCCATTGCCCCGAGGCCCGGTCTCCCCTCTCACCAGGCTTTGCTGCAGCCTTACCGCAGGTGTGGGAAAATGAGGCCCAGGCCGGAATTCGGGGACAATCCCAAATATGTAGGGAACGCTGCTCTCCTGCGGGGCGTCCAGGCCAGACGGGACCACCTGTCAGGTGGTGGGAGAGCTGCTCCCGCCGTCCCGCTACAGGCTTAGAGCAAGGCCGCTGCTGGCCACTGGGCCTCTGTCTCCTGGGCCTGAGGGCCGGCACCGCCTCACCTGGCTCCCGCCAATGGAACCCCCCCAAAACCCAGCCAGAGCGCCAACAACAGTGGGTCCCCACCTTGTGTCCCGCCACGGCTCCCTGAAAACACGGCTCGAGGTCCCTCTGGGTGCAGCAGCCGTTTCCCTGGCAAACCTCTTGCTTCGCTCCGCAGAGAGCCTGCCTGGGCAAGACTGATATTGAGGGAAACAGCTCCTTAAATAGTTTAAGTAAGAAACGCGGAGAAGTCTTCAACATCCTTTGAAAGAGCAACCGACGGTCAGATGGCAGAGCCTGGTGGGACCTCAAGACAACATCCGCCCGTTCATTCACTGGATCAGGGGACCAATCTGGCAGAGCCTCCTCTGCGCCGGCACTGTCCCCGGCATTGTCCCCAGCACTGTCCCCGGCACACAGCTTCACCCACAGGACGGGTAAGCCCGCTCTGCAGACCAGGGTTCCGGGCACACGGTGGTGAGACTTTGCCCAAAGCTCCCAGGTGGCCATCTCGCACGTGGCCCCTCCGCTGTTCCCGCTGCACGTGTTTATTGAGGACATAACTGCGCACGGGGCTAGAGCTGGGCTCTGAGCCCGCAGCTGTGGCTGTCAGGCCCCTGCCCGTGGAGCCCTCTCCCGTCCGCCTCATGCTGCTCGGGATGTTTTAACAAAAGTACCACAGACCAGGTTGGG